>NC_140908.1:4988269-5453269 GCF_045865225.1 Trachurus japonicus
ACCATCACCACCTCCACCTCCATCAACCCCCACCAAACTTGAACATTTGTTCACAATCGCACCTTGATTTTCTATTGGCTTTGATGGAGACTCATTTTTCTATTAACTCCTGTAAAAACTAAAAAAGTAAAAAAAAAAAAATAATTGTAAAAAAAAAATAATAATTTTGATCCAAAACGTTAGAAAAGGTTTAAAAATTGCAGCTGGCTGTGGGGAATAATTTGACAGGCCACGTGCAGTACCGTCTTCGTCCACCAGTGGGCTGCTCCTGTTCAGGTTCACACACGGAATAAAAACTACTAAATAAAATTGACTCCAGACAACAAGCACCTGCTAATGTGAGGATTGTTTTGGTAACCCTGTAATTTACAGGCTGTTAATTACGTAATAATGGCAAGAAATAGCAATTGATTGCGTCATAAGGTCTAGAAATAGCCTAGAAATAACAGTCAATTTCATAGTTGTCAAGAAATATAGCCAATAACTACTGATTGCATAGAAATAGCCCAGAAATAATGGTCAATTGCAAGGACTTGGTGGAGAAAAATTCTGGCCTTTCCCAAAAAATTCAAAGCATGAAAAGCATGGGTAATCTTTTACCTTTATGAAAAACATGGCATTACTATGAAATTACTGTTATTTCGAGGGTATTTCTTGATATTACTCTGCAATTAATTGTTATTTCTTGGCTATTTCTTTACATTATCACGTAATTAACGGCCTGTAAATTGAAGGGTTACCATTGTTTTTTATTTTTCATACTGGCACGTCTTATCGCTGACGTTTCACATTGTTGCTGTCGTTGTTTTTGGTGAATTTCAGGAGCTGTACGACAAAATCCAAAAGCTGGAGAAGCACCAGGACCGTCTGAGGGCCAAAGGACTTTACTCCGAGAGTCCCAAACAGATGTAGGTAGAGTTTTTTTTTGTTTTATTTATTTTTTTGTCAGTTGGGAGTGATAACAAGGTGATCTGTGTCCCTGCAGCTCTCTGGGAATGAGCCGCTGGCTGACGAAGGAGGAGGTGGAGGCGGTGCTGGTGGAGACCATCTCCACCCACGATGTAAGAGCCGACTGCGTCTCCTCCTCTTCCTCTTCCTCCTCCTCTTCCTCTTCCTCTCCTTCACCGACACCGATGTTGTGTTTCTCCTCCTCAGTACGGTCACCTGGTCCAGCTGATGGAGCGGCTGCTGTCCATGCCCTACTGCGCCGTGGAGGAGGAGTTTGTGCTGCGTTACCGCCGGCAACTGGAGGCGCAGGCCAGCAGGCAGGCGGTGCCGACGCTGGAGAGGGACGACAGGGGCGTGGCCTTCAGCACGGCAGAGGGTGGGGAGACACAACCTGCTACATGTTCATTTGTTTCAAGTCCAGACTTTTTTTTTTTTTAAACTTTATTGACTGTTTTGTTTTAACACACATTTATACAACATGTCTCTTTTTCTTTAGTTTGTTTGCAGTTATGATCAGGATGTGTCCTTCCTTTCCTCAAATTATGCATTGAAACGGCCCTTTACTCATTTTTCAAGTAGTAAAATGTACTGGTTAAAGGGATAGTTCAACATTTTGGCAAATTGGTCCATTGCCATAATCCCTATAGTCATAGCAGTAGGTTCGTTACCTTTAATTGTCGGTGCAAGCTATTTTTAGAACGGCCGAGCAGAGCTGTGAGCTGCTCAGAGCTACGCTATGGAGGCTCATTATGGGATTTCTCGGTTTCCCTCATCAAACTCATCAAATACACAACACACAACAACTCCAAAACGCTCTGGTGGACAAGTTGTGACCTGCACATTCACCACGCTATGAGATAATAACACAACGTTACCAGACAGAGTTGTTTTAGAGGTAAAGTCAGAGACTGCTTGATGAAAGACTGCTCCCGAAGGAAACTCACATCAGCGTTTTTGCATGAATTTACCTCGAAAACAACTCTTGTTCTAAAAATAGCTTGCACCGACAATTAAGGTAACAATCAGCCAATTCGCCAAAATGTTGAACTATCCCTTTAAGGTCAAATCTTAAAAATGTGACATTTTGAGGCAGAAAACCCCTGATTCCAAGTTTTATCTTCAATCTTGTCAACAAAACACAACTCGTTTAGGTTTAAAAGAGTGTTGTTTTGGTATTTTGATGAGAAAAAGGAGGTAAAGTTGTGTTTGTGTGTGTTTTTTCTCTCCCAGGCCGTAGGAAGACGTCCACCTCCTCCGTCGTCCTCCGAGACTGCGGCTCGGGACGCGTCACCGTCAACGGACAGGACTACCTGCACTTCTTCACGGTGCTGCAGGACAGGTGAGTGGGACGGCGGCTTCACACACGGACGCCGCTTCCTTTAAGAACGATGCACGACATGACACATCGAACCCCCCATCCCCCTCTGCTGAGAGAAAAAAAAAATTAAGAAGCAGCTTTTTCACTCTTCACAGCATCGCCTGTTTTTTTTATTTTTTTATTTATCTCCTTGTAGTAAGTTAATTACACAGTTGAGTGCTTGTGTGTGTGTGGATGTCCAGGGCTGGTGTTGTCATGCAGTGTGAGGATGGGCTGTAATTGGAGCAGAGAGGTGACAATTGACTTTGTCAGCAGCCATAGGCCATTCAGCCCGAGACGCCATCCAGAACACAGACACTTTCTCTTTCACACACACTCACACACACACACAGACACACTCTACCTTATCCCATTCCTGCTGAGTCAGAAGTTACTCTGTAATATGTGGCGGTGAGATTGTAAGAGAAAGCTTTTCAGTGGCTGGGATCCTCTCTGCTTGTCTGAAAACTCACCCAACCAGACATTAAATTAGCTAAGCCTCTGCTGTTGATACCACTATCTGTAAAATAGCACACACTCCTGCTCTGCCTATTCAACCACTCCTCATTCTTTCACCTCCTTTTTTTTGCTCTCCATTATCTCCTGGTCATTTTCTTCTCCTCCTCCTCCTCCTTCTTCTCCTCCTTCTCCTTCTTCTCCTTCTTCTTCTTTCTCTCCGCCCTTCAGAGAGCAGCTGATGTTCCCGCTCCAGTTCATGGCCGTGCTGGGACGCTTCGACCTGCAGTGCACGGTGAGCGGCGGCGGGCGGTCCGGCCAGGCGGGGGCGCTGCGGCTCGCCATCTCCCGCGCCCTCCTCAGCTTCCTGTCCGACGGAGACATGGAGAAAATGAGACAAGGTGGGGGTTCCTGAGTGAATATTAATGTCTTTAATAATATAATCAAATCGTTTCGCCAAAATTCTTACTGTTTTGCGTATCCCTTTATTTTACAGGCTGCTAATTACATGATAATGTGAATAAATAGCCAAGAAATAACAATTGTTTGCATTGTAATGGCAAGAAATTGCCTAGAAACTGTCAATTTCTTAGTCATGTCATGTTTTTCTTAAAAGCAAAAGATTACACATGCTTTTCATGCTTTGAATTTGCAAGTCCTTGCAATTGACTGTTATTTCTGGGGTTTTTCTACACAATCAATAGTTATTTCTTGGCTCTATTTCTCTACATTACTATGAAATTATATATTTTTAGGCTATTTCTAGACATTATGACGTAATTAATTGTTATTTCTTGGCTATTTCTTGACATTATCACGTAATTAGCAACCTGTAAATTAAAGGTTTACCCTGTTTTGCAATGAATTTTTCAGCCTCATCTTTGTAGTCACAAGCCACGCCCACAGGAAATGATTGCTGTTGTTCTGATGCATTTTGTCAAGTTCAGGCTGAGGTGAAGCTTGTTTGGGGGAAAAAAAGGGATGGAGCTGAAACCTCAGGAGGCGTCAAAATGTTGCTCCTGTGCACAAAGGAATAAATAAAACTCTTAACAGTTCAAAATGCAGTTGAACAAAATATAGAAACAATAAATATCTAAGATGAGTTGCTCCTTCATCCATCCATTTCATTTCTTCTTTATCATTTTCCAGCTGGGCTGCTGACCCCCGACCCCAGAGTGAGGGAGAGGAAGAAGCCGGGACAGGAGGGAGCGAGGAAGAAGTTCACCTGGAAGAAACGCTGAGGAGGAAGAGGAGGAGGAGGAGGAGGAAGAGGAGGAGGAGGAAGAGGAGGAGGGATGAACTCACCTGAACTCAGATGTGAAGCGTTGCCGTGGCTCCCGTACGAACTGACGTCATGTCGTCTGTGTGGAGCCTCTTTGTGCTCTCCATGTTTTCAGGCCGCTGCTGCAGCGAGCGTCCTCAGCCACCAGATGGAGCCGTCTGTCCACAGATCAATGGGAAAGGAGCAATGTGATTATCAGTATATTAAGTCAATAAATTAAGTTTTTCATATAAACAAACACTTTCTGTGCATCTTGTTCTCTTTGGTTCTTGTTATGGTTGTGATAGATAACTAAATGTAACCACTGGACTTGTTGCTGCTCAATTTTGCTGCATTTTAGTTTCATTTTTTAGATATTTATTAATAACTTTGGTTTAATTCAGGCTGCACATGAGCAAAGTTGTCCAAATGTGATTAACATGGCACGATTTAGAAAAAGCATTTGCAGCACATTCAGATATATAATACGAGCCCTATATTACCCATAATGCAACCAACAGCCAGATTAATCACCCTGGGGCTGCGGTGTAGAAATCTGCTGCTCATATCGAGCTCCACTAAACATGGCAGTGTTATAATTTCCCCAGGCACCAAACTCACCAGAGCTGACCCTGATTAGTTGATTATTGGCAGAAAATTCACTGGGAACAATTTTGATAAATGATTAGTATTTTTTTTTTTTACTGGACAGTCTGAATATTCCCTTTTCCTTGTTTCCAGATGTGACATGTTTATATTCTGTACTGTACTGTCCTACACTGGATGTCATTGGAAATATCTGAGCAGGTTTTCCACTTGGTTGTCATGAACACCTTCGATCACAAGGTGTCGCCACATGAACATGAATGTGAAACAGGTGAGTTTCTGCTCATTTCTAACGCACCTGTTTCTATTAGAGAATAATCAGGTCATGGATCGCAGCGCAAGTGATGAATAAAGAATAAAGTGGTAAATAAACAGTTAAATGAAATTGTTTAGAATAAAACAGTGGGCTATGTATATTATTGATGGATTAAGTGGGGTTTTATTTTTTATTTTTAGTTTAAAGTCTAAATATAAAACCCTACACTTGTTTTTGATAGTAATCCATGATTGATCGTGTGACAGAGCTATAGGTCCACTCCACCTGTGATCAGCTGGCTCTTGGAGAGAAGAGGTGGAGGCAGCGGGTGGAGAGGTGGAGTCACGCATCCTCCCATTGGCTGCCGGTCCAGACAGGCGTACGAGACAGATTACTACAGCCGAATCCAGAGAGCCGTGTGCGGGCTGATCAGCAGCAGCAGCAGCAGCTTGGAGTCGGCTCTACCTGTCCTCCATTTGGGATCTAAACGTGGAGGCGGCGGGCGGTGCTGGTGGTGCTGGTGGCTGATTATCTTTGGTCCACATGGAGGCAGCGGTGCTCAACCCCGCGATCATGACGGAGGTGGACTGCAACAGCAACACCCTGAACGCCGAGCTGGAGGTGAAGAAGCTGCAGGAGCTGGTGCGCAAGCTGGAGCGGCAGAACGAGCAGCTGCGGACTCGAACCGTCACCGGTGGTGGTGGTGGTGGTGGTGGTGGTGGTGGTGGCTACTGTCTGCCCAGCCCGGTGCCCACCCTGCTGTGCCAGTCGTCCTTGAGGTCGTTCCTGTCTCTGGAGGAGCCTTTCGAGTATTTCCACCCGCACGGCGCCGGGGATGGAGCGGCTGCTGCGGGGGAGGAGGAGGAGGAGGAGGAGGAGGAGGAGGACCGATCCGAGCCGTCGGTCCTGGACGAGCTGGAGCTGCTGGACCTGGACTCCCTGTGCAGCCCGGATGAGTCTGATGAAACATGGTAACTGTCTTTCATATTCTAGTCTTTCTTTAAACCCTCGACCATGTGTTGCTTTGCAGCAGCAGCAGCAGCAGGTCTAAGCTGGGAGTCTTGCACGCAAAGGCCACATGGAGAATTTGGATTTTCGTATTGTCTGTGAATGTGGCATCAGCAGCAGTGTGTCCAAAACAAAGACACACACCTGGGAGGGGAACTCTGGACTTCTGTGCATGCACTGCAAAAACTCAAAATCTTTCCAAGAATATTTTCTTGTCAAAATGTCTAATTTCTAGTCAAAACTAATCTCTTTCCCCTTAAAATAAGACTCATCACCTAAAGATTAACTTGTTTTCAGATCATTTTCACTTGTTTCAAACAAATTTTCACTTGAAATAAGTAGAAACATTTGCCAGTGAAAGCAAGTTTTTGTGCTTGTAATAAGAAAGAAAAAATTGCTCCACTATCAGATGCTAGGAATAAGTAAAAAGTGTCTAAAAACAAGCAACTTTTTAGTCTCATTTTCAGTATACTTAGATTGTTTTGACTAGAAATAAAACAAATATTCTTGGTAAGATTTTGAGTTTTTGCAGTGTGAGCTGTCTTTTGCTGGATGTTTTAAACCGTAGTGCCTTCTGCCCACAGGGAATCAAACCCTGAACGCTCTGTATCTGTGCAATCTATTGTTATATTTCCTATTATTATTATTATTATTATTAGCCTATCAGATTTTCTTATGTCTTTCAAAGCCTGTGCAGAAAACCCTTCATCTTATTTGTTTGTCTTCTTGCAAGATGTGGGGGTGTAAAAAGCAGACATCTGAGGCGGTTGCTAAGAGACCGGATCAAATTCAGGAAGTGAAATTGTGCAGATTTTGTTTTTTGTTGCAACATCCAGAGTGAAGTGGTCATCCTGTGCAAACACTCAGGAAACTTCAGTCTGATCCTCCTCCTGTGTATTCATCTTTTATTTGGTGTGTGTGTGTGTGTGTGTGTGTAGCAGGCAGTCTTTATTTATCTCCTCCCTGTGTCGAGAATAGTAACTTCAGTGTGTGTGTGTGTGTGTGTGTGTGTGTGTGTGTGTGTGTGTGTGTTTCTGTCCCCTCCAGGTCAGACTCTCACCTGAGAGTCAGTGCAGGTTTTTAATCTATAATTCAGCTCCTCCGTGCTGCCTGCAGAGAGCATGCAGGGCTGTGGAGGAGGAATCCGTCGCTGTCACAATAATCTGATCCGCTCCATCTGAACAGAGCTGCTCCCCATCTGAAAAGCTTAACGTCGCCTCCAGTCGTGGGTGGGGAGGTGGTGGTGGGGGGTGGGAATCGATGAGTTGGTGGCACAGAGGAAAAGATGGAGTCGTGATCTGTCAGGGAGATCCAGGGCCGGCCCAAGCCTCCATGGGGCCCTAAGCTAAATCTTTATTTTGGTGCCCCCTCTATTACTGCCAATAATTTAATTTTTTACTCTGTCATTACGAATCATCATATCCTAGCAGGTTTTTACCTATTTTATCTATGGTTTTTATTCTGAAGGCACCAAATTCAGCTAAAAGTGCAGCCCGGGGTTGATTTACATTTCATCTTCAAATTGATGTAGTACTGGGATACTGAATGTCACCTATAGGTCGACTAAAAGTAACAAAATAAACCAACAGACACTGCATTTACTGTAAACACATCATCTTCTTTTTTAAATTTTTCGTTTTAAATATAGGCTACTGCAACAGAAATGTGCAACAACAATTTGAAATGCAACAATAATTTAATACGTTTTTTGTAATTACGCCGTGTCTCTCTAAGGATCGACAAAAGTTACGCACTACAATTTTAAAAAGTTACTTGCCTTTTGGGGCCCCCCAATAGTCACGGGGCCCCAAGCAGGTGCTTAGTTCGCTTATGCCTTGGGCCGGCTCTGGGGAGATCTGCAAAGGAGCTGAAAACACATTGGAAAGAGAGGATGTTGTTGATGTTGCACTTCTTCCTCCTCTCTGGTCTTTTCCTTCTTCTTTTTGTTTGACAAATGTTTGACTCTCTGCGTCGTCTCTCTCCAGGTTGTACACGTCTTCGAAATCCCCAGAGTTCACAGACGGCCTCCTCACGCCTCTGCAGTGGTGCCGGCAGGGTCTGGACTCTCCCAAGTCGGAGGTGGAGGCCGCCAGGCGATCGCTGTCCCTCCGACTGGAACAAGGTAACGGGTCCAGAGGGTTGTTTATCTGCAGATGCATCAAGAAGAAACCACATTGGTGTCACAGCTGTCCTTGTTGGGTTGTTAAATCAAAAACACTCACACGTTAACTTGGATTTGAAAATTCTTGTATGAGTTCAGTCTATAAAAGTGCGACAGGCTGCAAACAGAAAGATATCAGCATCCTTTCCAAGAATGTGCAGGATAATGAAATTAAAAAGTCAATAATGCATCCTGCAGCAACAGCCCCAAAAGACCAGAATGCAATGCACATGCACTAAATCTAAGAATAGGTGAGCTGTGAAAGCAGAAGTAGACACACAGAAACAGGTTCAGATAAGTTAAGATGATGTTTAATCTGTCACATTAAGATCTTCACTAAGTAGCCCCCTAACTAGCCCCTAAGTACTTTAATTGCAGTAGCAGACTCTCTGCACTCCTCCCGTTAGCAACGCCAGCCCATAGCCCTGCCCAGAGATTTACAACATACATTGTTGTAAATGGACCCAAAGAAACGGCCTATTTTCGCGGCCTAAAAGAGGTTTTACCTGAAAAAAAAATACACAGTTCCATTGTTTGCTATAATTTTTTTCCAGCCCTTCAAAGTGCAGGAAAAACACAGTTTTTAATTGGAGCTAACCAACTGCTGATCGGCGGGCGCTAACCCTGGGCGGAGGGATACGTAAGTTGGTTACTTAGGTCCAAATAAAAACTGCGTTTTTCCTGCACTTTGAAGGGCTGGAAAAAATTATATTATAGCAAACAATGGAACTGTGTAATTTTTTTCATGTAAAACCTCTTTTAGGCCGTGAAAATAGGCCGTTTCTTTGGGTCTCTTCACAACACTGTATGTTGTAAATCTCTGGGCAGGGCTATGGGCTGGCGTTGCTAACGGGAGGAGTGTAGAGAGTCTGCTACTGCAATTAAAGTACTTAGGGGCTATTTGTAGATCATACAACCCCACTTTTAAAAAATGCTACTATCCCTTTAAGATCTAACTGTTTGTTTCTCATGCACCACCACATCAGAGGTGGATTTTTTTTAAAGTTTTGAGTTTCCTCGCTCACTCTCACTCACTCCAGCGGAGGCGGAGTCTGCAGATTAGCTGGCAGGGTGCTGGGCATCTCCTCCAGGCTATTTGAAACTGGTGTAAGCAGCTTTTAGGTGTCTCGCCAAAAAACACAGCTCACACACACACACACGCTCACTTTAACGGTCTTACACAACAACAACACACCACCTCTTCCAGGAAGAAGCGTTAAATTGTTACTTGTCTGGACTGGGGAACGGTCCGACACTTAAATTTACAGGACTTGGCAGAGATTCAGGGAGAGGGAGTCACAGTGACTTTGAATATGAAGTTTCAAAGTGTGAGAAGGTGAAAGGTGGTTCCAGTTCAGTCTGCAGCAGCGATATTCAACTATTTGGCCAGTAAAATAATGATGGGCAATATTTTTAAGCAGTAAATGTCAGTAAAACTAGAGATATTAACCACATGATCACTCCTGACATCTAAAACGTTTCAAGATTCAATACTTTTTTGCCATATCGACATGCCGATTGGAATTTGTTTCAGTGTATTTTATTTAACTCGTTTAATGGACTTGGTTTTATCCTATTTTATGTCTATCCATAATGTGAGTGTTTCCTTGTGAAGCCCACTAAGGCACCTGTCATGGGGTTAGCAGCAGTTCACATGCATGTTAAAAGTGCAGCATAAAATGAAATTTGATTATTGTAAGAATAATAACAACATTCTTTTCTTTTCTTTTCTTTTTTTAAACTTAGTTTTTATTTCAGTTTCATTCAAAAGCATACATACAGAATCATATTCATCATATGATCTGCCGTTTTCTCAGATTTTCAAGACAAGGTAGTGCTTATAGGGACATGATAACATAAGAAACAGAGACTGTAACAACAGAAAGATAAAAAGCAAAGCAAAATAGAATAAAAAATATCAAATGTATAGTGGGTCCTTACTGTTATAGTATACCTATGACAGGACAGGGCTCCACCTTTTAATGAATATGGCTTTTTGAACTCTCAGGGAGTTTGTTATCTGTTCCATTTGATATATTTCTTTTTTTTTAACACATTTAATTGCTATTTATGGGAGATTTCAGTTTTTACCAAATACTTCTGTAAGTGTTTGTGTTTTCTTTTTTTAAAGTAAGTTATCAGGGAGGATTTGCCAGGAACAGCTCACACACAAACACCTTGACTCCTTCTTCACACCATCGGCCAATCGGAGGCTTAAGTGGAGCTGTTGGTCAGTGGGAGTGTGTTGCTGGGAAGTGGGACGTCTGGCTGCCCTCAGGTGCTTCTCTTCGGGATGAAGCTGGATCACCTTCGTCGTCACTACGCTGACTAATGGGGATGAGCAGCAGCGCGGTGCAGCTCGCCTCACGCACGCCGTTAATCCCGCTCGCCTTAAGCTCATCCAGGGTCACGTGACCCTGCCAGTTCAAAAACACACCGGAGAAAGTGAAGCAGGATGGAGAGTGACCGCACTTGAGAAAGTCCATGAGGTGCCGTTTGAGCCGTCTCTTTCTCTCTCGCATCCGGCGTTGTCATGGTTACCCTCGGGCGCCTGAATGCTGAATCAATTGACTCATTTTAAAAATAGGTTTCCATGTCTGTCGTGTCGTGTTGTGTATTGACATTAGTCTGGCAACCTAGAAACGCAGATGAATCCTCCTCCTCTGATCAGAGCTCAGTGTAGTTGTGTCATGAGGAAACAATGGTTTGTTGTTGGTCTATTGTGTTTTCGCCCGGTGCAAGGGTTGATGGGAAATCCCTGAGAGATGCAGTCACATCCTCCTCCTCCTCCTCCTCTTCTTCCTTCTCTGTATGTTTCTTGTGCATGTGGCCTCCTGCTTTGTATCTGCCTCTCCCTCCTTCTGCCCCTCTGTGTGGGTATCTGGGTCACGGAGCTCGACCTGCGGCTGGTCTCAGGTCTGTGAAGTTGCTCCAGCTGTGCGGCTTGTTGCATCAGAGAGAGAGAGACGCCACCACCGCCGCCGACCGCTGCGGAGGCGTCCTCCTCCTCGCTCTCTCCATCCCGCCTGTGAAAATGGAGAGCCGTTGTTGCTATGGAAACCGTTTACATGAAAGGGAGAAGTACCCGTGCTTCATCAGAGCTGCAGCAGGTCTTACAGTAGATTCACACTGACAGATAACGCAGAGAAATCCTCCATCCTCCAGCTTTGGGTGGATGCAGCCTTCAATAACACACGCACACATGCACACGGCGCGCACAGACACACACACACACACACACACACAGTTAAATAAGACGCACAATGCAGCACATTTTATTCATCTTTGTTCTCCTCTTCAAACCAGTCTAAGTTTCTTCTCTGCCTCTATGAATAGAAACTAAGGTGTGTGTGTTTGTCTGTGTGTGTGTGTCTGTCTGTGTGTGTGAGCGGCTCTGTTGTGTTGAATAAAAGCTTTGTCCTCGGTGCCGAGCACATGTACAGCTGCTGAATAGAGCAGTGACAGACAGTGACAGACACAGCGGCGGTGAGGTAACAGCCTCCCCTCTCAAAAAGATGTGTGTGTGGGTGTGTGTGTGTGTGTGCCCACATGTGTGTGTCTGTTGTGTCTATCTTTGTGTTTCCTTCTGCTATTTCTGTGAGGACTGGTCTCAGTTCTGTGAAATGTGTGTCTGATGGTAAATTTATATGAACATCTATAGTTAACGGTGCATTTAATCTGGGACTATTTTCAACAGTGGATCAATACACATTTGGTTCACTAGTGAGTATTTAAAGGGATAGTTCAACATTTTTGGCAAATTGGCCCATTGCCATAATCCCTATAGTCATAACAGTAGGTTTGTTCCTTTAATTGTCGGTGCAAGCTGTTTTTAGAACGGCGGAGCAGAGCCGCAAGCTGCTCAGAGCTACGCTACGGAGGCTCATGGGATTTCTTGGTTTCCCTCATCAAACTCATCAAATACACAATCCAACAACTCCACAACGCTCTGGTGGACAAGTTGTGACCTGCACATTCACCACGTCAATAACTCTGTCTCGTTACGTTACGTTATTATCTCATAGTATGGTGAACTAAGCCTTTAAGGCAGCAGGAGTATGGGTAATGTAGTTAAAATGGGATTAATATATTTTTTGTGATGATGACGATGATGTTAATTCAAATATCCCTCCTCTCCTTGTTCCCTTCCTCTCCTCTCTCCTCTCTCCTCCATCCTCAGTCTCCAGGTGGCGTAGCTCCGTGTCCAGCCCCTCCCCTCCCTCCTCCTCCTCCTCCCCCGGCCTCCTCCCCCCTCTGAGTCGAGTGGCCGGAGTCTCCCCCATCAGCGCCTCCTCCCCCTCGGCCAAGCCCTGCTCCACCCCGCAGTCGTCCGAAAGACACGGTAACCAGACGTCCGTCACAGTTCACCTTCTCGCTTTTTTTCACATTTTTTTTACTCAGCACTTCCCTCCTTCCTCTCCTCCCCTCTCCTCTCCTCTCCTCCCCTCAGCTCCATCCTTCTCCTCCCCGCTCCACCCCGTCCTCCTCCGGACGCTGAGTCCCGTAGGGAAGGAGCTCTCCCCTGTAGCCGAGAGGAGTCCCACGTTCCTCCCTCACCCCGCCAGCAGAAGTAAGACCACCCCGTTAAAACCATCTCCGCTCCTTTTCTTGCCTCATGTGCAGCACAACACTCACACAGCTTATACAGGGCCGTGAAAAAGTATTTGCCCCCTTCCTGATTCATTACTTTTTGCATATTTGTCACACTTGTATGTTTAAGATCACCAAACAAATTTTAATGAGACAAAGATAACCCAAAAAAAACATAAAAGGCAGTTTTTAAATGATGATTTTATTCAGTGAGTGAAAAAAGCTAAACTTACCTGCCCCCCCTTGTTGAATCATAATTAAACCAAACCCTTTAACTGAGCCTTTATCAACCAATGGAGAAATCCAAGAGCGTGTGACCTTGGATATTTGATATATTTGATGTAAAGGAAGGAAGGACAAAGGGAAAGATGGGAAGAAAGAAGGAAGGGAAACAGGAAGGAAAGATAGAAGGAGGGAAGAGATTGGGTCAATTGGGTCAAAAATGAAGGAAGAAGTAAGGACGAAAGGAAGGAAGGAAAAAAGGATTGTGGAAAGAAAGATGGAGGGAGGGAACAGATTCGTTCAAGGAAGGAAGTAAGGGAGGGAAGGAAAAAGGATTGTGGAAAGAAGGAAAGGAAAAGAGAGGGAAAGAAGGAGAGATGGAGGAAGGGAACAGATTGGGTCAATTTGACCCAGAAGGACAACAGGAGGGTTAAAAACTGCGTTTTATATTTACTTGGGTTATCTTTGTCTAATATTAAAAATAGTTTGATGATCTTAAACATTAAAGTGTGATAAACATGAAACAAAATAAGAAATCAGGAAGAGGGCAAATGCTTTTTCACAGCACTGTAGATAAAGTGAATACTTCATTATATTCATGTGCAGGTTGAGACTCTCACAGCTCCAAGCTTCACTGTTGTTATGTTATGTTCGAGGCTGGAGAGTGTGACAGATTCAAGTGCATTATTAGTGATGGAAAAAACTAATGTTCCAGACACAGCACAGGGCAAAAGCTGCAGGGGACGGGAGAGTTTTGGAGCCCCGTTCAGCCCTGAAGGGACCGGGCCGGTTTCCCTCAGCAGAAAACTTCCTGCCACAGACTTTTCCAAAACAGTAACACGGCTTTTTAAACCGAGTCCCATAAAAGGCATCAACAGTTTTCTTAAAGTCCCAGAGGAGAACGAAGGTCCTCAGTCTCCTCATTCTCATTAGAATAATACCCCTGACACAGAAAGGATTATTTTAGAGAGCGGTCGCACCGAGCAGGTATCAGGAATATCATTAACTGTGGAGAGGTTGGTGTAACCTCGCCGATAATATTTCTGCTTAATAGGCTCTAATTCTCCGAGCCAAGTACGACCCTCCATTAGCGCGGATCCTTCATCTCTATGTAGAGCACACTCGGCTGACTCCAGGGTGCGTTCCTCATTACCCAGCCACCGAGAACTGACGCTGTCACTTGTGTAACACTGCAGTCGTGTCAGGTCTGAGCCGAGGGAAGCGGCGGTGATGAGTTGTTCTATTTGACCTTTTTTTTTTTTTTTTTAGGCCGTGGCTTCCTGCGCTCGGCCCTCAGCCCCCAGTCGTCCATGGACAGCGACATTGGCGCTTCGGAGGCCGAGGACGACTCCATCGCCCTGGGATACAAGCTGCAGGACCTCACGGACGTCCAGGTCATGGCCCGGCTGCAGGAAGAGAGTGAGTCATTTTACTCAAACTGCAGCTCTGCGGTTGTTTGGCAAAACCCATTGAGATACAACACATCTAATGACAGTGTTTCTGTCTGAAGAACAGCTCTTGGTCTATAATTAAACCTGTAAATTACAGGGAAGTCAGACCAGTGCATGTTGACTCTGTTGTGTTCTTTATTTTAGGCCACTGGTTCACAAACACCAAAGATTATGAAGTGAGACTTATTATATATTAGACATATTATACTGAACATCCTTACAATGTTATAATGTCACATGTCACATGCTGAACCTCTGCAAAGTTGCACAACATGAGCGGCCGTAACCCACCGCCGAAATTTCACATGGTTTCCAGTCACTCTGAGAGATCTGGGTGAGATTTGTGCAAAACCTGACGTCAGGTTTTACTGTCCAAGTAGGACAAAATACCCAAACTGTGAGGCAGAGACGCGAGCTGCTTAGCAAAAAGGTCCCCTGTCCCTCATCAAACTCATCAAATACACAATCCAACAACTCTAAAACGCTCTGGTGGACAAGTTGTGACCTGCACATTCACCACACTATGAGATAATAATGTAACATTATGAGTGGGAGTTGTTTTGGAGGCAATTGCAAAGCCAGAACTACATTCCGGGCTGCTGGGCTGAGTGATTTCAAGAATGTAGTGCCGGCTATGCATTTGCCTCAAAAACAACTTTGTCTCGTAACATTGCATTATTATTTCATAGCGTGGTGAATGTGCAGGTCATAATGTTTTGGAGTTGGGTTGTGTATTTGACGAGGGACTCCATCATGTTCACCGAGCAGCTCACGCCTCCCTCCCCCCCACGGATCTCAAAAAACCATGCAAGGATAATTAAAGGTAATCAACCAACTCTCGACTAGCTATAGGGATTATGGCAATAGACGAAATTGCCAAAATGTTGAACTATCCCTTTAAAGAGCTCCTGTTTTGGGAGTGTTTTTTTATAGGAGAAGGCAAAAAGAGAAAACAATACATATTATGATGAATCTCTGTTTTAAATCCAAACACTGGCCTTGATCTGAGAGTGTGATGGTGAAGATGGTTTATTGTTGTGGCTCTGGATGATGATGTCGCTGTTGTGTGGTTGTGTGGTTGTGTGGTTGTGCCAGTTCACTTCGTCTGCTGACCATCTGTCTCTATTGTTCCCTCCTCTCTAATGTTTTAACATATGGCCCCCAGATCTCAGAGCTCATCGCTACTTCAGCTTCATTAACCCCAGGAGGTGATGACTGAGTGTGTGTGTGTTTGCTCTGGCTGTGTGTGTGTGTGTGTGTGTCTGTGTGTGTGTGTGTTTTGCCTGCTGGTCCTCACATCTCGCTCCCCCAGGTCTAAGGCAGGACTACGCCAGCACGTCGTCGTCCATCCTGGCCAACCGGCGCAGCCAGAGCTTCAGCTTCCAGCTCAGCCAGCTCAGCGCCGGCCCCGGCCTGGAGGAGGAGGAAGAAGAGGAGGAGGACGACGAAGACTACGGCCTCCTGCCGCCGCCGCAGCCGCGCCTCACCCGCCTTCCTCACTCCCACACCTTCTCCAGCATGCGAGACTGGCGAAGAAGCACCTGCTCACTGTCCACCCCTCCTTCCACCCCCTCCACCCCGCCGTACCCTTCCGCTGGGTTCGCCTTGCAGCCTCAGCCCCAGGCCCAGCCTCAGGGACTGGGACTGGGCCTCGGCCTCGGACTGGGACTGGGACTGGGCAGCCTGTGCGCTTCCGAGCAACAGGGCTTCAGACCAGGATCAGGTGAGGAAAAAAGACCGATGTCGGTTTATAAACCGTCTTTGTCAATACTAATAGAGAGCCTAAGAGGAAGCAGGAAGTAACGGTCACCATGGGGCCTCAACTCGGAAAAAGTCTCCATGTAAGTGAACGAGAGTCAAAGTTTTATTTTGTGATCCGATTGAATTGTAGCCTGATGCATCAGCCGCTTATTTCATTACATTTCAAAAAGCGTCTGAACACGAGCCATAGGGATTCGTTTGCTTCCGGGAGGCGGTTGCTTACATTTGCTTCAACTAATCGCTGCTGCTTGGTGGTCACGTGTGCTATACACCGGTTAAGCTCATAGGTTAATCTTGAGCGCTTGAGTTCAACGTCATCGCCTTCACTTACCCGTCTGTTCGCTGATTGGTCCGTCCGCTCTGGCGGACGGAGCAAACCGAAACGCATTGCTAGTGTCCTGACTACATTGTTGAGGCAAATGAAATTTGCCGGAACCAGTAGGCGGCGCTAGCCTGGCTAATTGAATTGTGCCATGAGAAAAAAATATGACCTCTACCTGTTTAAAACATCACGTTTCATGCCGAGAAATCAGCAGTTTGTTGTAAAACTATTGTAGAATAAAATTCAGAAGAATCCGTAACCAGAAAGACTACAAATCGTGTAGGTGACGTCACACACCAAATGCCGCCCTTTCCCGTGTCAGTTGGTGACGTATTTTTTGTGGGACACCAGATCTGTAGTCCGTAGAGCAGTCTTCACACAAAATACATTCTTCCGTTGCCGTTTTACCAAAGACGGTTTATAAACCAAGACCTTCCATGACGAGTCAGCTTCCTGTATGATGTCACTAGGCTTCTGCACGGCCACGCCCCTTTAGGGAGACCAGAGGCAGCATCTAGTGTATTGACTCCAATGGGAAAATTGAACGTGAACAACGATTATGGTCGTTTCTTTCACCCCACAGTCACTAGAGTAAATTTTGGACTCATTTTTCAAAAGCCACATCTCTTCTGAACAGTTTGACACGAAAATGGCAATTTTCAGACAGACACATCAGGAGAAAATCCACTTTGTTCAAGACCTGTCTCTGTCTCTACGACACAGATCTCCTAGGCAACGTCAAACAAACGGCCACGAATGATTTAAATTATTTTTGTCATGCTAAATATTACTGTTAGTAGTGTAAATATTTAATGTTATCATATGAAAATATAAACATCTCACTTTCATCTACCTACAAATTGTATAAATCCACACACACGTTCACAGACGAGGTGGTGACGGTTGGCCACGCCCATTTAGAGAGACAGGAAGTGTATACCATTTCATATCATTGGAGCAGCCGCTCATGGAGTATCTTTCCATTTTTTGAATATCTTTGGTCCGTAGAGCAGTCTTCACACAAAATACATTCTTCCGTTGCCGTTTTATGATACACTGCTGATTTCGACATTACTTCCTGCTTCTGCTTAGGCTCTCTATAACAAAATGACATTTTAAAGGAAGCCGCTATTCAATGTGGAAAAAAAGCGAAAAGCTGCACATTTACCCACGGTTAGCAGATTTATAAAAAATGATATGATCCACATTCTCTTTGATGTTCTATCTAGTATCCATTGTTTTGTGTTTCTTTCCTTAAAGGGATAGTTCAACCTTTTAGCAAATTGGCCCATTGCCATAATCCCTATAGTCATAGCAGTAGGTTTGTTACCTTTAATTGTCGGTGCAAGCTGTTTTTAGAATGGCGGAGCAGAGCCGCGAGCTGCTCAGAGCTATGATACAGAGGCTCATGGGATTCCTTGGTTTCCCTCATCAAACTCATCAAATACACAAATGTTGAACTATCCCTTTAAAGCAACACTGTAGTTTCTCAACCTTAAAATAATGTTTCTAAACTCAACCAAGTGTTGGAAAAACAATTAATAGGATGAATGGTGCCGCCGCTGCAACATGAGCATGAGTCCCAGCACATGACAGGGAGACCGGGCTTGAGCTTAATGTTGCACAAAATCCGACACCCCTTGCAACTCTTGAAATTCTACAACACCGGCCCAATATTTAGGCTTTCCGTGTTCAGAAACTACATAGTGTTGCTTTCAAGAGCCTACAAACTTAATTTCTCAATCATTCTTACTCCGACAATGTCATATATGAACACAAGTTTACAATATTAGTTTTATTTAAGTTTAATTAGGATCAACATTCTTATCACATCTTATCTTGACCACATCTTCATAATTCCTCCACTGAGCCGTCATGTCTTTGCTGTGACCAGCACTAATGAGTTATCTCTGTGTCTATGTTTTGTATGTTACATCTTTTATGTGCGTACTTGTTCACATATTTGTGTGTTGTTGGTTTGAACTGTTTTGGGGAAACTTCACCGTGGCGTCCAGCCGAATTTGAGAGTAAGTCGTTTTCCACTTAGTGACACTAAATTTAATGTTTATATAATGTGAAGTGAGTATTAAAGTTTATTTTATACTGAGTATTAATCCAAGTTTTGGATTGACTAAACAGAGACGTATCCCACCTTCGCTCATTGATCAGATGGATTTATTGTCCATGCCCCGGACTGACCCACACTGATGCTCTAACCACTTAATAATAACTCTGTGTAAGCCGCTTGTACAACTGGACTTAGAGCTCTAAGACGGGTGTGTTTCCGTTCTGAGGCCGAGACGAGAGAGAGAGTTTGATGGGATTAGAGTTAGGGGAGTATATCAAGCAACTGTTGTACAGTGAAAGGGATCACAGCCAGATTTAGGTGCCTTCTCAAGAATAGGCACAGTAAAAGAACAAAACACAAACGTATGTGATACTATAATTGTATTAATTTGCTCTTCTCCTTCTCTAACCCTCTGTGCTTTGGGACAGTAAGATGATTGTTTGAGATTGTTTGAACCTGCAGCTTTAAACATCCTTTCTCTTTTCTCTGTTGTGTTTTTTGTTGCCTTCTGCCAGATAAACTGCGGAGGAGCATGCCTAACCTTGTCCGAGCTCCCAGCATGCCAAGTGTGCCCATTCCCACCAATCCTAGCGCTTCCCCTTCTTTGCTTCGTAACAGCCAGAGCTTTGATTCGTCCAGCGGGCTCGCTCGCCTGCATTCCTCCAGTAAGTCACTACTAACATTTGAAAAACTCAATTTTTTCCGACTTCAAAGCGTTCGAGATGCCAGAATAACCAATAACATGACGGACCGGTACAAACTTTGCATTCAAAGTGCTTCATGTAAGGCACAAAAACAATTTAAAAAAAAGAAGTATTTTAAAATAAAGAAATAGATCAGTAAAAATTGAAGAGAAATTACTAGCCTACATGAATTTACTGCATTCCACATCAGTAGGTAATCTGTAGGTGTAAGTAAATATTGTGTATTTCATAACGTTTTAAAGTAGAAGTAAGCGATCCGGTGGTTTTGGCTAACTTCCTGTCAGCAGATGGAGTTAGCAGTCCCCGCCCTCGTCCCTACGTCACCACATTCACACGCATCCCTTGGCTGCACACACAGAGAGGACCGCCCCTTTATGCCGTTCTCTCTCCTCATTGGATAAAGGTTGTAGGATACAAGGAAAGTTTTCTCCTCGGCTTACAGCAGAGCAGAGTGACTGACAGACCCGTGTTTCAGACCAAACACTCTATATAAGTGATTGCTGTCAGAAGATAGAACTATTTAAGACTTATATTAACACAAACATTCCGCTTACTTCTGCGTTCGCTCGTCCCCTTCTGTGTTTGTCTGCTGTGACTGTGACCGGTACGTAGCCTACTGTAAACAGCTCCGTGTGTTTTTATTAATATTTTAATCAAAATTGGAAGAAAAACTTAACATAATACGTTTTGGATTTGATTAGAAATAGGAAGTAGTGGAGCTGTGCATAGAGCCTATACATCAAATTCAATATAGCCAGGCCAATAAAAAAAAAACAAAAAAAAAAAAACAGTTGTACAATTTAAATTTTGAAATAAATAAATTATAAGCATAACTTAATATGACCAAGGCACCTAAAAGCAAAAACACAGCAGTTTTCATCAATTTACAAGCAAGTTGGCAACACACATACATTGGAGTGAATGGGTTTCTTGGGCGGATTTGCAATACCCATATCCTGCCACTAGGGGGAGAATAAAGTGACCACGGGAGTCTATGGTGGTGTCGCTACTCTCTTTTCCAGTGCTCTAGCTTTAAAGGTTATAGCTACAACTTTTTCATCAAAAGGATTAATTAAAAAAAAATAATGCATCCACAAAATGTCTAGGGGGTGCAGAATAAAAGTATTAATTTTACTGAATTTTTAAAAAAATAGTATATGAATAATTGTTTAATACATTTTTGCGGGTCCGAAATATATAAATATTTACATCTGGTTACATTGGCAACGTCGGCATGGAATGATCTCTGTGGCAACAGCATTAGAATGTTGATGTCATGTGTAACTGCTGTAACTGGCAACCAGTAAAACGGAAGGTTGGAGCAAGAGCAGAGAGCGAGAGAGTTCTACACCTACTGGCCAGGAGGAATTAAACTTGTAGCTATCACCTTTAATGTAGCCTATTTAATGCATTTTAATCGAAGTAGGAGGTCGGAAAACCAGAGTTCCGAGCTGTCTGGAACGTAGCTTAACTTCACTGTTATGAACTTTAAAATGTGCAGAAACAGGATGTGATTAATTTTGGTTTTCTTTTCTGACCCTTGCTCCAGTTCCCTCCCCTGGCCAACTTCAAAACAGGGTCCAGAGCGTCGGGAATTTCTCCTCCTTGTCACGGCAACCCCTGAAGGCCACGGCCTACGTCAGTCCCACCATCAAGGGTTCGGTCTCCATGCCGACCTCGGTCAGCCTCCAGTCTCTGAACAGCAGCGGCGGCGGCGGCGGTGGGGCAAATGCTGGCGTCGGCAGCGGGATCCCTATGCTCAGTAAACCGGCCACGTCGGCCCCGGCAACGCCCCGCAGCAGCCTGCCCCGCCCCGCCTCCTTTGTGGCCACCACCAGCTCCACCCCCCGCAGCAAAGTGGCCCAACCGACGCGAAGGTGAACTGCTTATCTTATTCCACATAAACAGTCAGTATGTTCACATGACAGTTAAAAATAACCAACTATGGCCTTAAAGCAGAAGTAAGCGATCCTGTGGTTTTGGCTAACTTCCTGTCAGCAGATGGAGTTAGCAGTCCCCGCCCTCGTCCCTACGTCACCACATTCACGCGCATCCCTTGGCTGCACACACAGAGAGGACCGCCCCTTTGAGACAAACTGTTTGTAAAAATGGGCTATACAAATAAAATTGCCTTGCCTTACCTTGCCTTGCCTTAATCTGGCTGTCATTGTCAGGTAAAAAGAAATACATTTTAAAAAACAATTTTGTTTAATTGGCTCTATGCACAGCTCCACTACTTCCTGATCTTAAGCCAGCTCCTTTATTTCCTGTCTTACATTATTGGACAAACTGATTAATCCAGGTGTGTCTGACCATTGTTGTGAGGTTAGACACACCTGGATTAGTCAGTTTGTCCAATAATGTAAGACAGGAAATAAAGGAGCTGGCTAAAGATCAGGAAGTAGTGGAGCTGTGCATAAAGCCTATAATGTCACCGTATTCAACTATTCGATTTTCCCTGTTGCATGTAAACTGGCACAAGGACAGAACTCCGATGAGTCGTCCATTTTTTTGTTGTTGCATCTTTATAATATCCTGTTTTAAATGTGCCTCTTTGTTTCTGTTTCCTCAGTTTACTGACGCCTCCAAAGAGCTTGTCCACCCTCAGTGCCCTTCGTGACAGCACCTGGAGAGACGGCTGCTACTGAGCGCCGGGTGAGCCGGGTGGTGCAGCGGTGTGGCCCCGCTGGCTGGGGCGACCCGCTGACGCCTCATCATCAACTGTTGTCATGGTGACAACGTGACTGGATATGACCTAACTGTAACTGTCGAGACCTTAAATCTGAGATCCTGCATAGAATAGTCCGAAGCCCCCACAGTCGAGGGGCTTCTCTTGCCATCCGATCACAGTTCTATGCAGAGTTTCTTCGTGGGAAGGCGGGTTGTTTTTTATCCTGGATTGGAGTGTATATGCATGTTCAGCTTCACACTCCTCAAAACGACTTTTGATCCGTGCCAAGGTGGGATTTATTCCCGGTTGCTCATGTGCAATAAACTGCTGGCTGTAGGGCACCAGTAATACTAACCTGCTAAAGAGGGCTGCCAGTTTTTATGAATGATGAGCCTCACGATACTGTATTTGTTTATATATTTATTTTAGGTAAGACATTTTTTGACTAATCAGGTGTTTTCCCTCTGGCAACAAGCGCCAACGATGCTGCTAAAATGAAATCAGTTCCTCGTAGTTTGGGCACATTTGGTGTGATTTTTACAAGCAAGACAAGTATGTATTCGTGTACAAAGCTAACTATTAAGTGTGCATACATAATATAAATATATATATTGATGCAATATTATTGACTTTTAAATGTGAATCCTGACCAAAATGAAAATGTCTGAATGTGTTTACAAAATTGTCTCACTATGGCATCACAAATCTTTGTGCATATTAACACTTTAAAATACTTCAACCACCTATAAAGGGAAAAACTGTTCTTGTTGCACTTTGTATAAATCTCTGAATTTACTGATATTTTTACTTTCTGTTTACTAATGTTTGCACTTCTTTTACATTTGGGGGTTTAAAAAAAAACAGCTGTTGGTTAAATGTTGTTTGACAGATTTCACAGTTCTACACGGCATAATGTAGCACCCTTTGTTTGTAAAATTTGACTTATTGTGATTTTAAACGACCGTTAACATGGCACATTCCACAAAACCGTGACACTTTTGTTACTGTAATAGACTGAATGAATGAAAGGTTTTAATAAAACACTGAATTACACATGTCCTTTCGTCTAGCGTTTTACATTGAGATGTGTATATCTTGGTAATTTATCATAAGATAAATGTAAGCCAAGAGATAATATTCAACAAGTTGGACTTGCTGTGACTGTCATTGGAAAGCTCAGACTGTTAGGATTCTGGAGGATCCTCAGAAAAAGTCTTAAGTGAAGAATCAAAGTTCTCCAGCAAACCTATGAATATCTATCCAGGCATAGTGCTCAGGCTTTTGACCACCTGTGTAAATGCCAGTGAATTACTGCCATCTAGTGGCCGGTTTTCTTGTTGGGGGAGAAGGGTATAAAAGGGAGGAGACCATTGCCACCTGTAAACTCCACTCACTAAGTGAGATTGCCGTCGAGATAGTAGATAGTATGTAGGTAACATGGTCGTAGAAGAGATGGTTAAACCTTGAACCCACACCGTTCAACTCCAACACCAGTACCTCTCAACTATCTTTTTTTAAAGTATAATAATAATAATAATAATAATAATAATAATAATAATAATAATAATAACAATAATTACAATTATATATTTTTATTATTTATATTATTATATTATAATTATTGTTTTTATTATTATTATTATTATTATTATACCTACTTTTAAAAAAGATAGTTGAGAGGTACTGGTGTTGGAGGTTTAACTAACGACCATGTTACCTAGTGCTGTTATCTTCTGGCAATCTCACCTTAGTGCTATTCTCTACATACTATCTATTGGAGTTGAAGGTATCTACTACGACTACTTACTATGACTATCTTCCGTCTATTAGTATCAAACATGTTAACAGGTCTAAAAAACTCCCTTGTCTGTGGGTTTGATAGGCAATAAATTGATGTCCAGCATCTGCTTGAAGGACATAGTCGACTGTCATAGATTGTCTTTGGTGAAATGTCTCATGTGTTTACAAAATTGACTTCATCTTATGAGGCTGGAACACAGGTGAAGTCCAGCATCCTATTGAAACACACTGTCAGAAACAAAGGAAAAGTAAAGTAGCCTATCTCTGACTGAATAGCTTAGGTGTTGGAGATCGTGATGTGAAGACAACGGGTCTGGGTGTGTCTCATAGTAACATTATAGGGGAGAGTGGGGTAAGTAGTGCCAATTTTTACTTAAATTGGCTTTAAAGCAAGGGGATTATAATAATGCCCCCAACTAATATATGTACATATAGTTTAGGATGTTGTGCATCACTGGAAACAATCACTTTGAATCTTAAATAAACTGATTCAGAAATATAGCTTTAGAAAAAAAAAGTGGTTTTGTGGCACAACTTGCCCCCGGTGCGGGGTAAGTTGTGCGATTAGAGAGAATACACTGGGGTAAATTGTGCCATTGATAATTGAAGTAAATCAGATCATTTTAATCTCACAAATGATAATGCTATATAAAAGCAAGACATTTAATACAAAATTAAAGCCAGAAGCGGCGATGATCGGGCCCTCGCTTGTCCCCATGCAGTCGCGGAGGCCTGAGGCACACTGGGGGCTGTGGCGCAAAGAAACGCAATGTTTTGTTCATCCACCAGGCTACGAGCACAACCAGACTGGGCAGGTGTGTTCAGGGGCGGTCCCTCATCACACATGTTAAGTTTCAAGCAAATCAGTGCCCACTGCCATGTTTCTCCTATACACAGACAGCACTGCCACTGGCACAACTTAACCCAGGCCCTTTGGCACAAATTACCCCAAGCCCAGCATTTTGAGAAAAAAGGATTCCCCAGCTGTTTTGAGCTGGCATCATGCTAACTGTATAGACTCATGGTGTAGCTTAATAAAGCACTAAAACATGTGTGAACTGTTTTCAAAGTTATCTATAATTGTTCAAACACGGCAATCAAAAAACCTTGATCATAGAAATGTTACTTTGGAGGGCAAAAACTTGTTTTTTGAACATAAATGTGCTTTCCTCTCAAGCCATGTGTCTCCCTTCTTGATAGGATGAGTGAAATGGATGCCCCTTCAAAAATATGTGGTCACATGACCAACTTATTCTATGGTTTTCTAGATAACAGGGGTGGAACTACTTGCCCCATGGCACAAATTACCCCACTCTTCCCTATTTGTTTCTGTTCCAATCATAGACTGTATAAAAAAGATTTCCAATTCATTTATGCTGTTTTTATTCATGTGATTGTCCCTGGTCCACTCAGCTGGCTGATCAACTCCTCCTCCTCCTCTTCACCTCCAGGCGGCGCTGTCAAAGCTGCAGCCTCCAGCCACTTCCGCTTCACTTCCTGGAGTAAAGAGACAACAGACAACCTGAAGATCACCTGAGTCTACCAGAACTTCGCTCCAAGTCTCTGTAAGTGCGATAAAACTTTCACTAAACTGACGAGCAAAGTTTGTGAAGAAGCTGTTGAAGCTGCAGAGACGTGATGACGTAGAAAGAGACGTTTGAATCCGCTCCGTGTGTCCATGGTAACAGAGACAGCAGCTAGCTCAGCGGCTAACAGCTAACTGGTACTAGCAGGTGAAACAGGAAGTGTGTGTGTGATACTAAAACTAACACTGAGTGTTTTCATGTCAGGAATAAGATTTAATTTCTAGACTTTTTAGATCAGTGTCTAATGAGAAATGATTGATTTGATTAGAAACATGTTGAAATGTCCTCAGAATGAACCAGACACTGTGTAACTAGTCTGTCATTTAACTTCATGTATGGAAACAAAACACAGGTCATATGTTTGATACAGGTATGTGTGTGTGACTATATAATGAAGCCGTCTTGTTAATCCTAAGAGACACACAACAGTCCACCACAGAGCCCAGTTCACTGACAAAAGACAAGTGTAAAGTGTCTAGAGGTTTATTGACATAAATGTAGAAAAGAAGCAGGAGAGTAAATGAAGACAGAGACGCAGCAGTCGTTTTAAGATTAAGATTAAGATGCTTTTATTGTCATTGTATATCATACAACTGAGTCTGCCAGAGGGGAGGGTGTCAAAGATCCTGGGTGTGTCATGTCAGACCTAATTTTTTCGGCTCGGTTCCTCAGCCGGGCCGAGTAGATCTGTTCCAGGGGTGGGAGGGGGGCGCCGATGACCTTTTGAGCTGTTCTGGTTATACGCTGCAGATCTCTCCTTTCCTCCATGGTGCAGCTGGAGAACCACACTGTGCATCCATAGCTTAACACACTCTGTATGGTGCACTGATAGAAGTCGGTGAGGAGTTTCTGTGGTAGTCCAGTTTTCTTGAGGGTGCGCAGGAAGAAAAGTCTCTGCTGGGCCTTTTTCACCAGCTTTTTGGTGTTTACTTTCCATGTCAGGTCCCTTGAGAGATGAACACCCAGATACCTGAAGCTCCCCACCTGTTCAACTTCTTCTCCATTGATCACCAGACTGGCATGTGTTACTGTTCTGTTGTTTTTCCTGCAGTCCACAACCAGCCTGGACCTCTTCTCTATAGGCTGCCTCATTGTTGTTAGTTATCAACCCCACCACTGCTGTGTCATCTGCAAATTTGTATATGTAATTTGTTTTATGGATTGAAGTGCAGTCATATGTGAAAAGTGAGTACAAGAGTGGACTGAGAACACAGCCTTGGGGGGTGCCTGTGTTGAGGATGGTGGTGGAGGAGATGAGGTCTCCAAGTCTCACCTGTTGGGGTCTGTTGGAAAGGAAGCTCTTTATCCAGCTGCAGAGATGGTTGTCCAGGCCTAGTGAACAGCTCGTTGACCAGCTTGCACGGGTTGATCGTATTAAATGCGGAGCTGAAATCAACAAACAACATCCTCACATAGGTGTTGGAATTCTCCAGATGTGTGAGGGCAGTGCGGAGCAGAAGTGATATGGCGTCCTCTGTGCATCTGTTGGTCCTATAGGCGAACTGGTACGAGTCCAGGTCAGCAGGGATGGAGGCCTTGATATATTTCATTAGTGGCCACAGAAGTGGATCATGTGTTTACAGATTATCTCACTTTGTAGTAAAAGAGTAAAAACTACAGCCCCTTCATGTAAAACTCTTTATTTTTAACACAACAATATTTACATCAATACTTTTTCTCCAGCTAACAGTGTTTCATATTTTTTTATCTGTATAGTGTCAGTGTGAGAATTATAATAAGAAAGTGTTTGTCAACTTTATTAATGTTTAAAATGTAAACTGGTTTTCTGTGATAAAAACTAACCTGGTGTAATTCTATACTTTGACCAGCAGATGGCGCCAAATCAGCAGCTGGAGCCAGGAGTGACCACCTCAATGTTTCTGGAGAAAACTCAATGTAAGTGTGATTTGTAGCTGAAGTGTTGCAGCGCAAACATTTCTAAATGTCAGGATGTAAATGTTTTTTGTGTATGTGTTGTCCCAGGTGGAGAGTCAGAGGTGTTTGTGAAGATCCATTGGTCGAGCACAGGTGTGTGCACTCCGGTCTGATGAGCAGCTGCAGCGACCAGAGGAGCAGAGTCCTACAAAGAGTCATTCAGCCTTTGAGCAGCAAGAAGATGCGACTTAGCCAACGCGAGACGGCGCCCGTGCAACTCTTAGCTCTTTGACTTCAGGTTTGGTTTTATTCATTTGATGTTTGACTCTAATCTTTGTCTCTTGTGTAGGTGTTGAACCCTGAGCTGACTGGCTACAGCTGCCATGTGCTTGTACTGCTGCCACCTCTACTTGGTAAGAAACACTCAAGGAATACACAGAGAAACCTTTATTTACTTCACAACACACATAGTCACAGTTGCCTCCATCTTGTTCAGTCTGAAAGACAAAGGACACATTCAACATGAGGTAGTCCTGTCTAACACTGCTTGTCCATGTTGTTTCAGGAGCTGCTGTCCACCAGAACTTCACCACCTGGTTCAAAGAAGACAAAGATTCAACAGTGTTAAATTTATTGTGTGGAAATGTTTGTCAGCCATGATCCAGACAGGGTAAGTCAGCCATCTTGTAGACCAGGCCATGTGGCTGCAGGTGTTTGCTCCAACAACCAGAGTACTTGACTGATAGACTCAGTTATTGAGCTGATCAAAGTACTCTGGTTGTTGGAACAAACACCTGCAGCCACATGGCCTGGTCTACAAAATGGCTGACTTACCCTGTCAAGCACATGCAAACACAAACTGGCTCAAGGTTAAACACAATGTAAAGTTGTTTTGAAAATGAAATAAAGTAGAAAATAAAAACCAAACCTTAAGTCAAAGGTCTCAGTCACATCTTCCTGCTGCCGCTCCAAAGGCTGAATGACTATTTGTAGGACACTGCTCCTCTGGTCGCTGCGGCTGCTCATCAGACCGGAGTGCAGACACCTGTGCTCGGCCAATGGAGAAGCAGCTCCGCCTTCCTGGAGGACGTCACCTCGTTAAGCACCAGATTGGAGACATGTGGAGTAAATGAGTCCTTGTGACAGTCAGATACGTTCAAGAAATACATAAGCAAGTAAACAATAAAATAAGCAATAGACAGACAGACACACAAGTTGTGGTAGTAAAAAAAATCTGAATCAAAACCAGCATCTGCTACATACATGAAGGTAAAACAGATACAACATGCATACGTATACATACTACACAAATACATACACTAGTTTGTATGTGTAGAGATGTTGACCATAGCTATAGTATGTACAATTACAATTAGCTGGTCGTATATAAACCTACTGATACACACATGGCTACACATCAATGAGGTCCCAAAGGGAACCCCAGAAAAACAAACTAGCATTAATCACAAATAAAGAAATGCTCTTACTGCTGTGCAGACAGTCAGTCAGCTCCTCCTGCTTCATCTTCAGTGTGATGTTCACAAACACCTCTGACTCTCCACCTGGGACAACACATACACAAAAAACATTTAGTCACACTCATCCTGACATTTAGAAATGTTTGAGCTGCAACACTTCAGCTACAAATCACACTTACATTGTGTTTTCTCCACAAACATTAGGGTGGCTCACTCCTGGCTTCAGCTGCTGGTTTGGCGCCATCTGCTGGTCAAAGTATAGAATTACACCAGGTTAGTTTTAAATCACAGAAAACCTGCAGTTTACATTTTAAACATTAATAAAGTTGACAAAACAATTCCTATTAATAATCGTATTCATTCTCACAACGACACTATCCAGATAAAAAATATGAAACACTGTTAGCTGGAGAAAAGTATTGATGCAAATATTGTTGTGTTAAAAATAAAGACTTTTACATGAAAGAGCTGTAGTTTTTACTCTTTTACTACAAAGTGAAAACATGGAGGCTGCTGCTGAGTCTCTGTCTGTCTTCATTTACTCTCCTGCTTCTTTTCTACATTTATGTCAATAAACCTCTGGAAACTTTACACTTGTCTTTTGTCAGTGAACTGGGCTCTGTGGTGGACTGTTGTGTGTCTCTTAGGGACAAACAAGACTAAGGCTTCATAATTGTCATTGAACTCGTAAAAGTGTGGAGAGTGCTGGATCCCGATATGAGGGGGCATATGCTGAGGGGGCATATGCTGGGGGGGTATATGCTGCCCCCCCACTCCCCCCGGAGCTCCAGTCGTGGTCCATCTCTCCACATACAAACATATGGATCACGGATCATGGTCGGGGGGGGGGGGGGGGGGTGGTTTGGGGGGAGAGACGCGTTGAAACTCGTAAAAGTACATGGGATCCTGTTGGGTCATATGGATCATCGGGTTTGCAGCGGCGGCGGCGGGGACGTCGTTTCGGAGGGGGGGGGTGCGGTTACGAGTTTCAACGCTTCTCTCCCGACCATGATCCGTGATCCATATGTTTGTATGTGTAGAGATGGACCACGACTGGAGCTCGGGGGTGGGGGGCAGCTGGCTCCGCAGTGGCGGCTGCAGGGATGTTGCTCCCCGATCCATGTGGGATCCGCTGCAGGAGCTCGGAGGCCGCTGTGAGCTGCCTGCTCACGATCAGCACTCCCAGTTTTTTTTTTTTTTTTCCCATCACTCGCTTGTGGTGTAATGGAGTTTCTCCTTGCCTGTCAACGCAGTGTTCGCTGGTTCGCGACCACGCAGTTTTCATCATCATCATCATCCTCATCCTGCTCCAAAACAATCTTATCAACAAAGACCAACCAAACATGTCAATGAAGGAGACTGTCATAATTATTCACTTATTCAACACAGCTGACAGCTTTTGTTATGTATGTTGTTGTGCAGCCGTACTTGTCAGTACAAGTTCCAACACATCTGGTCTCAGATCTAGCGCTGGTGTAGTGGATCTCGTTTTGGCTATGGACTCAAGAGATTGTTGGTTCGAGTCCAGGTGTTGGCTTCTTGGTTTTCTCCTTAAGTTTCTTTGTATGTGCTGCTTTGACGATGTCAAATACACTATGACCAATGTCTGTGGCACACCAATTAATGGTTGAGTGTGTTGCGCTGCCGCTTTGGGTGCAACAGATCATGGGTTCGATCCCCAGGGGAGACAGTGAGAGGTTTTCTCATTAAGTTTCTTTGTAGCTGCTCTGACATTGCCAAATACACTATGACCAGTGAATTGTCTCGGGCTCGGTGGTCGAGTGTGTTGCGTTACCGCTTTGGGTAGCGAAGGCCACGGGTTCGAGCCCCAGTGGGAGCAGTCCCCTCCCCTCCCCTCCCCACCACCATGACGATGGGTACCAAGCCCCAACGGTGGGACAGAAGAAGGCCGGACAAGGGCGTTACCGACTAATGACCGACCTGACCGGACCCAACTGGTCCCGACCCGACTTATGTGTCGTTCGTCTCGTTTGTCTCTGTTCTCGTTCGTCTCTGTGTTGTGTTGTTCGTCCGTCTGAATGAATGTGGGTATATAGGTCATAAAATAGGAACTAAAAGTAGAGAAATAAAAGTAATGATAAGTAACTAAAAGTAATGTAGGTAAATAAAAAAAAACTAAAGTAAGAACTATTATTGAGTATTATTGTATTTTTAAGTAATAAAGTAAATAAAATCCCACTTATTTACTCACTTCTCATGCATCTCTTTAACTGGCCTTCTTCTTCTCTCACTGTCCCCCCTGGGGATCGAACCCGTGGTCTGCTGAACTCAAAGCGGCAGCGCAACCCACTGTACCATTAATCGGTGTGCCAGAGACATTGGTCATAGTGTATTTGACCTCGTCAAAGCAGCACATACAAAGAAACTTAAGGAGAAGACCAAGAAGCCAACACCAGGGATCGAACCAGCGATCTAACCAGCGATCTCTTGAGTCCATAGCCAGAGCAAGATCCACTACACCAGCGGTGGATCTGAGAGTTGCTGTGTTGGAACTTGTACTGACTCGTACAAAGCAGCACATACAAAGAAACTTAAGGAGAAGACCAAGAAGCCAACACCAGGACTCGAACCCACTATGTCAGAGTCCAAAGCCAGGAAGATATCCACTACACCAGCGGTGGATCTGAGACCAGATGTGTTACTGACTCGTACTGTGACACAGATTGAATGTTGAGCTGAAGAGATGACGTCCTCCAGGAAGGCGGAGCTGCTTCTCCATTGGCCGAGCACAGGTGTCTGCACTCCCGTCCTGACGATCAACTGCAGCAACCAGAGGAGCACTGTCCTACAAATAGTCATTCTGCACTGGAGCGTCAGCGGAAGCGTCATGGAATGCGACTTTGCTCGAAGAACAGGCATCTTACACTTAAGGTTTTTATTCATTTGATAGTGTTTGTTTCACTCTATCTTTGTCTCTTTTGCAGGTTTTCAACCCTGAGCTGACTGGCTACCATGTGCTTCTACTACTGCCACCTCTACTTGGTAAGAAACACCAATCCACACAGCAATCTTTTACTTACTTCCACAAGACACATAGTCACAGAGTTACTCCATCTTGTTCAGTCTGAAAGACAAAGGACACATTCAACATGAGTTGCAGGCGGAAGCGTCAGGGTATGCGACTTTGATCAAAGACCAGGCATCTTACATCTTTTAGTAAGGTTTTTATTCATTTGATAGTGTTTGTTTTACTTTATCTTTGTCTCTTTTGCAGGTTTTCAACCCTGAGCTGACTGGCTACCATGTGCTTCTACTACTGCCACCTACTTGGTAAGAAACACTCAAGGCATACTGTTGAATACACACAGCAATCTTTACTTACTTCCACAAGACACATACCTCCATCTTGTTCAGTCTGAAAGACAAAGGACACATTCAGCATGAGCTGCAGGTAGTCCTGTCTAACACTGCTTGTCCATGTTCTCTCTTTCAGGAGCTGCTGTCCACCTTGAGTCCAGAAGAACTTCACCACCTGTTCAAAGAAGACATTGAAGACTCAACAATGTTAATCGTGTGGAAATGCTTGAGATCCATCTCTGGTTTGTGCCATGTGCTTCACTGGGTAAGTCAGCCATCTTGTAGACCAGGCCATGTGGCTGCAGGTGTTTGTTTCAACCAAGAGCACTTTTGACTGAGTCAAGTCTGGTGTACTGCTGCTTGGTTGGAACAAACACCTGCAGCCACATGGCCTGGTCTACAAGCATCAGGGAATGCGACTTTGCTTAAAGAACAGGCATCTTTTACTCAGGTTTTTATTCATTTGATAGTGTTTGTTTCACTCATCTTTGTCTGGTTTTCAACCCTGAACTGACTGGCTACCTTGTGTTTCTACTACTGCCACCTCTACTTGGTAAGAAACACTCAAAGCATACACAGAAATCTTTACTTACTTCCCCATGCACATAGTCACACAGTTACTCCATCTTGTTCAGTCTTAAAGACAAAGGACACATTCAACTTGAGTTGCAGGCGGAAGCGTCAGGGAATGCGACTTTGCTCAAAGACCAGGCCTCTTACACTTAAGGTTTTTATTCATTTAATAGTGTTTGTTTCACTCTATTTGTCTCTTTGCAGGTTTTCAACCCTGATCTGACTGGCTACCATGTGCTTCTACTCTGCCACCTCTACTTGGTAAGAAACACCAATCCACACAGCAATCTTTTACTTACTTCCACAAGACACATAGTCACACAGTTACCTCCATCTTGTTCAGTCTGAAAGACAAAGGACACATGCAGCATGAGTTGCAGGTAGTCCTGTCTAACACTGCTTGTCCATGTTCTCTCTTTCAGGAGCTGCTGTCCACCTTGAGTCCAGAAGAACTTCACCACCTGTTCAAAGAAGACATTGAAGACTCAACAATGATCATGTGGACATGCTTGAGATCCATCCCTGGTTTGTGCCATGTGCTTCACTGGGTAAGTCGGCCATCTTGTAGACCAGGCCATGTGGCTGCAGGTGTTTGTTTCAACCAAGAGCACTTAACTGATGTAGTGCTGCTTGGTTGAAACAAACACCTGCAGCCACATGGCCTGGTCTACAAGATGGCCGACTTGCTCAGTGAAGCACATGGCACAAACCATGATGGGATCAAGGTTAAACAATGTAAAGTTGTTTGTAAATGAAAAAAGTACAAAATAAAAATTTAAAGTTTTGTATCTTATAATATAGCTTGTTTTTCTGTGGTTCACCTAATTAGTGTGTATATAGGTGGGGTTCACCTCATTAGTATAGGTATATGGCCTTTGTAACTGTACGTACTAAAGCTATGGTCAACAATACATGTTTAAAGTTTTGTATCTACAATTTATTGCATCTTGCCTTATTGTTATACTGTCACAGACTCATTTACTCATAATTTGACACAACGAGGTGATGTCCTCCGGCCATGGAGCACAGATCTTACTTCAGCTTACTTATTTTCATTTCCAAACAACTTTACATTGTTTAACCTTGATCCCATCCCTGGTTTGTGCCATGTGCTTCACTGGGTAAGTCGGCCATCTTGTAGACAACACCAACCAAGCAGCAGTACACCAGACTTGACTCAGTCAAAGTGCTCTTGAAACAAACACCTGCAGCCACATGGCCTGGTCTACAAGATGGCCGACTCACCCAGTAAAGCACATGGCACAAACCAGGGTTGGGATCAAGGTTAAACGATAAGTTGTTTGGAAATGAAAATAAGTACAAAATAAAAACCAAACCTGAAGTAAAGACGTAAGATCTGTGCTCCATGGCCCTCCTGGAGGACATCACCTCGTTGGAGTGTCAAAGGAGACATCTTGAGTAAATGAGTCTGTGACAGTCAAATACATAAACAATAAAACAAGCAATAAATTGTTTATATATAAAAAGATACAAAACTTTAAATTTAAAACATGTATTGTTGACCATAACTTTAGTATGTAAGTTACAATCAGGTCATATACAAACCTATATATACACTAAGGTGAACCCCAGAAAAACAAACTAGCATTAATGACAAAGAAATGCTCTTACTGCTGTGCAGACAGTCAGTCAGCTCCTCCTGCTTCATCTTCAGTGTGATGTTCACAAACACCTCTGACTCTCCACCTGGGACAACACATACACAAAAAACATTTAGTCACACTCATCCTGACATTTAGAAATGTTTGAGCTGCAACACTTCAGCTACAAATCACACTTACATTGTGTTTTCTCCACAAACATTGAGGTGGCTCACTCCTGGCTCCAGATGGTGGTTTGGCGCCATCTGCTGGTCAAAGCATAGAATTACACCAGGTTAGTTTTAAATGACAGAAAACCAGTTTACATTGAAAACATGAATAAAGTTGACAAACACTTTCTTATTATAATTTGCACACTGACACTATGCGGATAAAAAACAAATATTAAAGATTGTGGGCTGGAGAAAAAAAAATGCAGCAAATATTGCGTTAAAAATAAAGGGTTTTACATAAAGTGGCTGCAGTTTTTACTTTTTACTACAGTGTAAAACAACAACAACAACAACAACAACACACAATCTAGTTCTGGTAGATAACTAGAGTGTTGACCCATTCTGTGGCCAGTGGCCACTCCAAAACAAAAAGCACATAGCAACCACTAACAGCTAACTGGTACTAGCACAGATATATATACGTGCTAGTAGTAGGGAGGTTAAGCCCAAAAAATAGGCCTTTGACTTGAAGTCATGATGCAAAGGTCCCCTTTGGCATGGAAGTACCTTAGGGTCATACATATAAATCTATCCTAAGACACAAGTGAGATCACACTTTGTATCTGAAATAAAACACATTTTTAAAATGCCTTTTTTTTAATTGAGAAAACGCATGTTGTCCATTTAGAATGTCCATATAAACTCAGGCAGATCCCCTAATGTAATGCCTTCAGCTCCTGGATGTGATCTACAGCTTCTGAGACAACATGCAGCTGCTTGTGTGACAGGATATTGTAAAAACATTAATAAAACTATACTGATACTGATTTGTTGAACATTAGACTGAGTGCAACAAATATAGCCTACAAGTAGTTAAATAATAAGATGTAATTCATATCACCGTAGTGTCAGGAAAGACCAATTAGCCAAATATTGTGTTGGTCAAAATATAGGCCTACCTATAACTAGTTACTGCTTGTGTATGTTGATTTAAAAAAGTAGAATTTACATGTATGACCCATTCTGGGTCATATTAGAAGTCAAAATTAAAGTCAAAGGAAAAATGTTATTACTGTTCTCAAATGTAAAAATGGGTCACATTGGACCCTGTACATCATTTAAGGCTTATATAACCTGATACTGAAATCATTTTACATTGTGCTCCTAAAGTAAATGTTAGTGTAGAGCGCAATGTTCAGCTTTTATGTACATATAGGGAAGTTTAGGTTTGCAGCTCCCACATAAAGCATATGATTAGGACTGACTTATTTCACCTGCGCAGTATAGCTGGCTAAGATCCTCTCTTAGAGTAATGTTGAGAAACTGGTAAGCTTTATTATTTTGGTAGATTTTTACTTTTGTGAAAGCTTGTTAATGCTCATCTTATCAATCTCATGATGTTACAGTATCTTTATTTCTTATTTTAAATGAGCCATAATGTAATGTCCCCCAGACTTTGCTTCCTATGTCAGTCCGCCCTACAGATTGAAAGGCATTAGATCCCTGTTCATCATTCAAATTGAGAAACAATCCTGAAATATTGCAATCATGTCACAAATAAGCTGTAGATCACATCCAGGAGCTGAAAACATTGTAGTTTCTATGGACATTCTAAATGGAACATGCGTTTTCTCAATTAAAAAAAGGCATTTTAAAAACGTGTTTATTTCAGATACAAAGTGTGATCTCACTTATAGGATAGAGTTATTTGTATGACCCTAAGGTACTTCCATGCCAAGGGGGACCTTTGCATCATGACTTGAAGTCAAAAGTCGCTTAACCTCCCTACTATAAATTTAAGAGATCATTTGTTCCTGCTGCAATCGTTTTATATAACACTTGTTAAAATGTTTTTTGTGTTCATCTTTTTTGTGTCATTGTTGTGTGAGCTACTGGACTAACTTGAATTTCCCTGCTAGGGATGAATAAAGTTTCTCTATTCTCTATTCTATTCTATAGTACCAGTTAGCTGTTAGCCGCTGAGCTAGCTGCTGTCGCTGTTACCATGGACACACGGAGCGGATTCTAACGTCTCTTTCTACGTCATCACGTCTCTGCAGCTTCAACAGCTTCTTCATAAACTTTGCTCGTCAGTTTAGTGAAAGTTTTATCGCACTTACAGAGACTTGGAGCGAAGTTGTCGTAGACTCAGGTGATCTTCAGGTTGTCTGTTGTCTCTTTACTCCAGGAAGTGAAGCGGAAGTGGCTGGAGGCTGCAGCTGTGACAGCGCCGCCTGGAGGTGAAGAGGAGGAGGAGTTGATCAGCCAGCTGAGTGGACCAGGAACAATCACATGAATAAAAACAGGATAAATGAACTGGAACAGAAACAAATACAATGTTACTATGAGACACACCCACACCCCGTTGTCTTCACATCACGATCTCCAACACCTGAGCTTCAGCCAGAGATAGGCTACTTTACTTTTCCTTTGTTTCTGACAGTGTGTTTCAATAGGATGCTGGACTTCACCTGTGTTCCAACCTCATAAGATGAAGTCAATTTTGTAAACACATGAGACATTTCACCAAAGACAATCTATGACAGTCCTTACGTCCTTCAAGTGGATGCTGGACATCAACTTATTGCCTATCAAACCCACAGACAAGGGAGTTTTGACATGTTTAATTTACAGGCTGTGACTCATTGCCTTGGGAGTTGGTTGAGTCTTGAATCAGAGACTTCTGATTGAGACTGTAGCATGTTGTACAAACCATTTAATATCATTACAAACTCTGACAGAAGTTGGTTCACAACTTTCCCCAAACAGAATAAACATAGGCTACTCCATTTCTATAAATAAGCTAATGTGACAAACTCTCCTGTTAGTAGGCCTAATCATCATAGTAATGGTGTAAAAGGTAAAATATGTTCAAGTGTTGCACATGTTTTCCAGGGGGTAAATCACAGAGATGAGCCTAAACAAGGCAGATGCTGAACCTGCATTGCTTCTTTGACTGAGGTTGACTCAGTCTCATCTCAAAAGCCCACATGTTTCCTGCTGTCATTTTATATTTTATAATCATAACTAAAAATGACCTGTGACAATGTGAGTTCCACCCAGTGGTGTCGTCTTATTTGTTTAGTGGGTATACTGCTTTTAGGTGGGTTCACTGTTCATACCTGTATATCACATATACTATAGTTAGATTTTGTGTATATAGCGCATTTCATACCAAGGGGCAACTAAATGTACTTTACATGAAACCAAATCTGGTTACTGTTTATTTAATTAGAAAATCCTATTTCAAAACAAAAGTAATATTCTGATTGACTGTTTCCCCATCAATAACAACAGAAGTGAACTTTTTACTCGTAGCTCATTTTATTTGCAAAAGCAGAGTTTTGGGCTCGTTAACACAGTGTACGGATACATTACAGAGAGAAGAGGCTTTGACAATAAAATAAAAGCAACAGTCTCGTGGCCTATTGAAACAAAGTTTTGAGCTGCATAAAATAGAAAGGTTGAAAAAAAAAACAACGTATTAATTTTCCCTCTTGTGGATTGATTATATTTACAAAATAGAAACACAGGGACAAAATGCATGCGATTAACTCTAATCAATACAGGCTTTGTGAACACCACAGTTGGCAACAATAGAAAGCGTTTGAAACATGTTGTGAGGGAAAGAGGATGAGCAAAACTTTAACCAGTGGCGTCTAAAGAAAAGGTTTCCAGATATTACTGACCTCGAGTTTGATCTATCGTTGGCAGGAAGCAGCAGAGATTCACTAAGAAGCTGTTTGTTTGAACTTCTATTGAAAAGGAATAATCAACCACACAAAGCTAATCTACCAAGTTCAACTGTTGGAGCTATTGTTATCTGTTCTGTAGCGATAGAACAACCTCTAAATAACACATGACGATTACAGCGTAAGAGGCTGTTGGCTCTATGGAAGTGTCTGATTTACATGTCTTTATTTAATATTAACACAGAGCAGTCAGAGTGAAAGGTGAAAATAATCTCCAGCCCACACACGAGAGAAACTACTTGTTCAGGATGAAAGAAGGCAACGGCAGGTAGTTAGAAATTGGCAGATTTCAACTTTGGCCTGATAAAGTTTAACAAAACAAAAAACAAAAACTGCTTAAACTAAAGTCATCGATTGAGACCAGTTTGTTTGTCATTTGATTTCTGATCAATCAGTGTGTTTGGATTGTTTTCAACACTACAGATTATTCTGTCTAGCAACTGTGAGGAGATTAAAAGCATTTGGTCTTGTTTTCCTTTAATGGAAAAAGCTCTTGACAAGGTTAAAAAATAACGCAGCCAGTCACAGATCGAGGTGAAACATCACTGTTCTGCTCGGTGTCGGTTAACTCACTGCACAGGCCGGAGTGAGCAGCTCTGTTAAGGTGGTTTTGGAAACCTATGCACTGTGGTTTGTAATGAAACTAAGACTTTAGTGTTTAAAAGCTGCAACATTTACATCCTTTTATTTGTAGCATCTGCTCTGTGGGTTTTGTTTTTGTGCTTTAAAGGGATAGTTCACCCAAAATTGAAATTTCACTCATTATCTACTCACCCTCACGTCGACTAAGGGCTGGGAGAAGTTTCAGAGTCCTCCGTGGCTTCTCTGAGTTGTCCATATAACGGTTGCAAATGGATACCAACTGTCTTCGTAACAAAAAGACACACCAAAAAACATCCAAATACCTCCATGCTGCTCGTATGTAATGTCCGTCTTGTATTGAAGCCCCGAAATGCGAAATTGTCCCGAAAAAATTTTACTAAGTCTATATTTCAAGCTTGTTTTGTAGTGGAAGCTTCTTGAAGCAGCAAGCAGCATGGAGGTATTTGGATGTTTTTTGGTGTGTCTTTTTGTTACGAAGACAGTTGGTATCCATTTGCAACCGTCATATGGACATGCACTGCTACGCCGAGACCCCCTGTAACTCAGAGAAGCCACGGAGGACTCTGAAACTTCTCCCAGCCCTTAGTCCACATGAGGGTGAGTAGATAATGAGTGCAATTTCAATTTTGGGTGAACTATCCCTTCAATCTAACGTCGCTTTCACAGATTCACACGTAGGACTCTTCAGCGAACAGGAGCTGATCGAAGTCGGGCTCGGCCGCGGGGTTGCTGCATCTCTTCAGCCACTCCCTGCGGCTCTCCACCACCGCCAGCGTCACCTGCTGGCTGCTCTTGGGGTTGCTGCAGGGGTGCGAGGAGAAGTAGTCCCTCACTGCTTTGGTGGCGTAAGGCGAGAGGCAGAACCGGGCCTCCGCCGGCGCCGCCAACGTCGTCTCTCCCGGCGGATCCACCTGCGACACCTTGAGTCCGGGGTCGCTGGGCAGCCGGGCCCGGCTCAGGGCGGCGGCGGTCTGCTCCACCAGCTGCCGACCGGGCTCCGAGCCGCGGCGCTGCTGGAGCCGGGCCCGGCCCTCCTCCTCCACCGAGAGGGACTTGTGTCTTTTGAACAGGGACAGCGACGGGCCGCTCTGCTTGTAGAACAGAGACGGCGACGGCTGCTTCGCCGCCTCGCTGGCGGTGACGTCGCCGAGCTGTCCCACCGTCAGCAGGGACTTGGGGACGTGGAGGCTCCCAGTGGAGCGGTGGTGAGAGGGGGGTTTGGGTTTTTGGGGTTCATTGCCAGGTCTCCCTTTCACATGATCTCCTCCTCCTCCTCCTCCTCCTCCTCCTCCTCCTCCTCCTCCTCCTCCTTCATCCTTTGTGGCTTTGCAGGACGGTTTCCCTCCTCCCTGTAGGTAGAAACAAAGAGTGTGGTTGACCTTTACAGTGATACTTCTCAGGTCCATTGTTTATTTCTGTAACATTATTTAAAGGAGACATATTATTCCCCTTTTCCACAAATTAAAATTCACTCAGAACAGCTGTCCACCTTTATGACTCAGGACAACTATCTTTACAAAGTGCTTTTGGCTGCAAGCAAAAAGGCCATTACACGGAAATGGCTGCAGACAAATTTGCCATCAAAGAATGACTGGATCACCATTGTCAACAAAATACAGTGCATGGAAAAATTTACCTTTGTCCTAAGACTACGAGCTGAACAGTTTACCAAGTACTGGGAAAAATGTCATATTCATATTCTCTGTGGGGTGTGAATAACCCCATTTGCTCTAATGTATGCCCTATGTCAACCTTGTCAACATGTCTGTTCTATATGATTTTGTTTTTTCTCTGTTTTATGTTTCATTGTTTGTCCTTTATTGTTGAAAAAAGAATTGAAAACTTAATAAAAAGAAAGTTTCAAAAAAAGAACAGCTGTCCCCTTAAAAGCAAATGAACCCCTGCTTGCCCCGCCTCTTCTACTGGTACAAATTTGAAAACTACTTGCATAATTGACAACTGAGGGAACAGCTTGTATAAGTTTTGGTCTAAGTCGAACCTGCTGTTGGAAGTTCAAAGTCCCACAGGTTTTGTTCCTAGGGTTAGGGTTTGGAGCCCCAATTTCCAAGTTGGACTTATAATATTTATTATATCGGCAACCCTTGGATGTGGTGCTTCCTCTGTGGAGATAAAACAACGTACATCCTGCACTGCTGAAGCCTCACTCACCCCGGTCTTATCGTCTTCGTCTTTCTCCACGTTGTCCTGCTGGGTCAGAGACAGCCTGCGGCCCTTCCTCAGCCAGGAGTTGGGGTGCAGCCCCCTGCAGCCCTTCAACGTCCCCCAGCCGAGCGGCTCTTTGGGCGGGGAGTCTTTCGGAGCCGTCCCCAGGTCCAGAGAGCCTCTGGAGGCGGAGTTGAAGGTGACGGGCACAGTCTTGCTCGCTCCTATCCCGAGGGAGTCGAGGGAGTCCGGGGACGAGCACATCGGTGCAGGAGAGTTTGGGGCGGAGGAGAGACTGGGGGAGCTGACCTCTAGGGCTGCACACCTCGCAGATACGCCTCCTCCTCCTCTCCTGCTCTGCCCTCTGGAGTGCGTGCGAGTCACCGTCAGGCCGCCGGGCTTCTTGGAGACGTGTTCTTCGTCCTCGTCGTCGCTGCCTATGACGCGCGGCTGAAGCTTGGCCGCGTAGGCTATCGCCGGCTCGGAGCGGCGGCGCCTCTGTCGCTCCAGACCGTCCAGGCACAGGGAGTCCAGCGTGGAGGAGGAGTCCGTGGTCGGCATGCCGGCTTGGGCGCGGCGGCGGCTCGTGTCTTGACCGTCCGCGTCTTGGTCGCAGTCGCTGAACGTGAGGATGGAGTCCAGGCTGCCCCGGAGCGGTTTGGACGGGAGGACTCCGCCTCCTCTGCTGCAGAAACCAGGAGACCCCCCACTGCTGTTGTCCAGCTCGTTCTCCAGGCTGTCGTAGGACGAGTCGGTCAGAGGGTACATCCACTCTGACGGTCCAGAGAGAGGACAGAGAGTTACACATGACGGCACAGACAGAACAAACTGAAGGATCTTTCACTATCATAGTGTCAACGTGATTTACAAACAGTTTGTCTCAAAGGGCTTTACATGGCATCGTAACAACATCCTCTGTCCTCTCATCAACTGAGGAAAAACTCTATAGAAAACCCTTTTAACAGGGAAAAATTGGAGAAACCTCAGGGTGAGCAACAGAGGAGGGATCCCTCACCCAGGACGGACAGACGTGCAATAGATGTTGTTACAGACAAGACAGATTACAGTTTATGACACAGAATGTGCGAAATATGGATAAACTTTATAGATATCCCAATTTCTAAACATCAGTCTCTGTGTTACTACTTTAAAAACTTCCGTTTTTACATCACAACGTCTCTTATTTATCTACTTAATTGCTGTCTGAGAAAAGCGTTTTATTAACCACCTCCCCACGTCTCTGTACCTGATCCCATCTCGTCATCGTTGTGTCTCTGCGGTGGACCTCCGAACAGAGACGACGGCTCTTCTCCCAGAACCTGCTGACAGTGTTCGATCATGAACTTGACCAGCTCACACACCTGCAGCAGACGACGACAACAACACAAGAGACACGTCAGCAATTTGTATCTGATCTCCTGCGACCAAGTGCATCGTCTTTTGTTCTTTATTTTTGCATTTTATTTTACTTCCCTTTAATTTTTTGTCTTGTTTTTGTTTTGTTCTTGTCTCCTCTCTATTTGCCTATTTGACGTCTTTGTATTGTACTGTTCTTCACACTATATTGCACTAATAAGAAAATTTAAAAAGTGCATTGTTCGTCTTCTTTAACTTCTAAAAGTCAAACTGGTCTAAAATGAGACTATGAAGCTGATATGAAACATTCCTGTGAGAAAAGCCTCCGGTGGTTTAGAGGCGATACAATAAACACATGAACTGACATTAACTCTTTGACTGCCAGCCATTCTCACAGCAGCTTCCTCCAGCTTGCCAGGCATTTTCCAGCTTTTTGACTGATTTCCGTAGACCCACCATAATATTATGTACTGTTACTACATACACATTCAACCCATCAAAGGAAAGAAGAGGGTCTCTAGTTTCCAGCAAAAAAACCTGTTTGTTTCTATCTTGTTCCAGTCTTGTGAAATTGGCGGTTGAATATAGGTTAGTTTAGCCCAAAATGCCATTTTGGCACCAAAATCTTGAGAAAAAGAGGTTTTTGTGTCGGCTGTCATTTTCAGGTGAACCAGTACAATTGGCTCCTTTATATTTTGCTTTAGTGACGCCTCAACATCTGTACAGTTGTTCTCTTGTAAACAACAACTAAATCAACACTGACAAATGACTTTTGATGACAAAAGACAAAATATTTAGCTACTGACACACACTTCTGCAGCCTCTTTTCTTTCTTTTCTTTGAGTTACAACTTTTTCTTTCCTTTTTTTTAGTGTGTGTGCGTACGTGACGTGTGCGTGTGCATACGTGTGTGCATACGTGTGTGTGTGTGTGTGTGTGTGTGCGTGCGTGTGTGTCTGTGTGTGTGTGTGTGTGTGTGCGCGCGCGCGCGCGGATCAGTTCGACAGGTTTTTGTAGCCGAAACACGGCGCTTTAGATCAGATCCAGCTTCCTCTGGTCAGCAGGCAGCGGTCTCACTCACTCTCTCTGTCTCACACACATCTACACACACACAGCCGACAGCTCTGGCTGACGTGCCCTGAACTCACAGCCACAGACATGTGCGCTCACAACAGAGTACTAGACACTCCCACCACGTTTACCTCTCGTCACGTTCGCCGGCGCCGTCCGTTCCTCATCCACACTACTGTAGATCGCGGGGTTTTCAAGCTGCTATCTGAGTGATTTCTCGCAAAATCTGGCGACTTTCCAAACGCTCTTGACGACTAACGACGAGCGATCGACGGGGTTGTTGTTACTAACGTTTGTGCTTTGTATCACGGAGCTGCACGGAGCTTCGACGAGCTGCCGAGCCGCCATGAGCCCCGCCGCCGCCCCCTAAGCTCTCACCGGCGGCCAGAGTGTCACGGAGCGGCGCCGCTGCAGTCAGACACCCGCACCGCTCCGTGAGGGGGGGGGGAATACGCTATATTTTTTACATCTCTCAATCCAAATGTGTTTTTCTGCACTTTATTTTGATGATACAAGTCTGATCTTCACAGAGGAGTAGGGCAAGACATTCAGCATGGCGTTGCCATTAAAAAAACGCTAAGACGAGTTATCTCGTCTTTGGCAGACTACGCTTGGATTCGCTAAGACGAGATAACTCGTCTTTGGCAGTGAAAGAGTTAATAACCAGAAATATCATTCAGATAAGATAACATTCAGCTCACAGTTCATGTGAATAAAAGCTGCCAGAGATTCGTGACTGTGTTACCAAGGGTTGAGGAGCTGAAGAACTTCACTTGTTTGTTGTGATGGGAACTTTGTGGCTGTTTTGTGTGCTGACAAATAAAAAACCTAACAAACATGTCTTTGTTTGAGAGGTTTGGACAGATTTCATTGTGTTGCAAAGTCAGATTCCACAGTGTATGAGTTGATATTGCAGCAGGTTCGTCGTCGTCTCACCTTCTTGGCTCCTTCTCCCTCCACCTCAGGACTGCACGGCGCTCCGGGAGGCCACAGCATGCTGGGAGCGATGCACACCGATAAGTTGAAACTGGTCATTTGGTTCTCATGGGCGTTTCCCTGGATACCGTGCAGCACAGCCAGCAGGTAGCGCAGCAGCAGGGCGTTTTCTTTAGGCAGCCGACAGATCATCCTGCAGGGAGACACGGAGCGGGATGGGATGAGATGAGCTGCCGGGAAACGTTGGCACCCCCCAGTGGTCGAGGAAAATCGTCATTATTTTCTGTCCTTACTACAGAGTGTAAGTATGTGTGTGTGTGTGTTACCTCTTTACGTCCTGCACCTGCTCTTTCTCCTCCTCCTCTTCCTCCAGAACATCAATCCACTCTAAATACAGCTCGCAACACAGCAGGCTGCCCGGGATGCTGCGCAGGAAGTCCTGGAAACACACACACACACACACACACACACACACACACAGAGCAGTGAATATGAGTAATGAAGTCGGTCCTTCACAATAAAATACATTCTGAAGTCTGCTGAACTTTATTTTGTGGTGTGAGTGAGAGTCCAATAATCTGCATCTCAAGTGACTGAGACAATATCATCACACGCCGCATCTCATGTGCAGCTCGGCTCAGACGTGACATGCGTTAAGCACTCGTGCACTGTGTGTGTGACTGTGTGTGTGTGTGTGTGTATTATCCCAGATAATAAGAGATTACAACACAGATTACATGATCAAGACAACCTCAGCTCCTCTGCTGTGAACAGTGTGTCCTGCTAACGTGGCTGCAGAGCCGAGGCTGCGCAGGACGGACGCAGATTAATGTTGTTGATTACAGATGTGGGTCAGTAAGGTAATGAACACGCTGATGCAATGCACACACACACACGCACACACACGTGTCCTCATACCTTGAAGACTCCGGCTATGACAAAGACGTGGTCACATGTCAGAGGGAGATGAGATTCTCCAGCATCCAGAGAGTCTCTCAGCTCTCTGACGGCCCGAGCCCCCGCCGGCCGACGGAATATCCCCCGCGTCCAGGAACCCTCGTGGTACAGAAACGCCAACATGTCCTAGAGAGAGGGAGAAAGTGTGTGTTTGTGTGTGTTCATATGACACCAAGACACAAACCTTCCTGGACAGTTCATTAAACTTTTTTTCTCATCTAAATGTTGAGCTTTGCTGAAATGTTTTCGTTCACTCACCATCACGGGCTTTGGCAGAGCGTCGTCCACGCAGACGGAGCTGAGCGGCTGAGCGAACAGGCAGCCGTGAGGCGCTCCGGCCAGGGAGAGCTCGTTGAGGTGGGAGGAGGAGCCTCGCCAGAAGGCCCAGGTGATGAGAGAGCGCCTCCTTTTAAACGGCTTCTGAGAGAAGTCTAAAACAACACAACATCCCAGAACGCCTCAGAATGAGCACTCATCTTTTTTATTTAAGTGTCATGCATATTTTTTTTGTGCGCAGCCCACATGCACTGCAAAAACCCTAAATCTTACCAAGAATATTTGTCTTATTTCTTGTCAAAATGCCTAATTTCTACACTATGCTAACCTCTTTCCACTTAAAACAAGACTCATGACCTAAAGTTATCTTGTTTTTAGATCATTTTAACTTGTTTCAAACAAATTTTCACCTAAAATAAGTAGAAAAATCTGCCAGTGAAAGCAAGTTCTTTGTGCTTGTAATAAGAAAGAAAAACTCAGATTTTTCTACTTATTTCAAGTGAAAATATGCTTGAAAGAAGTAAAAAAAAGTGTCTAAAAATAAGCTACTTTTAATGTGATGAGTCTTATTTTAAAGCAGAAGTAAGCGATCCGGTCGTTTTGGCTAATGCTGCGTTCCAGGCCGGCTTTTGAAACCGTAAATTACAGCTTCAAGTCACAACTTACGACTTTGTAGCGTTCCAGGCAACCCACTCGTGTTTTTCTGACCTGTTTTACCTGTGAAAGTCACTATAACGGCCACTCGTAACTTCCGACCCGTGAACTCGTACCAGATCGAACTGGTACGACTTCACAGGTCGAAAAAACACGAGTTACGAGTTGCCTTGAACGCACCATAACAGTCCTCGTCGCTACATCACCACATTCAGGCGCATCCCTTGGCTGCACACACAGCCCTTCATGCCGTTCTCTCTCCTCATTGGATAAAAATTGTAGGATACGAGAAAAGTTTTCTCCTCGGCTCAGAGCAGAGCAGAGTGACTGACAGACCCGTGTTTCAGACCAAACACTCTATGTAAGTGATTGCTGTCGGAAGATATAACTATTTAAGACTTATATTAACACAAATATATCACTTACTTCTGCTTTAAGTATAATGAGATTGTTTCGACTAGAAATAAGACAAATGTTCTTGGTAAGAGTTTGAGTTTTTGCAGTGTGGTCTTATAAGACACTAAACATTTAAATACATACATTCAAGAGCGGCTATAGTGTGTCGTCTTACAGGAAATGAAAGGAGAATAATAATAAAAAAAACAAAAAAACAGAGCACAACAAATGAGAAACAAACAGACAGGCTCCCAGGATGCACCTCACCTGCAGCGACGTGCTGCTGCAGCGGCTCCACAGGCCGCGGCTTCAGGATGAACTGACACTGCTTGTACACCTGCAGCTGCTCCACCTGTGACGGAGTGGTAGCGCCGCCTCCTCCCTGAGACGTGTTGTATCTCACATGACTCATCTGGATGCTGAAGGGAAACTCATGACCTGCGACAGAGAGAAACAGCCGTTACACTGTATAACAAGACAAACACAATACACAACAACATCGCATCTATAATGCCGTATTGGGAAGCTTTAGTTCTTAGTTCTCTCACAGTCCAGTGCAAGTCGAGGTTAGAAAAACAGGTGAAAACAGCTATGAAAATAATTGGCACTAAAGAGTACCCGACCCTTCAGTCAATTTATGAAGGCACAGTGGTAAATCTGGCACATACTGTAACATTTTAAACAATCCTTTACATATTCTGTATCCAGAATATGAATGATTGCCCTCGGGGAGACGATACAGAGCAAGCCGATGTAAAAGCGAACCGCTATAAGCTCTCTTTCCTCCCAACATCCATCCACCTCTTAAACAAACCACCTGCCAAATCTTAAATAGACTTTATTCTTTTGGAGATCATTTATCTACTGGTTTTTAGGATCTTTTAGAAGTCCCCAAGACACTCTGCACTTTATAGACTCTTATACTTATTTGTTTTTTATATTTATTCAATAAATATAAAAAACAAATTGTAGATTTTTTTTTTCCTTTTCTTGGTTGCAATTAAGGCAACAAGGGCTGTGCAATATCTGGTCTATGTATGAACTGTACCCACTCAGGAGTGAATGGAAAATGTTTTGATGTTATGTAAGGGTACTGTTATGTCTGTCTTGTGTTTTTATGATATGCAGCTGCTGGAGGCATTGACTGTCCAAGGCAAATTTCCCTCTGGGACAATAAAGTTTATATTGATATTGATTGATTGACATCATTCATCAGTAAATGCACTGATGCTTCAAATCTGACTCATGCACAGTGACGATCATCGTGTCAGAGCGGCATGCAGCTCACACACTCACCTATCAGAGGGTAGGGGGCGTTGTCCCTCTTGGAGATGACCCACAACTGGAAGTCTTTCACATTTCCCTGCACACAAACAGACACACACACACATACAATCAGACACAACAACACGGGACAGGAAGTCTCCGAAACCCACAAAACGGCAGAGAGGAGGGACGCTGGGATGTGACAATGCATCGTATTCACTTCCTCCTTGTTCACATGCTGTTTGTTTCCATCACATGTGGCACCAGAGGAGCTCAGGCCTTGTTGATGTTTGTGTTTATGCTGGTTGGCAAGAAAATGTTGCCGCTGCTGACTGAGACAGACAACGCTGCTTTTAGTCGGAGCGGCTCCAATAAATCTGAGGCTGCACAAACAGCTGAAGGCTTCAGCAGCCCGGCAGCATCAACTCAGAAATATGAACCGCACTGACATTTAGGCCACGGCTCCTCTATTAATCTGTTGGAGCCTCAATTTCTCTCTGGAAATGTTTCTTTATTTAATATTTCAATTATTGTTATGTTTTGTTTCATCAAACAGTGATGACAACAACGAGGAGGAGAAGCAGACGTGTAATTGGTGGTTTTGCTGACATTGTTATGAGACAGTGATCAGACAGGAATCAGGTTTTTCTCATTTATATTTTTCTAAATTTACCCAGAATTCATTGTCAACGACTGTTTATTTGTTGTGAACTACAGAGTCTTTGTCAAACTGAGAGACTCGACTCCTGATTCTGATTGTGACCTAAACTCAGAGCACAAGTTGAAGCCCCTGAACTTGTTTTGTTCCTTTTTTGTTAATACTGTAATAACTTTGCTTGAACCACATTAAAGGGATACTTCATCCAAAAGCAGTATGTACGTAGGTATTTGGATGTTTTTTGGACTCCTAAAGCGTTTTGATGACTCTGAAAGTTCTCCAAACCCTTCCTTGGCATGACGGTGAGTAGAAAATTGGTGAATTATATAGATTTTGGGTGAAGTATCCCTTTAATATTTGCTACATTATTGACATGGTGACACGTGTTCAACCAGCCAGACTGTGACACTCACTATGATGCTGAACTGCTGCAGAGCCAGTCGGATCACCTCATTGGTTGAGTCTGAGTTGCTGACGGGCAGCGTCTTGGTCTGGAGGAGAACGAGACACGACACTCAGGACGATGTCACTACAAATACACAAAGCTGAGACACACAAACACAGACACACACACACACACAGACGACAACAGAAGGTGAAGCTGAACTTACAACAGCAAAAGTGTTGATTCCCTTCCCGTACACTCTCAGAGGGATGGTTTTAGGCTCCTCCCTCTCTTTCTCTTCTCTTATCAGACTGCAGGAAACACACAGTGGTGAGACTTTATTACTACACACACACACACACACACACACACACACACACACACACACACACACACACACACACACACACACACACACACACTCTGCATGCTGATGTGTGACGGAGGAGTTTTACCTTCTGATCAGCGTGAGCCATCTCTCTTTCTGGTCCGAGGAGCTGAGCAGAAAGAAGCAGGAAGTAGAAACATCGATAAACAATCTCACATCATTACAGTTTGATGTTGTGTGTGTGTGTTATTTGTGTGTGTGTGTGTGTGTGTGTGTGTGTATGCTGTGTGTGTGTGTGTCACCTGAACATGGCGACACAGTTGCAGGTGGGCCAGCCCATGACGAAGCTCCTCTCCGGGTTGGTGCTGCCCTCGCACACCTCGTCCGTGCAGCCCGCCGTCCACATCTCACACACGCACACCTGGGCCTTCTGCTTGAAGTGGTTGGCTGACCTGGGATCAGAGAGAGAGGGATGTGGACCGGTGCAAACACACAAAGAAAAAAACACACAAACAAACACACACACTTTATCTAACCTTAGATCTGGGTATTAAAGGGGAACTATGCAAGTCTGCTCACTTTTCCACTGTTTCGGTTATGCTCCTCTCGCCCATGTGCATTTGTTTTCAACGAAGCCGGCGAAAAATCAATAAATGGAGCAGTGGAAAACGTTACATAACATAAACGATGTTACGACTGTGTGTTTGTGTAGTCTTAACCGTCATAAACAAAAGATTACAAAGCGTGTTTGTGTCGCAGGGTGCAGAGAGAGAGCTGAGCCTCCATTCTCAGTCATAACAAGTCACAAGTCATGTAGTTAACGATCACAATTACTCCGGAGCTTTTTAATGAAGGTAAAAATGTAGCATGGCCACGGGAGAAATCCTGCTTAGTTCCTCTTTAACCTAACTGAGCATGCACACACACATGCACACTTTGCTTACTTGGCTTTGGCGATGACCAGGATGTCGGTGAAGAGGAAGAGGTGTCGGTCCTGAGTCTGCATCCCCGTCTTCAGCTGAGCGTGTCCGTGCAGGAGGAAGGACCGGTCCGAGCCGCTGAGGAACGACTGGACCAGGGGACACGTGTCTGGACACACGGGGACCAGGAAGCTCTCTCTGAAACACAAAACACACACAACACAAGTCCTGCTGAGTCAAAAAAAACTGGGTTTAAAGGTTCAATACGCAGCGAGAAGCACCACATCTCCCATCAACCCCTTTGATTCACATTGTAATTCATTGTTTTCTTGCACAGACACAATCTGTCTCAGTATTTATTGGCTGCTGGAACTTGATTTGTGACATTTCATAATCAGCACACATTGATACAAACTGCTCTCTCTTGCGTAATACAGTAACTTGCTTTTGCGTGAGCGTGACTCATGGTAATGCTGAGCAGCAGCTCACTCATTGGTCCGAGCCGAGCTTTTACACTGTTACTGTATCTACATGTTTGGTGCCGAAACAGAGTCTGTGCCTCTTTCATTTGATTATTCACTTCAGATCTCTGTCTCTCTCTCTCTCCCTTCCTGATGTCCTTCATTACTCATAGCTGAATATCCTGCTCTGGACTGAGACAACATCAAAGTGGCTCGTTATGTAAACTGTGTTATGCACTTGATGAGGTTGAGAGGTGAGTGCAGTCGGAGGTCAGGGGCAGCTGCACTCCCTGGGATCTGAATCCAAAGTCACAGGAGCAGAAAAATACGAATAAAATACCACATAATGACTAAAAAGTAGAGTAGATAAGTTAGGGTAGATCCTAAAAACACTTCTCTAGTTTCTATAAATACAAAGTACATTAGTATTTAATGTGTTAAAATGCTGACAATTAGCTAACGAGGTGTGAACAAGTCATTTGACTTCTCAGAGAGGCTCCACTGCTGAACTCACTTGCACTCAAAAACGGATTTAAAAGACATTAAACGAACAGATGATGATGAGAGATGTGATTTCTGATGATGCTCACATCGTGTTTCAGCTCAGGTCTTTACTGTGATCACCACTTGGATTCCCACAGTGGCCACGCTGCAGGGGTCGTGGCTGTCGCACCTCTGTGGAGCTTTTTAATGAGGTTACTTCCTCTTCACTTTCCCAGCCCATATGTTCAAAGACAGACACTATTAATAGCTGCCTGATCCGCTGATAAGTCCTGTTACAGAGGGATTATCTTTTGTGTGGATGCAACACCTCGCTCAGGGCATGGGAGTGTACTAGATGAGCTGTGTGTGTGTGTGTGCACGTGAAATGTGTGTGTGGCTTCAGGGTTTTGTCAGTGACCTCTGTGTTAGAGTTTGTGAGGTTGTTTGGACTGACCTACTCACCCTGCTGTAAGGTGATACTACAACATCAACACGACTGACTGAGAGGCTTCCACTGCAGGAACAATGCTGTTTTTGTTTTTTTTAAATCATGCATTTAATAAGATTAATGCCAGTTTGATAGTCCAAGTTAAATGTGAAATTAAACATGTCGATTTCCTCTTGTTCTGTGTGTGAAAAAGACAAAACCGGTACCTGGAGAGAGTCTTGGACCTGGTGAGAGCCTTGGTGATGACCAGAGACGGAGCGGACTGACGGCGATAACTCTGAGACTTCATCCGCTAGAAGAGACAAAACAAAGTTCATTATAATCAAAATATTCTCACATCGTTTCTAGTTTCTGGTCCGAACCTATTGAAACAACTTGGATTTCACACAACAACAGAGACAGAGTTTCCTTTCAATATCCATCTGTGTTGTAATACAAGGATTCTGTTTTCCATGTCACATCCAATCACACGGCTCTGCTCACCTCCCACCACTAACTAACTTCATCTTTACGTCATGTTTACACTCTCTCCTCATCTGTTACATAAGCACTCTGATGTGCAGCACATTCATCACGGCACCGGGAGCGACAGTGGCCTCCAAAACGACAAGAACGACAGGTTGAAAAATGAGATTTTAAACACGGAGGAATGTCGGAGCATTGGGATCAGTCTAACAGTCTGTTCAACCCTCAGGGCCCAGCGGCATCTATTTGTGTCTGCCCCGACCCTGCTGACCTTTCTCACACAGAAACAGTGAGAAAACATTAGAAAATCATAGTTTTCCACCGTTTTAAATGTCAAAAACAACACGTCTGTCATATAGAGTTGTAAAGTTAAGATTTAGTTTAGAAAAGGAAACATCAAACAACCAAACAACAACATATCAGACCCTCCGATTATATAATTTGGAGCATTTGCAGCACTAACAGCGCTCACATATTTATATCTACGTAACGTTGTTATGATCCAAAACACTGCTAAGACCAAAATATGTCACTTCAGCACTGACTGAATCCACTCCTTCATCGCTCTGTGCCAGCAGATGCTGCATGCAGCCACATCCACTCTGTTGGATCCTATTATCCTAGTTTCCCCACGGCAATCATTAAAGTTGCATTTAATCTAATTGTGGAGGGATTTGCAATTAGAGGGAGAGAGTGAAGCAGGGTGAGAAAAAAACATTACATAACTGCAGTTCCTTTAGTTGTATATTGTCGGATTAACACACTAGGAGCTACGGTCAAACTCACCTGCTGGTTTTTATTTTATTGTCATGACTCAAGTATCTTTCTATCTGTTGCTGTTCACCTTGAAATGTGATCATTAATGGCAGTTTTTGCATGTAACAATGTAACTAAGCACAGGAAGACCCATGCAGGTGGACAACAGGTTCAAACAGGATGACAACATTTACATAAAAGAGTTAACACCCACGGCAGCAGCTTCAATCTAAATGTCAACGCTTGTGATTTTCATACAAAGTGGAAACCCTCTGATGGTGCGAAGTTATTACGAGCTGCCTTGTTTCCTCATTCTGTTCCCTCGAGCTGGTTTGGAGCAAAGACAAGGATCATTATGACAGCGATTTGGTCCTGAGTCTTTGGGTGTTGAGACAGGAAAGGTCAGGGCAGAGAAAATCAAAGTCTATAGAAAATCTAATATGAGTTGATGCAGCAGCCGATGTGTGTTTGAATCTGGAGTCCAGAGCGGTTACAGTCACAGTCACAGTCACAATCCGTCTCCAGATGTTAAACGGACTAAAGGAGTGAGAAAAAAACAGATCAATACGTCTTCATCCTTCAGCCAGCAGCAGCACGCACGTCCACACATTTCTGACATTTCCCAATGTAACATCAGTGGGTTTAGCCGGGTCACACGGTGGTGAAACATTCCTCAAACTCCAGCCACAACATTACAATGTCACACTTCTGTCCTAAAAATACACCGACATGAGCGAACACGGAGTTATGGGCTTTTTTTCCTGCTCTATTGGGCAACAGCAGCTCAGCAGCTCTAATGTGACCACAACAATAAGCCATTCACTCTGACCGCTGCCTACGTTAACACAGCAAAGTGTGAGGCAGGTGAGGAAACCGTGCGTTGTTGGCAGAAACACATTTTTACATTTGTGTGATGCTCAGTGACACGGGGACATTTAAGGTGGAACGGCACATTCCCATTAATCACTGTATTAACTCACGGTGGAGAACATGTGGAATAAATCATTGATGAAAACAAGGACACGTCGGTCCAGACTGGACTGGAGTCTCTGATCAACAGATTAATCAATCAATCAATGCAATTCAAACAAAAAAAGATAATGTACAGGTCTCGAGAGTCTCACAACAGTCAGGTTAACTAGAACTGGACAAAACACCACACGCCTTTTCATTGATTCCTGTCATTGATTAATCCCATTGTAATTTTCAACAATGATTGATGAGCCATAACAAATACATTACATTATATTACATAACGACACAAGAGCCAGAAATATTGAATTTACAGTGGGACAGGAAAGAGAGGAGCAGTTAACTAAAATATTATCTAACAAGGAAATTGAATTATTCTTTTTTTTATGATTTCAGCTCATTCACTGCAGAAAACTATTAATCTAAAAAAAAAGAGCTAAATGCTGACTACAGGTCTGATTTAATGATATACGTACATAAACTACTCATTCAATATAATACTATATCGTAATCTGTTTTAGTATTTTACTAAACATACAACTGTAGATTAATTTGAAGGGGACATATGATGCAAAACTCACTTTTTCATTGCTTTAGTATGTGTATTTGCGTATCCGGAGTGCCTCCTCACCCCTTAAACTTTAACCTTAAAGTTTTGCCAACTCTTTTGGTTTTTCTGACCAAAGCATGTTACTAACTAATACTTTTAGATCTAATTACTTTTAGACATCAAGGTACCATGTCAAGAAGCAGAAATGAGCACATGTCCCCTTTAACTGTTAATTATAATAGATTATAGAATAGAATAGATTAATTGAACTGTTCATTAGAACAGATTAGTTCATTATGTGTCTAATTATCATTATATAGTTGAACTCACTAACCTCCTTCTTTACAATTTATACCACTGAATAAACACTTGTAATAATTTACAATCAGAGTGAGGCAAACAAACGTTTCCATCAACAATTAAAACTTCACAATTACTGTAGTTGCACTAATTGGATGTTTGATAACACAATATAACATTATATATGAGTATATGAGTATTACAAGTATGAACAGACAATAACCATGCTGTATTATGCTAGGCTATTAGTTATTCTGAATGTGTTTGTGCACCAGTATAAAGCAGATGGTTCAAGAGGAGTTATAGTTGTTGACAGCTCTGGTGGAATGTGAGGGAGATCAATTATTGATTGGCTATTAATGGCCATTCATCTGGTTCACATAATAAAGCGTCAACACGACATGTTTGGGCGATGAGGTCACCTGCGACGCTCTATGGCATACATTTTGGTTGGCATAAAGTTTATGGCATAAAGTTTATGCCAACCAAAATTATGAGTTATTAATCAACAATTACTAGTGCGTTATTGATACACACCTACCGTATAAACTTTATCCTGGTGATCCATTATCCATTTCCTGTGCTGTTACTTCGGAGCCAAACTAATATCGACGGTTGATTTTCCACGGCTGCGGACTGACTGTCTGCACGGAGCAGAGCGGGTCACAGCCCTCAACCCTCAACTGACCCTTCACCCGAACACGCACACACACACTGACCTCCTTATGTCACTTTATTAAAGACAAAATAAAAATAAAATGAAATAAAATAAAGAAGGATTGCATGAATCTCTCTTTCTATAAATGTAAATGAATTAGGCGCGGACATGAACTCGTCATTAGAAATAACCGCAGACTTGATTCTCGGTTCAGGCTGTGGGACACTCACCCGTTTGTTCTCGTGCTGTCCTCCGCCTCGGCTCAGGCTGTCCTGCTGCTGCTGCTGCTGCTGCTGCTGCGGAGACATGTTGTCCATCCGGCTCACTGTCCCGCTGTCCTCGGGTGATGCAGGGGAGAGAGAAATCCCATTAATAACCTCCGTCTGCGGCAGCTACACACCATCTCAACTCAACCTCGGCAGGTCACTGAAACTTTTTTTCCCCCCTCTCTCTCTCTAACTCTGCAGCCAGGGAGGAAAGTTGAGATGATTGGTTTTTTTTTTTTAAAGTAATATAAACTCAACAAGCTCAGCTGATCCCACAGTTGTGTCTCCTCACCATCAATAATAAGGCTGTGCTGTAACCAAAGCACGTCCTGTCTGGATTATCAGGTGCTGTGCCACCTCTTAATGCGTCTTTACGCACGGCGTGGAGGCGGCGCCAACAACACTGCGAAAAATAGGCCCACCTATTTTTAACCGATTTGTTCCATTCATTTGACAAACGATCAGATTTACACTACAAAACAACGGAGAGAGGAGGAGAGGAGGAGAGGAGGAGAGGCGGTCTACAGGGAGCTGCGCCGTGGAGAAATAACTCCACTCTGATATCGAACAGCACGTTATTGATCAGACTGCACATCACTGTTGTCCATTCAGATCATTACACAAACATTTATACAACCTGCATGAAGTTACATATAATAAATCCAAAAGGGGCTTGACCTCTCTGGGGTTAAGGTCACATCATATAGTATGAATGGCAAACAGGTTAGACTGTTTAAATGAGTAAAAGGTGAACACACACAGAGGAATCCTGGGAACATTTTGTGGAGTCAAAGACGTTATTTAGATCCAAACATGATCGGATTATGAGTCCACAGTGCTCACTGTCAGCACAGCAGCTCCGTCAGTGCGAGCCCACCTTATTAGATTCCAGTGTCTCTGCATGGGAAACAGTGTTGAATAGTAGTGACTGTAATCTAGGCCATGGGGTTGCAATGTAGGGCACAGTCGAACCTTAAATCAAGTGATTCTCCTTCAATTAACTCTGCAAAAACACTTCATTTTTTATTTGACAGTTGCACAGAAGAGCGAGATGAATCTACATTTATGAACACAACAATCTGAGGACAGTTAAACAAAGTGGATTTGACAGCTAGGGAGCGTGTGTGAACTTGGCACATTTACAAAAAAGAAAAGAGAAATAACTATTGCCCCAAAAATCAATTGTCCTTCTGGAAAAAGATAAGTGGGCCACAAACTGGGCTAAAGAAGAACGAGGCCACAAAGTGAAGAACAGAGACACAGAGTATTCGTTCCCCAAATTGGCCACAATCAGCCCCGTTAAAACTGGATCACTTCAATGATTACCTTGGCTCATGTTGATAATGAACAGCCTAGGGCATGGCAAAGAAAAGCCACATGTCTCGCCTCGTCAGCTCTGAACCTCCCCGCTCCTAAACACTCTTCTTCTGGCCTTAAAACATCAGTTCAGTCTGATGGGGTCAGAGGTCATCCTCATTAAGGGATCAATAAAAAGCACTGCAGATGAATAGGAAGGGAGGTGTAATCCATAATACAAACACAACACAGTTTCACAGTCAGATAATAATACAAATCATTCTGCTGCACCATAACATAACAATTATATTAATACATCAATTACAGGCATGACCTGATTAATAAATTAAATGTTTGGCTCCATTTGAATGGAAAAGCAGGAAAAGCATCTGATCTCATTTACAACTTCACTTTAAACAGGACAGGTTAACATTAAAAAAGGAACCAGACATGAGCCAACATGAGTTGGATTAATAAAGAATACAATCACAAAATGACTGTAGAATAATGAAAACAGAAATGAGATAATCATTTACATCAGTAAAGTTACAATAACACAATACTATAAGGCACATAACAACAACACTGTGGTGTCGCAAATCTTCATTTATTCATTTGCATATTTATTTATTTCATATAACTCAACCCCTGGTTGATTTTAATTTAACAGGCACATTTTTTTAACGACAGAGCAGAGAGCATTTGAATATTTATCAATTTAATGCAGAACAGATACTGCTGATGCATTTGTGGGCATCACGACCTCGAAAAAAGATTTATATTTCATAGTCATTTCTTGTATTACAAAAAACACACAGTTTGTTCCTGCGTGGTTTGTTTTCCTCCTCCTCCTCCTCCTCATGATCTGCATCTCGTGTTTACTGCTACATTTCTAACTTTGTCAAGACAAGCGTATACACCTACCTATCGCTCAGGGCTTCTTGGGACTACTCCACAATAACGGATCTGGTGCCCACACTGTGGATTATTACACGTGGTTAACCTTTCTATGATGTAATCGGTATAAAAGTAGAGAAAAAAACTAGAGGGAAATTGTTTTTCAGTTCTGCAAAGATACAAGTTCAGCATCCACTCTCTTGTTTTGCTTCTATCTTTCTTTATCAAGATACAACTATATGACTTTATGTACAAAGGCATCCATAAATGTGAACAGTAGCTACATCTGTAACTTTAAAAGCATAATATAAAGAGCTGTGAACTGTGTGTGTGTGAGAGAGAGTTACCTGCACCTTGGACACATCACTGGATGCAGGGCACAAACAGGACCTGGAAGAGACAAGGATGACGACAATTTAAACCAAAAGTTGTTTTAACACTGAGCACACAAGGTAACATTTGACAGGCCGTGTGTTTTTTTTATGTGGCCTGTAAAAAATATGAACTAGATGACAGTGGACACACACACACACACATACACATAGGTGAAGAAGAGATCTGCAGGACCAAGCTGCAAAGCGCCAACAACAAACAATTACAGAAAAGTCAAAGCATGCAGCTTCATCATAGGACAAGATAAACAAAAAACCAGCACTCTCACTTCCTCTAGATGTCATCGTCTCACTGATATTTCTACACTCTTCATTAGGCCGATCCATCTTATATCTGATAAACTGAGCACCAATAGAAAGCAACAAATCAAAACATGTTTATTAGACTGTTTATGTCTCTATTGCTGTTGTCCTCTAAGATAATAAAGATATTTTCCCCAAATGTAAGTTTGAAATTACTTCAGAGGCTTTTAACTGAGTTGTGCTTTAAACCCCATTTAACTATTATTACTTTAAAATGTCATAATCGTACACTTCTGAACATGTCACAACTGTTTTCCTCATTTAATGCTTTCTCAGTGGCCTGTTGAACCTGTTCACAAAGTCAGCAGCAGACTGTGCCAGTATACTGTGTGATGTTATTGTGCTGATGCATACTGTACAAGCAATGGCATGTAGACATGTAGTACAAGTGGAATATGTTGAAGTGCTTTGTGTGTTTTATGATACAAGAAAAAAGAAAAAAAAGAGAAAAGAAACGTATTTACCTTATAAATCTATTCTTTAGCGTCCGTGACGCCTGGTTGGGGTTTATCACATTTCCCAGATCCAGTGAAAGGGAGCGCTTGTATGTATGGTCAACCACACCATGTGTTTTCTCTCTCTTTTCAAATGATGCATAGATTTTTGATTAAGCACAAAACTGCAGCCAACACACACACCTCGCAGAGATATCCTGACACTCACACAAAAACTATAGATACTATATAGTGCTCCTAACAAAGCTATTTGATACAGTTTTTAAAATGCATGGCTCAGTTGAGTAAGGCTTGATAGCAAACATATTTCAAAATCACCTAATATTGACTAAAGCTACAGAGAACAGCCTGAGTCTTTGAATTCTTCTCATTTTAGGGCTAAATTGTTAGAAAAGTTGGAAGTGAAAACCAATATATAAACCAATACAAGAATTTATTTCAAAAATATTTGAAACATGACAATATCGTACATCACAATAGTTTAGGCTGGACTGTATCGCAACATTAATATCGCATTAAATTGGTCAGGACTGACCCGTATCAGACTGGTAAACGTGACAAGAGGGAAGCACTTCAGCAAGATTTATTTGCCGTCCAATTTATGGTAAAAGACACAAAAACAACTTCCTACAATTGTTTTTAGATTTATTTCTCTTCACCATCAAATACAGGATGCACTGAAGCTGCAGCTTTCACTGGCTGTGTGATTTCACAGTAATAGTAAAGGGAGGAGCACAACCAAATGCAACAAGAACAAAATCTATAAACTGAGCCGTCACATGATTGAACGTAGATATATAGATGGTTCACTGCATCGAACATTTACCAGTCCTCAGCAATCTTGCTTAGTCTGTAATCAATGTCCAGTCTCCCGTACAGCAGCTTAACGAAGTGTATCCAACACCAGCACAGCCATAAAGACTGTCAAAAACAAAGAGAAAGACCTAAGATATCATTTGTTTTCCACTCACTGCCGAGCCCCCAAACCATTTTTATTCTGAAGACGGAGGAGAAACAGGCTCTTTAAATAAACATTATTGTAGGTGACTGTGGATATGAAGCATTATTCTGTAAGTGTCCCGCAGTGAGAACTTAAAGGAAAAAGACAAAATAAAAACCAAACAGTCAACATGTCCTTGGGAGTTCAGATGGTCAACAACTACGTCAGTGTAGAAACAGAAGAAAGAAGTGGGGGGTGGGGGTGGTACAGTAACAGAGACCCATTAAAACCTCCAGAAATTAATATCTGCGACGTTTGTTATTTGGCCCATCAAAGACTCCCCCAACTGGGTTCCCCCGGCCGAACCCTGGGCCTGGTCCGACTTGGGGGCCCAATGGCGGCGGCTGCTGCTGCTGCTGCTGCTGCTGTGGTGGCTGTTGCTGTTGTTGTGGTGGTGGTGTTTGATGTCGTTGCTGCTGTAGTTTTGGGGACTCAACTTCCGGTCGACCCCCCATTGATCCCCCCTGCGGGTATCTATCGTTTCGCTGCCGCATCAACGTCACAGAAAACGGTGGTGGTGGTGGTGGTGGTGTGGTGTTGGATTGTGTTTATAAGCAAAGTCAAGGTCCGTCAGTCAGGGTTGGTCCAAGTGTCGCCATCCAAGAGTAAACGGGAGAGAAGTGAATAAAGGGAGACAGAGAAACAGGTCTATTAGTTCAGTCTACAGGTTGTAGGTCAAAACAAAAAGATATTCAGATTTCTTTGGCTTCTGCTTTGGCAGAAAAAGCTTTAAAGGTTTGAACTATGGTCAAAACATTTTTTCTATAGACACTTTGTTCAAATATACTGGCAGAACTTTTGTTAATGTAGGAAACTGCTCAAAGGCGGCTCTTGAGCGTTTGTTTATTTTTCCTGATACGTTACCATGGCTCCGTTCTCTGACATCAACGGTGTCCCCATATTTGCCGCTCCCTCTGGCCCAATGGCTCCTCCCCTTCCACTCATGCCCATCATCTGACCCTGGTTACCAGCGGGCCCCGCATTGGCCTGGTTATAGCCATCTACACGCAAAACAACGGAGCATTGGTTGGTCATTCGGACGCACCAACCCATGAGCTCATGAACGCCCAGTAAGAACTGTTGCAGCTGAACACTATAGAGCTATTCTCGCTGACTTAGAAATACAAGTTAACGTTGGCTTTTAGTCAAGAGCTAAGACGAGGGATGCACTGGATCGGCTTCTGACAGTTACTGCTCATAATAACCATATCATACTTCATTTTTTAAGTAGGTAGTGGTTTCCGTTTAGTGTTAGTGTAAGCGTTAATGATGCCAGTAGCTGACCATAACAAAAGTATATTTCTTAAACTTTGTCGACAAGCTGTGCCATGGATAAAGCTCAATAAAAAATAACTCAACGTATATACAACAAGAGGAGTCTTATTGAACTTTTTGTTTTCCATCAGACCCAGAATGAAAAATAACCTCCATAATAATAAAGCTAAAGAGAGTCGACAGCAATGCCAGCAGCTCTGTGAAGACACAGTCGTGCTTTAACAAATACGCTTAAATGCTAACGTAGGCTGGTCTTTGGCTTTATGTTCATCAGTTTAGCAAAGAGCCACTACACACAAAGAAAATGGGAAGGTGAAGGTCAATAAATTTTGCAGGTAGTTGGTGATAAACCTGATTATAGTTGCACACGATGAGCAACAAATCACCAGTTAGGGGCCAGACATCTCACTTCAAACTGCAAAGTCAGGGTAAGTCATTAGGACCCATTGTTGACCAACTGTATTAAATTTCACGGCAATAGTTGTTGAGATATTTCAGTTTTGGTCCAAAGAGATGGACCAAAAAACAAAGTGAGATTCCCATCGCTGATACTTTGATTAAGGTTGATGGATTTAAGCATCATTAAGAGAAAAAGAATGACTGAATCAGTTGTGTTACTGTTACAGCCTCATCTATACTGATCTCAGTGTGTTCTCCGTGCAGTCAGACAGTTGCATAGATTTTACACATTCAACAAAAAGCATTGGCATCAGATCGTTACTTGGTATCAGTAGACACCTATCAGTCACACTGGTGCATCCCTGTTCATTACTGGTATTATTAATAACATTGCTCCTCATCTATAATTCACCATAACTGCATGCTTATCTCTTTAAGTTGAACTTAAAAGAAAACAAAAAACAAAAGATGAAGCAACACTTTGATAATAATCTGAATCTATGAAATCAACAACCAAAAACCAACGTTAATTTAAAATAGTAACAGGTACTGAATTGTGTCACACATGAAAGATTTGGATAGAAAGACTAGACAGAGACAGAAGGTTATGTAGAAAGAGAGAGAGGTTCTCACTTTGACATTTGGCAGTAGCCACATGACTTTCGCTGACCCTAACCCTTGGATTGCACATCACCTTGATTATAGAGAGTATGGAGATGGAGCTGTTACCAAAAAAAATGGGACCATATGAGAAAAAACAGACACCAGTTCCAATGAGGTACAAACCCAACTCAGAACGACTCCGATACCGCACACTGCTGCTTCTCTTGGATGAGACTTACTCATCAGTATCGAATGAAAATTTGGTCACGCCTCCATCAAAGTTCAATATCCAACTGAAGTTAGGAGATGTACTGTATAATTATAGAGGTATCTGTAAGCTAAACATTTTTACCTTTAGAAAGAGCCACGGTTGCCATTTCCAGCCTTTGTGGCTCTGGCTTCCTGGTTAAGAGTTTGATATTTTCCATATTTGATCTGGTATTACAGATGTGCACACAAATACCCACTCACAGTAACATGAAAAAACTGCTTCTACTGCAGCTTAGATGAGCAGATTATCCACAGATATCACAAATCAAATCAAATCAAATCAAATCAAATATACTGTTATCAACTGGGTAAAAGGGTTGTGCGAGAAAAAAAAAATCATTTCATATGAGGCATTGCAGTTTTGTTCAATAAGGTGATGTGCAATCCAAGGTCAATGGAGAAGAGCAACCATGAACCTCTGACAATATGTTCTCATCAAAGCATAAACAAACTTAAAACCTCAGTCCCCGGCCCCTCATCCTGCACCGGAAAATCAATTTCTAATGATAATAAAAGTGCATGGACACTTGTCTGTACAGCAGAAAATGCTACAGCCTATATATGCACTTGTAAAAATTTACTATAAAGCTCAAAACCTAAAAAAAACATGTTGAAACAGTCAAACCTCTTCAGTTGGTTCCTGAAGAGGAAAAATATTCAGGATGAGAGCTCGAGGACCAAATAGTTCTCAAACTATGAAACCCCACCCCAGCAAATCCACCCCGCTCCATACACTGTATATTCTGTTAGTTCAGACATTATGTTGTCATGTGGTACAGTATGTTTTCATTGCCTTTAGCGCTGCATCCCAAGTGAGTCCATCATGGTGCACCAAAGGCCTGAGTGAAAACACGTCTTGTTGAAAAGGGGCTCACTTGGGATGCAAGACAAATAATAGTAATGTATAGTGACATAAAGGCAGTTATAATTCACTTTTCATCACTTCATCTGACTTTTGTATCAACCAGTCCTTACACAATCATGCCCATACCTCCCATATTAATGGCTCCACGAGGGCCCAGCTCACCCACTCTCATTTCCTGTTCCCTCTGGAAGAAGTGAAGAAGAGCCTTCAGAACAAAACTCTGCTAAAGTACAAATCTTCAGTGGGCAGTCACACCGTGAAAGTATTCACCTGCTACACAAAACTGACCACAGCCAGGTTAATTCCACTGCTGTTCACTCTTAATGAAATATAGAAGTGTTTAAACATTTTGCTTCAGTTGCCTCTATTTAAACATCTGCCAATATTGTCTATGCTGTTGACTTCTACATTATATCAAAACAGCTGGAGTTTGCACATCTATAAGAAGCCCCACACAACATCAGATGTAAGTAAACTATAAAAGAAGATCTGAAGTTAAAGTTAAATCTTAATTACAGCATTCATCCACTCACACAGGCCCTGACACACCAAGGCAACTCAGAAATTAGAGCCTCGGTACAAACGCAGCTGTGGACAAGAAGATAAACTGAGAATACAGCATATATGAACAGTAAACAATGTGCATGGACAGGCAAACACATAAGAGCTTTAACTTTTTCTTTTTACTCATAAACAGTATCAACTAACACTGTAACACTGATGTTGCATGTACTATCAGCTACCAATGAGGACCAGCCGTAGTTACCGGTAGCTATATGCTGCACAAAACAAAGGGGCTGAATTGTGACTGTGTGTTAACTATTTAGCTTGGTGTGTCAGGGCCAAACTCAAAAATACATTCATTCATACTTTTTTTTTCATTCATCTATCGTCTGACAATTGAACAATTATGGATACATTTCATTCACGCACACATCCATAACACTACTCTCGCATGTGGATCTCTCTCGCTCTCTCTTTCTCTCTCTCCTTCATTCACTCGCTCTCACTCACTCGCCCTCTCAACAAACACAAAATCACAATCCTGCAAACAGAGGGTGAAAAAATTCAGCAGCAACAGATTTCACTGACCTGGACAATGTTTTTCTACGTTTTTTCTTATTTTTTATGGGACATACTAATATAAGACTTCATCCAACCCAGTGAAATCAGATGGCTATCAGTGACCTAAAGCACTCAAGCCAAAAATGTTTTAAATGTTATCAATAGCGTGTACTAAGTAGCACAGTTTGTTATTTACTATGTCAGAAATAATGCATCTATAGTAGAATTTATCCAAATAAAAGTACCACATACTGTAATGCTCAATATTTGTCATGTACTTACCTGTTACCTGCCAATATGTTACAAATTTAATTAGATAAAGTAGTAATGCTGTTGCAATAAATGTTCTTTCTGTGTGATGAAACCCTATGTGAGTCGTGCACTATCTTCTGGGATTGAATATTGTCGTCTGAACTGCACCAAATCTGAGCACTAGGTGGCAGCAATGGCAAGATTTATATTCTGGGATACATGAGAAAATAGAGAGAATAAACTACTCAACATCACAAGACAGAGAGAAAATATGCCCTGACATGTGAAAAGAGCAACATGTCAGCTGATGATGAACATCAGTTATTACATGAGGTAGTCAAGAATCAATAAGTAGTGCTTTAAATTATTGTTGTGCAAAGAGCACTATTTTACAGTACTAGAAACTGGAAGATACTGTTAAGTGTTAAGTTAAGTCTGATACTTATAATCACACTTGTTTTCTGTCCACACCAAGTGACACACACACACACACAACACAGCTGAAACACTCCTCACTCAGACCTAAACGTATAGTCCTTCATCAAGTCTAATTAACAACTGATCTGAGGACAGTCGCCTGCTGGACCGATGGTCCATGATGCCAGTGTGTGTGTGTGTGTGTGTTTATGTGAGTATGAAAGTTGCCACGACTCCAACAGGACCTCTGAACGGAGCAAAGGGTTTGAAGAGAAAAGTTATGAGAGAAAACAACAACAACATACAGTATCACACAGACATTCACACTGACTGAACTTCACTCAGAGCTGATATAAAGGAAATATTAAGGATCCTGATTCGTTAGTATGAACTGAATGAAACATCCATTTCTTCTTACTGTTTGAAACCTTTTTGTTGCTTTTAAAACACTGTGTCAAGAACTGAACGGTCTATTCTCTGGATATAGAGAATATAGAGAGTCCTCAGCAGAGAGGCCACAGGTGATCTAGATTAAAGCAGAAGTAAGCGATCCGGTCGTTTTGGCTAATGCTGCGTTCCCGGAAGGCTTTTGAAACCGTACATTACAGCTTCAAGTCACAACTTACGACTTTGTAGCATTCCAGGCAACCCACTCGTGTTTTTCCGACCTGTTTTACCTGTGAAAGTCAGTATAGACCCTTTCAGAGAGTATAAACAAAGACAGGTGTTACCAAGAATACTAATTAAGGCTCCATTCCATTTAGTGTACCAGAGCGTTTTCTAATGAGCCACACCTGTCTTTGTCTATACTCTCTGAAAGGGTCTATAACGGCCACTCGTAACTTCCAACCCGTGAACTGGTACCAGATCGAACTGGTACGACTTCACAGGTCGGAAAAACACGAGTCACGGGTTGCCTTGAACGCACCATAACAGTCCTCGTCCCTACGTCACCACATTCACGCGCATCCCTTGGCTGCACACACAGCCCTGCATGCCGTTCTCTCTCCTCATTGGATAAAAATTGTAGGATACGAGAAAAGTTTTCTCCTCGGCTCAAAGCAGAGCAGAGGGACTGACAGACCCGTGTTTCAGACCAAACACTCTATGTAAGTGATTGCTGTCGGAAGATAGAACTATTTAAGACTTATATTAACACAAAAATATCGCTTACTTCTGCTTTAATACATCATGATGTCATCTGATCAATAAAATGCTACTAGCTGTCCTGCTGTCCTTGATTTCACTAGGATCCAACAAGGACCCCTTATTTTTTTAATTAATATGAACGACTGGTGAAAATTGTAAGCTTTTCTGTCTGACTGAAGCATGCCTGATGGTGTAAAGAGTAAAGGTGCACGGTTAGGTCACAAATTAAAAAAACATTTAAGGAAAAGAGATGAGGAAATTTCATACAAGTGTGTTAAGGAGGTGAAATACAACACCTCCACAATATGATGTAAACAAATACAACAGTCACAACGACTACTGAAGCTTTCATTACTCCATCTTACTGTGACCGTCTCAGAGGTCGTTTAATGACTCAATTCAACGTTTCAATCATCGGAGAATACAAATTACCAATGTGTTTATCCTGTCTCATGTAGTTAGACATAATGACAGTACTGAAGAGATGTGGCTACAGGAAAAGCCACAGATTATTGACAGTTGCCTTAAAAAATAAAAAAAAACTACGGTGAAATCATAGACCGATGCACAGACAGTACAAAAACATACAACGGTACTGCTACTGTGAGACCAACACAGTAAATACTGATATTAGTATGTACATTTACAAGCTGTTGATGTTCACCATTTACTGTAATGTATTTTCTTCCTCTGATGTGTTAATATGGATAAAGATCAAATAAGTCTGCTGGTGCAATAGCCAGTTAAGAGAAAGGTTGTGTGTCTGTGAGTGGACGAGCTTCAGCATGTTTGTTTCTCATTGTACTCACGTTGTCCAGGTAGTTGGGTTTGAATCCCTCTGGTTGGCGTCTGAGGTCCTCCTGCTCTCTGTGCCTCATCATCTCCTCCTCCCTCCTCCTCCTCTCCTCCTCATGCCTGCAGACACAAACAACTCCATCACAATGACAAAACCACTTCAAAGTATTGGTTTATACCAGAGCGATAGATATAACAGAGTGGCGACACTCCCATAGGACTCCGTTGTAAAAAATGGCGGGCCGACTTCCGGGTTATGGAGCCCTCAATAGTTCCAAACATTCCTCCCATGGCGCTGGACCACGTCTGTTTCTATGGCTGCACAGCAAGAAACTACTGAGCTACGTTGACGAAATACCGACCAATTTTAAGTTATAAAGTGGTAATAATCTTTCCCAAGTACAGTAACCATGTTGACTTAACAAAATAAAAATTATTAGACTGATCGGTTCATTGAAAAACATTTATTTATTTACGTAACTGTGGTGATTTCAGTCCGTAGCCCAGAAGCAGCCCTGCTCACTTTTCATTCAAACAAACTAATGCCACTGCCACAGTTGTTAAATTTCATCAATGAGACCAACATTAATCTCTTCAAAATAATTTAACAAGCCAGCGGTAAACCTCTAAAAGCATGCGGATACGTTACTTGGCTCGTTTTCTCCGACGGGAGGACGGACGGTCGGCTCTCCCAGAACAAACATCGGCAAGTTCCTAACAAACGTTATGAACTGACCACAGACTCCGGATTAAACGGTGACTTTCTTGCATGAAAAAAATATTAACTGAAAACTGGCATTGATGTATCGCTGGTTTATACCTGAAAAAAAAATCTCATTCTGTCTTCATTACTTGTTGAAAGGTGGAAAGAAAAACACACACCTCATCTCTATCTGCTTTCGTCTCTGCAGCTCCTGGTTGCGAAGCTCCTCCAGTCTCCTCAACTCTTCCTGACGTCTCATTAGATCTAGAAAAGATGGACAACATTAATTAGAAAGCCTGAAAAAATGGAGGAAAATTGACATGAATATTAATGAGGATCAAGTCTGGATGGACGATCTAACCAAAACTATCACAATCCACAATCTGCATCCTGTCTCTGCTTTGATTTTATTGACAAACTGTGAGCTTTGGCACCTCATTTTAGATTTTTCTGTCATCAGCAGGCAAACACACACACGCACACATTGGCGATAAAAGGTCAACATTAGGGAGGAGGACACCAACAACCACTTCCTACCTTGTCTCATCAACATGAGCTGATGTTCGTGTTTGGCCGACTCCAGCTCAGCCTCCAGTTTCTCTTTGGCTTCTTTAATGTTCCTGTCCACCTGCTCCCTCTGCTGCTTCTCCATGTCGTCAAGAGCTTTCCAACGAGACGAGTACTCAAACTCAAACGTCCCCGGCTGGGCAAAATGTGGCTGCTGCTCTCGTTCCCTGAGGAGAGACAAATCGGAGTAAGGAGACAGTTTCATCAAAACAAATCAGTTTCATGTGCCTTTGTACTTGTAAGGTCACCTCAAACCTCTTTTTACTTACTTATAGTACTTTGGAGACTTCTGCAGCAGTTTTTCAGGCAGGCCTTCCTCATCATCAAAGTGCTCCGAGGGCTCAACAATGGCTGGACACGGTGTGCTGAGAAAAAAAGGGAGGACAAAACAGTCAGAACCATTTCATCTGGCAGTTAGTTGCTGTTATGACAACATCACAATACCTAACAACCCCATGCTTTTATTCCATCCCAGCCAAAACCACATCACCCCACACTCCTTACGTGGTCAGCAGCAGCGCCCCCTCAGTGCAGCGCTCCAGGGCTTTACGTGCAGCTGCTTTGTTGGCAAACTCCACGATGCCTCTCCCAGTGGGACGGCCGCGGTCATCTGTCACCACAACCGCCCGCTCCACTGGCCCAAACTCAGAAAACGCCTGAGGGTACAAGGTGTTTTTTGTTTTTTTTAGGTGAAGCATCTCTCCACAGAAATCAAACAGTCAAACTTGGACAGCTGAGGCAAGGAGACAAGGGAGTCCACTCTACCTGGTCCAGAAGCTCGTTTGTCACCGCAGGCAGCAGGTTGCGTACTGTCAGCGCTGCACCGTGTGTGGCAAAGCGAATCCTGATTGGTCTGTTATTTAAAATTGTCCCATCCAGCTCAGCTTTGGCAATCTCTGCCAGTGTCCTGGTTTCCTGGAGGATGAGGGGTAAAACATTAGGACAATCATAAAGGCTGCAGAATAAGCTGTATTAAAACATGAAATAACTGAGCAGTCCATAATGTACACAAATTGTAGTTATAACATGTCATGTATAGTAACTACACATTATTAAGCATTAGCCTAATAAATACTGAATTCTTCATTTACATGAATACTCATTAGTATGTAGTTTATAAATACAGTTAGTGTTTATCAATGATGAGTAAAACATTTTTAACTGTGTTTATAGACTACATACTAATGTATTCATGCGTTATAAATGACAAATTCAGTATTTAGAGCTTAACTAATGCTTAATAGTGTGTACTTATTATAAAGTGTCCACAAGCCAATACAATTCAAAGCAATCCCTGGTATTGCATCTAGCCCAGGTGCCTGATACTTCTGTCACATCACTTGTCACATTGGGGTCATCAATTAAGGGTTATCAATCAGCCTGTTCTGTCAAATACAACATGTACTGAGCCCCATTGTAAATATACAACTGTAACACAGAAAAACAACAAAGTGTGAGCTTATTGTAAATATGAGACATGGCAAAACATAACAGCTGAGTTAGTAACTGAATTTCTACATTATAAAAGTAACTAATTACCAGAAAAAGTAACAATTGTGTTACATTTTTTTCAATAAAATGCTTAAATATGTCAAATTACTTGGACTCGCCCCCCTAACCTCGTGTTTATCTGGAACTAACCAACTCAGTATTGATCCTGTGCGGAGGAATACTGAGTGATTGGTTAGTTCCAGATCAACGTTTTTTTTTCCCAACTGTCAGTAACGGTAACGGCGTTACAACGGGGGAAACAGTAACTTTTTTGATTACTCGTTATTGAAAATAGTAGGCTAACGCCGTAATACCCATCACTGCTGGATATAAATTAAAATAAATGAAAAAGGAGTTCATTAAGCAAACAAACAAAGGTAAAAACAACCAGCTGTGTGTTGTAGCTACGTACCAGGCGGATGAAGCCGAAGCCCCGCTCTCTGTTGATAAACACCTCGTTAACTTTCCCGTACTTGGCGAACATGCCGGTGAACTCCTCCTCCGGGATGTCCCCCGGCAGGCTGCCCACGAACAGGCGGCATCTCTGGGTGAACGTCTTCTCGCCGGGCTTCCGAAAACTCGTTATATCCAGGGTCATCTCCGCGGGGCCTTCCCTGCTGCTCCCATCCCCGGAGTCTTCCGCTTGCTCAGCCGCGGAGGGAGACGACTGCTGCTGCTGCGGCGCGGGGCTGTCTTTGTTCGGCGTGTGCTGCTCATCGGCCGGGGAGTCGGCTCCTCCGTGTCTGGCCGATTGAGGTTGAGGAGAGTTGCTGCTCTGCATGCCCGGTTGTTGTTGCATATTTCGGTTCGCCATACTTGGACGAAGAGGTGTTTGTTTGCAGCGATAATTTCAGCCAACTTTGTTGAAGCGGACGGTGGACCGGTGGCGGCTGCTGCTGCTGCTGCTGCACACCTCCTTGGATCCAAAGATGGCGGTCGGTCGGTCGGTCGCATCATGCAATCATGCTCTACTCCGGATTCAACCACCGGTGGAGACAGAGAGAATAACAAAGAAAGAAAGATAACAAATACATAAATCACTACACTCCCTTTTTTAAATTGTTTTTATTAACAATAAAAAATAATAATAAAAACTAAATGTATTTTTTACTTTCTAAACTCAGTTAATTTTTTCATAATTTCATAAATAATAATAATTTGCGTTATTGTTTCGTAATTGTGCTGTTTTATTGTGCATATCATAATGATCTTCTTAGATAAATAAATAAATCAATACAAATAGATAGGCCACTCCCCCAAAACAAATATTGAGAGCATCTGGACCTGTTACTGCCCCCTCATCCCTTCATTTCACCTCATGAGTCGTTTGCTTGTTTTTGTCATCTGAGCAGTCTGTGTATTTCTGAACTTTATTCCAGCCATCTGTCCCTCACTATTATGTTGCACATCTGTGTGCATCTGCTCCTGGAATTCCTCTGTTTGACCGTGGGTTTCTGTCTGAGGGGCTGTTAACCTCCCTCTCCCCACTGCCCTGTTGGGTATCACACATCCTGACAGGTCTGCTGCCTGTGACTCATGGCTGCAACTACTATGTTTTACTACAGGAATATTAATGAAGTCCTTTTGGGCTATGCAATTCGTGAGAAGGTTAGCTTTGATCTCTTTTGATCATGAGAAAATCCCTTTAGCATGTTTTTTTTTATTTACATATCTGAGAGCAGCAGTGATCCATAATGAGGATGTTTTGGTTGCATATTGTAGGAGCATCATTCCTGTAGATGTAAACCAAACACATTAAACCCCTATGTATTCATTTATTTATTTTAAACTTCACAATAAAGCTCGCATGGCATAATCCAGTCCTTACATGGCCTGTATTTATTAACCAGATTCATAAAACGTGCAGAAAATGTGACCCGACATTTATTAATTTATTTATTAATGACGTGGCTGTGACGCAGCAGCCCCCTCCCCTCCTCCGCTGCTCACGATAGTTTGTGGATTTTCATCTGCGGAGTATGTGACTCTCCTGCGGGCTCATAGAGGAAACACGGCCCGGTAAGTTGCATTATAAAGTACCGTAGAGTGTAGATGTGTTTGCATGGTCAACTTTAAGTCAGTTTTAATGCTGTTTTACAGTATAATCACCCGAAAACGGCGCTCATTTAAGATCAAATCGGAGTTAATTTGTAGGCTTAGTGCATGTGGGTTTTAAATGGGCTAATTAAGGTTTAAGGTTACGAAATACATGTTTAATACAAGTTTAATAATATAAAAATATCACTGCAGTGCGAGAGCATCCCTATAGATTATTACTCTTAACACCTACAAGCTGCAGCAAGTGTTTACAGCGCCGGGGTTTGGCCCACATACACATACAGTAGCCTATATTATGCATTTTAATTATTCAAGCCTTTTAATTATTGTGTAGTGGCTTAGATTTGCAGAGCATGCAGCTTGGCTCTTTAATCACACATATGAGTGCCCTGCGTGTTAATAATTCATATGCAGCTTGCTTCCACTACACATTTGTTTACAGCTGCAGGGAGTTACTACATATTAAATGTTCTTATGATGTGACGGTGCAGTTTGTGACGAATGATGCAAACTTATTGGTTGATCGATCTCATCTATTATGCACTTAATAGCAGTTGTACTTCTAATAAACATGCTGCTTTTAATCCGTGGTTAATTAATGTCATATAATCATGTAAATCTATCACTTTCACTCAGTTACATCAGTCACATTAGTTAGTTTTCATAAGAGTTTTCACTTTAGGCACTACTTCTTTATGCCAATAGGTATTTATGTAGAGCTCCTGGCCTAACCTTTTTAATAATCTATGTTAAATAAAAGAGTCAAGTACTGACTTAGTGATGTAAGCCTGAGCTCAGCTTGTTTTTATCCACAGTGCTGCATGCTTACATGTAGCGATACCACAGCTCCTACCAACAGACCAGAGGACCAGTGCTATTAACTGTTACTCTTTGGCTGCAGCCACTCACCTCTGACTTTGGTGGAGACCTGAAAACAAAAAGCAGTTGTATGACAGAAGTGGAGCCCCGGCCATATGTGCCTGGTCAATAGTACTGAGCTGCTGGACATCGGCTGAACTTCAAAGACAACCCTGGTGGCCTAAATCTGGATAGAGTATTCCTTAGCCACGCATGACCAACGTGGAGCCATTACCCTTCATCTGAGCAATTAAACTGCTCACATCTGACACGTTAGGTTTCTGTGTGTGTCACCCTGAATGTGTGTGTGGGTGTTAATGGCTTCATTATTAGATCACTTCCAGATTAAAGTTCTGAGCGTTCAGTGTTGGCTTTGTGGATAGCTCCTTGTAAAGCTGACATAGGCCACAGTATGATACAGTCTAACTAACTGTCATTTATGGTAGCAGCGTAGTGTCTGCTATACACACTGGAGAGCAGATGATAATAGTTTAAACCTGACAGAACATATAAATGATAAACATATACACCGCAGAGGTATGAAATATATTGAAAGATTAAATGTGAATTATGCCATGATGACAATATTGACAAATTGTCCCTGAAAAAATTGCAGAAATGCACACTTCAACTCAAGGATGGTCTGATTAGACTGACACAGCTTTTTGATTGTATTCATATTGTATAATATGCTAAATGTTATGTGCTAGGATGTGGAAGTGATTGATGGAGCTACACCAGTGCTTACAGCTGATGCAGCCTTAACCTGTTTATTTATTATTAGTGTGTGGCGTGGCGTTGTTCCCTTTGTGTATGTGTCCAAACACCTTTTAATGGCAAAGTGTTTTAACATTTACTGGCCCTATTTGACAGTGAAATGATTGCTGTGTTTGAGGTTTCTCAATGCAACATCTTCACTTAACTACCAGTGATAAAAGGAAGCCATTTATGTCCACTTCGAACAACCTTCCTCCTTTTTTACATAATGAATAATTGGATTGTACTGGTTGTTGCTGCTCTGTTTTTAGAAAATGTTGGCTCAACGATGTTGAATAATATTTGGACATGGGTTTTTCTGCACATTTCACAAGTTCCATATAGTATAAAGGTGGATGTCTTGACATTTACAATGTTTTTTCAGTCATGTGGGCCTTTCAGCCATAAATATATGATATCTCTGACAGCACACAAGGAAGGAGGGATAGGTGGAGCCGAGGGAGAGAAGTGAATCACACCGACTTGAGTTATGTCCCACTGCCCTTCAGGACGCTGTAAAACATACTTGTGTAAAACAAAACTCAACCTCTGAACTTCTGACGAGAGACTAACAACATGGAAACCACCAGCAGATAAACCCGACCTTATCTCGGGTAGAGGAGGCCACATGCACTGTTGTTGTTACACTAAACAGTATTTCTAAGTGTAAACCTCTGTGCTTTAAAAAAAAAAAAAAAAAATTCCAGGATATGAGAATAGAGGAGAAAATATGACACTATTTGGTTGCGTCAACATTGTTCCATAAAGGGAAAAAAAAAAGAAAAAGTGTTAAGTTTGAGTGAAAGTTTGCAGTGGAACAGGATGGAGGACCCAAATGCAGACAGGCGGGCGACGCTGATAAGTGAGGGGAAGTCGCTTTATAAACTAAGAATGTCCAAAAACCACAGGAAGGCAGAAGCTGAGTCCACAAAGGGCAGGGGTCCAAAGAAAACCAAAAACCAGGAGATGGACGTAGGAAAATCTGGAAGTTACAGTCTTCAACGGGGGAAAAAAAACAAAAAAAAACTTTAAAACAGGGAAGCAAAACGCTGGAAAACGACTGAGACATTGAGGTTAAAGTAAAGTAAAGTAAAAACACAGGTAGGGAGCAATTACCATGACGAGCATGCGTCGTCATGGGAGACAGGAAGAGTTAAGACCTGCTCTCCTCCAGCTCCTTTCAGCTCTGAGTGGTCTCTTTTAACAGGGACCTGATGAACTGGTGCTGATCTAACACACACTGATATAAACCCTCTCCATCTCCATCCCTCCCCAGCTGTAACAGGGGGCTATTGTACCTATAATCCCTCCACTCCTGCCTCCCTGCTCTCACGCTCAGATTTTTTTTACTCCAGACGAGACCAGGGGCCTCATTTATCATTGTGGATACACGCTTTTTTACACGCTCTTTCCCCCATTTTGTGCGTACGCACTTTTCTCCGCCTAATTTGGGATCTATCAAACCAAAACTTGTCGGGAGTAAGAGCAAAAAATTTACGACCAGTCCGACCATGGCGTACCGGCATTTACACGCTTTTTGAAGAACAAGAGGAATTGGCGACGCCGCTGCAGAGTCAGAGAACTGCAGTATGCGAGGGAGAGAGGAGCGCGGACACTGTTTGAAGTAGCAAGTGGTGGTGATCATGACCCCCCCCCCCACCCCCCCCCCCCACCACCACCGCACACGTGTTGACGTCGGCACTTTACATGAAAAGCACAGCGACTCAGATTTTTCCCCTGTGCATTTACACTAGTTTGCTCCTAAATACTGGCTTTATAAAACGAATTTCGTTTTCTTTTGATATCATATTGATATTTTTCCCTTGCATGTAGGCTACACCTCTTCCACAACCCGTCTGTCCAGTCTGGAAAATAATTTCTGCGACGTGCCTGTGTTACGTAGCCAGACTGGACACACACAAGCAAGCAGCAAGCACAATAATGTCGGCGCAAATCAAAGCAAATGAGAAAACATGATCGATATTTTTTGTGTGAATAATATTTATTGTATTTAACAAAACTGGGTGCTGCCCAACATCATTTTAGGAAAAGTCACAGACTGGTGGACTTCAATGTTTTTTAATATATAGCTATGCACAAATGAAAATCAAAGTCTTCCAGTGAACGGAAGTTGGGGGTTAGTGGAAAGGGGTGCAAAGTACTGACTGGCAGTGGAAACCCTGCTTTAAATTATTATGACATAATCTAAAATAAGGGGCAGAATAAATATGATTCTTCTTCTTTCTGTTCTGTTTCATTTAGATTTGGGAGTTTTTTTTGTTTTTATTGTAGCCTTTCAATGCAAGATGATGTTTCTGACTGATATTGCCGTGTTACCGTGTATCTCGCTTTCAGAGAAATTCCGCTTCTTCCTCCGCTCTCCGTCCGTCTGTTGTCTTCACCGTCTTCCACTGACGTCATTCCACACGTTTCCAGAGTGCACATGGCTACTTAATATGCACGTAACTGATTTGCATTGACCACATATGGTTGCGTGGGGCCGTTTAGGGGGCTGGGTATGAGGCGTGTTCTCATCCACGCTTTTCTCAGGTCCGGTGTGATCTATCAAGGGTAATACCGTGCAGCCGTGTGTACGCGGAGTTTGATAGATCTGAAAAGAGTGTATATTTTTTGGTCGTACGCACATTTTGCCTTTCCGTCGTACTGAAAATTTAAGAGGACTTTTACACGCTCTTTGATAAATGAGGCCCCAGGCATCCATCAGGCAGCTCAGAGGTGGAGAGCTGATCTCAAGTTTTCCTTTGAGCGTACAGAATATCATTAGGAGTGAAAGACTTTTCTGAATCCCTCCAAATAATACTGTAAGGCGTAATTAAGCAGAGCCTCGACTCTTGTAGTACTTTTGTCCTGGAAGCTCATTTTAAAATATTACATCTGCAGGTCTGAGCAGCTGAGCTAATGGTGCTTTCTGTTTGCTTTCACATTGTGTTCATTACTTTCTCCCATGGATCTAAAGATATCTAGATCTAAAGAGGAGACTTTTATTATAATATATAATAACTTTTCAAAGTTACAAATAATCTATTTTAGCTTTCAGTACATGGTCCCCCGAATTCGAGGTTGAGTTAGATCTAATTAAGGATGTAATGTGACGTTTATTTGCTAAATAAATACATTATTATAATCATTTTTATTCTGTGTTTATCCTATTTAATTATTTATATAAGTTCCTAGTGTTTTTTTTTTTGGCTGTCTTTCCCTTTCCATACATTTCCTTTTGTTGGCTCCTGATTGTACAATCCTCAACAAGAATATAGTTCATTATGGTTACTGTGTTTGTGGCGAAGACATGGATCAGTATTATTGGGGCATGGATAATGCAAAGAAAACAAGCATTTACAACCACACAGCCAGCACAAGGCCTGGGGATAAAGTAGCGTGAAAGGCAGCTGAACTCAAAGCTGATCTTAAGTAACTGCACTGATGTCAATTCAGGGGTAAAACCAGGTCATCTGCCCTTTAATCCACTGACTGACATCTGAGCGAATCCACAAAGACTGTTTGTCAAGAGAGTGTCAGAGACTGGAACAGGAAGCAACCCAACACGTGAAGATGTCACTTATAGACTTGAGCTGATGAAAATAGTTGGTGTCAAGATTCATCAAACGCATTTCAATATTATGTCTCACAATGATAAGAAAGTGATTGATGCTATAGTGCAGCATGGTCCCCCTTCTCTTTTTCAAGGAGAGGAGTGTTTCCTCTCTGAGCAGACCTGTCAGAATAATGCTGACTTGCCTTCGCTAATGGAGGACCAATAGCATCACAGAGAAGAAACCATATGGCAAACGGGCCAAGGCTGAATTCTCATAGGGCAACAGGGGCACACGATTGAAATGTAACTAACTTTATGTCTTCCAGCTCCTTGTCATGTAATTATTCAAATCCAGTGCTGGATGATAGATAGATAGAAGATAGATAGAATGCCTTTATTGTCCCATAGGGAAATTCATCTTCACACTCTCTGCTAAGAGTTAAAGGTTAGCACTGACACGCAGGGCTCCTTTTCAGGCTTAAATAATGAAGGAAGCTCACAGCAGGAGCATCACCACCAACACCCCCTTTCTTTCTTTCTTTCTTTCTTTCTTTCCACGCTGCATACACTGGTTTAATATAATTTTATTGTAACCTCCTAGAAAATAAAGAAAAAGTAGGCCCCACTGAACATCTCTATATTAAAATGCAGATTAGAAATGAAAGAGATGGAGCACAGATTGTGCACTGAATGCAGTTGTGTGGTGCTGAGCTCTGTCCCCCTCCTTCCCTCCCTCCCTCCCTCAGCGTCCAACCTGAGGCCCTATAAGTGCATGAAGACTTCTGAGACCGGTGATGGAGGTCTGCCCAGCGGTGGCCTGGATCCTGCTGATGACGAACATCGCCGATTGGCTGACAGCTGTCCAGTCGCGGGACTTCACCATGAAGGACGTCATCCTGCTGCATCCGTCAAGTGCGAGCATAAGAATAATATAGTCACAGAGCTGAACGTTTTAAAGGCTTTGGATCCATCTATCTAGACATGCTGCTGTTTGGTTGATATCATAGCAGTGAGATGGAAAGGTTGAACATTATTGATCACACCTGCCAGCAGGGGCAACTGTGAGCACACAGGCAGAAAAACACAAACAAACTCTATAGGATCAGCACCATGGAGAGCACCTCCTCAACAAGCAGCTGTTGCACCACAAAGATGACTTCAGATGTCACAACATCTGGATGACAACAAGAATATATCTCTAATTTTGCTAAATTTATCTGAATTGAACTCCATCATTATTTTCCCCACCTTTCTTTTTATTAATTACCTCTTTGGTGGTGTATTTTATTGTTGGCTATTACACAGGTCTGTTATTGTGGCTGTATTACATTAAACAATAACACCTTGTAGATTTGTAGATTTAGATGTGTTGGTGTGTCTGTCCTCCACAGCTACACCTCATCCTGGTGGCTTCAAATGCTTCACATGTCAAGACGCTGCAGACAACTATGAGTGCAACCGCTGGGCGCCAGATGTGTACTGTCCCAAAGGTTTGTCAGCTCTTACTGGTGTGGATTTATCTCATCTACATCTACAGTGTGTAAAATAATGCAGAATTTAAGGCTTGCTGTGCTCCCGCAGATACCAGATACTGTTACACACTCCACATGATGGATAACCACGGAGACAGTGTGTCTGTGACCAAGCGGTGTGCCACTCTGGATGACTGTCGGTTTACTGGCTGCGCTGGCGTCACTGATAATGGCTATGTGAAGGAGGTAGGCTATGTGTGATGGAATATAAACCTGGTACTCACCTGAGGACGTCTTCTCAACATTTAAATGTCCCTGGACAGGTGTGCTCGTCCTGCTGCGAGGGGAACATCTGTAACATGCTGGTGCCATGGAATGAGAGCAGCGCTGTTTTCACCTCCACCTCTCCGCTGGTCAGCTCCAGCTGGAGGCTTCATCCTGCAGTGATGAGCAACATCATCAGCATCAGCATCCTGTTAAACTCCTGATACCTGGGATTTCTGTTCATTTGTTCATGCTCAAACTGATTAAAAACTTCTTCTGTCTCAAACTATTTTTTAAAATCCATTTATTTATGCTTAGAGATGGCATTATAACAGTATTCAAAAGTTGATATTACTTTTTATCAGTGTGTATTTTATGTTCAAATTGATTTTTAGTAATTTTGCTAATAAACTGAAATAATAAACTCAGTTTTCATCTGTTTTTTTTATACACTACCTTGCAGTTGGATGCCTCAGCCCACCATGTTGTACTTTGCATTGTCCTTTAAAACGTTAGCAAGAGCCCAGTTTGCACCTTGTGTAATTATTGTCAAAGATACAGCAAAACATATATTTAAATGTGTTTAATGGTGGTTAGTTTTTGTGGTAAAACAATCTAATTGATTGAAAGGATCTGATCAAGTATGTCAGTTCAATTACGCTTTATTGGTTGTAGAAAAAAATCGATCGATAGCCTACCTTTTTTTTTTTTTACTTCAATCTTTATTGAACTTCATCATCAATGACAAACAAATAACATTGAATTGAACATGGGGTACAAACATTCGATTCAATAAGAGGATTTAAAGGCTTTGTGGAAAAAATAAATAAATAAAAGTGATAAATAAATAATTTAAAAAGTCACAATGCAAAAAAAAAACCATACATAAGCATCCAGATCATGGGGTACAAAACACTTACTTCACAGAGAGGATTTTAAGGTTTTGTAGAGAGTCACAGTCCGCATGGCTTTCTTGTTCGTCAGTCCTGTTAGTGTTTCAAAATACATTCTCATTTCATTTTTAAATTGGTGGATATTGGGTTTCCTATCAGACCATTTGCATTTATGAATATAGAATCTACCATATAATGTAATAAGGTTTAACAAAAATACTTGACTTTGGTCCATATCTTTTTTTTCAAAATAAAAAATAATATCCCTTGATCGATAGCCTACCTACAGTACGCCATTAAGCCTATGTTGACAAATCCGAAGAGCGAACGTGCGCGTGTCTGTGAGTGCGCGCGCGTGCCCACTATGGGCAGGTGTAACCGCGACGTCACAGCTGGACGTAATGGATTCTGTTTTTGATCCGTTCCGTTCCCACTCTGACGTCACAGTTCTCTATGACGCGTTCTATTGTTATCTATCTGGATTCCGTTTCGTCATACACGTGTGTGTTGTGAAGTTACAACTCTGACGTCACAGCTCTCCTTTTATAGTTTATCATGTCAAAGCCTTGACAGTCACTTTCTCACTGAGCCAACACACAGAGAGATCTACAGAGACTTTTCTAAGAAATACTAGAAAAACTTTCTGAAAATTACTCAAAACTTTCTTGAAATTACTCAAGACTTTCTAAACTACTGAAGCCTCAAGAAAACACCAACAATGGCGACAGTACAAGACTTTCCCAATGTGGGAAATTCAGCCCTAGATGTGTATTCAGCAGAGGAATTTGGAGAAATGCGTTGCAGCGATTTGGAGGTTCCCATCATCTCAAAAGAGTTCTTCCTCCCCATCTTTGAATCGTACATGAACAAAATCACGCAGAAGGAATGGATGATTCTGTTTGAGGGAAACATCACCGTCAAAATGATCGGCCTGCTGACCGACATGTGCAAAGAACTTGTAGTGGAGATCGGTGTTACCATCCTGCACGTCGTGACGCCTCAGGTTATCGAATGGAAACTGTCCCGGGTTTATGCGGCTCGTTCCCGCAGCCCCATCGACACTACGACACTCTCATGCTCGGTCAGGAACTACGAGTGGCTGACGGACGAAGATATCCAAGCCGCCATCGCAGATTCCTTTGACCGTAGCTTTGCTGAACTGCTAGGAGTAGAGCACGACATGCCCCAATCTGAAAGACTGGTGAATTTATTTGCTTCCCAGGTGAGGCACAGAGTGAACGAGACGTTGGCTGAAATCGATTCGTATGTATCTCCAGAAGAGGTTCCGGCTCAGGCAGAATCAGGAGAGCTTCCAGGTCAGGTAGAAGACCCTGCAGAACCAGAGGAGCTTCCACCTCAGCCACATATAGATGACTCCACCCACAGGGACATGGTGTATCTGCTGGCACAGATACTGAAAAGTGCAACAGAAGTGCCAGCCGACGACTCCAGCTCCGAGACTTCACAAGAAGCAGAGTTCCTTACCGACGAAGAATGTACGGACAGCGGCTGCTCAGTGTGTCTGTATAAGAAGAAGAAGGAGGCGGCGGCTCAGGCCGACAGCGAGGACGAAGCTTCTTGCGAACCAGCTTTGGAAAGTGTGGAAATCATCAATGAACCAGTTGGGTTCAAAGCAAAGACACAGAACAAAAGGATGCCAAAACAGCAGCACAGACAGCGTTCTCCCAGCCATGAGTATGAGCTGCTGCAGCCGGACAAGACCTTCCTCACGGTGTTCATTTCAAAGCTGGTGGAGCGCATCACCGACTCCACCAACACACGGTTAGTCAACGTGAACGTTGAGGGGATAGTGACACGTCTAGGAAAACGGATTCAGGAAAAACCAAGTCTCGTACTCCCAGGGACTGTTGGAAAGATCCACATCCCAGTTTTCAAGAAGCTTTGCCGCGAGTTTGGATCAGCAGGGCTGCTCTATGTCGCCATGGTGTCCAAGGAGAAAGCTTTTGACGAGGCTGTGGTGAAGACTTTAGAAGCTCAGCTGCAGAAGAACAAAGACAATACCAGCAGCTTCATGAAAAATGTTAGGAAATTCTTTGCCAAAAAAACCAGCAAATGTGAGGTGACCTACGTAGAAGAGTTTCACTATGACGACACCGACGACGAGAACGACAATGACAGACCAACAGAGACGCAGAAACGACCCGCCATCGCCAGGATGTTTTCCTCAGTAACCAATTTCCTGAGGAAGTCCTTTAACATGTGCATCAACTACATCTAATAACACGCCAGTATTCTTGATCGACCTTCCCCTCCGACTCTGTATTAACCTTGAAAAAAAAAGAAGAAAAAAAAAAGAAAAAATATTTTTCAAGATTAATACAAACTCTTACAAAGGATGTGCTTCATTAAATACTACTTCATTACAAAGGTCCGCTGTGACAAGTCTGACAAAAAAAGAGAAAAAAAAAAAGAAAAAAAGAAAAGACTCTACTCTGTCCCGACTTGTCCTCCAAAGACTTTTGTAATGGAGTAGTTGAACCATCCCTGAACACGTCCTTCCTAAGAGCAAGCTCAGCGCGGTGGAGGTTCACAGCCTCACAGGGAGGTTTCTGTGAGGACTTCACATGTCCTCCCCGCTGACATCGGGTTTTCTCTGGGTGCTCCAGTTTCTCCCACCAAAATAACAACAATTAAAAAAGAAAAAAAAAATCAAGTTTCTCCAGAAAATTTGTAAAGTTGAATAGAGTTGTTTAATTGATGTTAAGATTGATGTTATGACTGTAATGTGGTTTAATGGTCCGTCATTGGGGAGCAGCTGGCCTGAAATCGTGGCCTTGGTCCAAATGTGACGGGATCATACAAGGTTTTTATATTAAAACACTTTAGATCTGTTGTGAATAAAAATGAATAGTTCAAGACAGACAAAGACATGAATATGCTAAAATAAGAATACGGTATAAATACCAACATGAACATGAATGAATCCATCACGGCCATGGCCAAGGAAGTAAAGCTGCAATGAGACAGTGTGGTCGCACTAATTTGACACAATCAGTCTTCAAAATGCGGCAATCAGGTCAAAAATCATGGTTAAATGTTCTAGATTAAGAATTAAATTAAGCTCGGATGTAAAATCTTATTGATGGAATTGCACCATCATTGGTCTTTGAAAAGGGAATGTTTTAGTTAAGTTTAACGTACATCTAACATGTATAAATAGAGGGAACCATTCATTATGAACCTGCAAATCAGCGACATTATAATCTGGGTAAATCCATGTAGAGTGAGAGAGAGAGTGTGTTCGTGTTGTAAATTTGTCAAGGAGCTTCAGGAAACGGTGGTATTTATTTCAGCCTGACGACAAGTCACTTTATTTATTCAGCAGTTCTGACACAACTGTGGTGCTTCAATTCAAACAGTATCAATATGTTTGTGCAGCATACCAAGAGAGAAAAGAACACTGAATATACATTTATGAAAAGAGTTGACCTGTTTAAATGTCAGGGTGATCACATCTGGATCTTTTCACATTAATCTCTATCAGCCGTCTGGGTACATCGGAAAGTTTCCATGTCATATTCATGTTTCTAATATAAAACATAATGACGCCGTCCTTTAAAATGTGACCGCCAGACCTCTTAAATATAAATATCACATTGTGAATTTTCCACTGCTCTGGGTGTGTTTCCCCCTGGATGCAGAGCAGGATAAAGTGGGTTAAAAAAGTCCTTTGAATACTAACTTTTGTTACAGTAAGACAAACTTACCATACGACCTTCCACTGATACAACCATGTCATACTGTACCAACACTACTATAAATTAACTGCCAAGCTTCTTCAAACCATAAATAGAGGCCTTGTATTTCGGTGTAAAACATGAACTAGCCTATTCCTCGTCATCGAGTGCATTTGAAAGTCCTTGTAGTCTGGCGATGGCAGCGCTGTGAGTCGGTGCATTAGTGAAAACAGTCCCCACAAATAAAGGCGCTCCTCCCAGGATGTGACGGATAACTGTGCAGGAGCCCGACACCTCGATGTGAAAGCCAGAATGTCCCAGGTCCTCCTCTGTTCGCAGCGTGGCGTGACCCGACGGAGATGCAAAGAACTGGAAGATACGGTGAAGGGAGTCAAACGTTAGTCTTTTAAATGCCCTCCAAATAGCCCCTATAATTCATCTCAGCAGGCTTTTATTCACCTTCTATTAAAAAGAATAACTGAGTGCAGCAGGGAAATGATTAGAACTAGACTTTTCAACCCAGCCTTTATTTGTTCTTGCTGACCATGTGCCCGTTAAAGTATTATCATTCTATTTATCTTCGCTTCATGACAATGGTTAAGTCAAGTCACAATGCTGGAACAGTGTGGCTAAAATCTCCTTGTATTCTTTATTAATAAATAGCTACGCTACGGAGGCTCATGGGATTTCACCACGCTATGAGATAATAACGGAACATTACGAGAGTTACGAGTGTTTTCGAGGCAAATGCATGAATTTACCTCTAAAACAACTCTGTCTGGTAACGTTCTGTTATTATCTCATAGCGTGGTGAATGAGCAGGTCACAACTTGTCCACCAGAGCGTTTTGGAGTTGTTGGATTGTGTATTTCATGAGTTTGATGAGGGAAACCAAGAAATCCCATGAGCCTCCGTAGTGTAGCTCTGAGAAGCTTGCGGCTCTGCTCCGCCGTTCTAAAAACAGCTTGCACCAACAAATGAAGGTAACGAACATACTTCTAAGGCTATAGGGATTATGGCAATGGGCCAATTTGCCAAAATGTTGAACTATCCCATTAATACAAAGAGAAACTCACGGCTGCTCCTGTTGTTGGGTCGATGAAGTCCGCCCAGTATCCTGCGGTCCACAGAGCGAAACACATCTCCTTAGCACCATTCACAAACTGCAGTTGAGAGGAAGCACAATCAGCGGCCGTGTCAGATCTCACATGTTCACATCTTAAAACGATGAAGATGAAAGATGAAACACCAGAGGACTCACTCTGTGCAGCTGCTGATCTCTGTCCAGCTCTTCCGCCTCCTCCGCACACAGGCCGCTCCTCTGCGTGACCGTCACTACGGTGATGGAGGCAGCGGGCGCCGAGGGGAATAACAGCTCCAAATCTGGCACACAAAAATACACACAGAGAGTTTTGTCACTAGGGATGCGACAGCTGCCTTAACCTCAGGTTATAAATACTCTTATGTATAATTTAAAACAGGACGACTCCATTTACCTTTTCTTAACAGCTCAGGGCAGGAGTTTATGGAGCAGTCTGTGTCCGTCTGGTTAAAATACTGCTCCGCTTTGTTGACTCTCGTGGATATAGGACCCAGTTTTCCCTGATACACACACACATCCAGGTTTCAACATGCCACACTGACAAGCAATACAGATAATTTACTCTTAATGATAATAGAAACCTCTTTGGAAGTTATGTCTAAGCCTGATACATGCTGAAATCAAAGTTGTTCATAAGCAGCATACGTTGCAAATGCGCTACAATACAATAACACAGACTAAAGGCTAGTATGTATGGTAAGGTTTTATTATGACCATTATTAGATATAATAAAGGTTTTATCATTCCAACTGGTAACTTATTCATCCAATAAACTGTTATATATATATATGTATAACCGTTATATTTTCAAACATGAGTATAAAAAATGTTTCAGGGCCGTCTTTGCTGCTCTGAAATATATTTTCATTCATATTTTAATATGTTAACAACTAAAACCAATAAAAAGCAAGTAGATGACCTCAGTGTCTGCAACGCTAAGTGTGTCCTGTTAATATTACAGAGTAAAAATCTATTAAAAAAGTAACTTACCTGGAATTCACTGACAAACTGGGCCAGAACGAACTGGTGTCTCTCCATGCTGCTTGTTGTGGTGAGTACATCGGGCACCGTCCTGTGGACTGGCGCCTTCTTTTGGTCCGCCATGCCTTCCAGGTGACAGTCAAACCCGACGTTACCCGGCAACTGGAAGCGCTGGTCCTGAGGTCCGAATGGTCCCATGTTCTCGTCTGGCCACACAGTCCTGGGTCCTGGAGGAGGCACGACATGAATATTTGAGGACATTTTCTATGTCAACAACAACTCAGACTACTGGAGGAAGTAAACTGAAATAAAAAATTAGAGGGATGCTTCACCCAAAATAACTCAGAAAGTTCTCCAAACCCTTCATTGGCACGACAGTGAGTAGGAAATTGGTGAATTATTGATATGGGTGAAGTATCCCTTTAAAATGTAAACCATAAGTCTTCTTCAGACCAAGATCAAAGCTGCTGTCAACTGCAGAGTGTGGTACCAGTAGGAGATGTGTGCTAGCTGGATGACTCACCTGAGTCTGTGGGTGAAACAGTAATGTACGGCTCATCTGAGCTGGCGGCGGAGAAGGTCCTGGTCCTACCGACCCTGAGAGCAGCTAGCGCCTGGCGGGCAGCCGTCTGAGATAAGACTAGCCTGCCCCGACCACACAGCACCTACAGGGACACAAGACCTTCTGTTTATAGCATGCAACACTTTAGAGAAGAGTATTTAAATACACATGACCACAGTGGAAATCAGATTCACACTCCTGTTTGTTTATGGTACATAACTGGAGCACCAGATTTACATGCCCAGCTCATGTAACACCAGGCCGACACTGCCACAAGATAAGAATGACTTAAAGGGTTAAAATTAAGTTATAAATAAAGATTTACATAATGAAAAAACTGTAAGACACTTTGTACTAGTATTTTTGGAGTTTACGTTTTTTAAATTGGCAAACTTTTAAGCTGTGTTTGGTGGTAACAGTTTCAAGCAGCTCTGTGGGGAGGTTATGTCACTTACACTACTAGACATTATGGTCTGGTCTAGTCTTCTGCGTTTATTCTGTAACCTGTGGGATCAAAAAAGACAAGTGTTGAAATACAGGACAATCTACATATTTAAAACAACAACACAACACAAGCTAACTGCAAGTTTGCTAGTTGAAGTTACTTAACATTGTTCACATGATGCAATGATTGCATACACTTTAAACACGGATGTAAAAGCAGCATTATATGAGGCTAAGTTACAATCCACTGTCTGACAGCAGAGGTGGACTATTATGGATACACATTATCAATAACACGAAAGTTGAATGTTCAAAACAAACAACAGCTAGCTGCTCGTGTTAGCGCGGTGTTGGCTAGCTGCTATGGTCGGTCGACAAGAGAGGACACTTTCTCTTTTCAGACGCGTTTCTTTATTTCCCGACATGACAACAACTTTAAAACAATACCGAACAACTTAAGCAATGAATGAGCTAACCATCTGCATGATTAAATACAAATATAACTTTCTTAATGGGATTATATAGTGAATAGTACATGTTGTCCGTACCTGTCAAGTCGCACGTCCGCTTTACCATAAAGGGAAAAAAAACAAAACAACGGGAAGTGACGAGGGACAAATTTGCTCCTGCGCAGTTTGGAAACCAGTTACGTCAGCTCACATCAGAAGATATATAATGTTGAATGTCAAACTGATGATTAAGAGTTTCAACCGGGTTTTAACACGTAACTAATCAATACAATTTAATTTAAATTTAATTTAAGTGATATTTTCTCCTTCGCCGCATATCAAATATCACCGGCTGCGTTTCCTCCAAGTCTCCACAAGATGGCAGCAAATGACCGAGGGTTTATCAAACAGCACCGTTGCCTCTGTTTGCCTTGCTATGTTGTATGCCTTAGTGAAATACTAAGTGATTTAGAATGAATTAAATAAAAAATCATGATATTAAATAGTCTACATACTCTTAAATGTAATATTGCCCACTGCTGGAGAAAAGGGTGCCTGTATAATGAACATTTTGTGTCAATAATTTTAAAAAACAGACACATTTTGTGGCCTTTATGAACCCCTATGCATAATTTTACATTTTCCAGTTCTGATTACAAACAAATAAGCGTTGATTTTATATCAAGCGTTCGGTTTCAGGAGCAACACCTAATCAATACCTGCCGATTCACCCGATTGCCCAGTGTCAGTAAGTAGCTTGAAGATGTCACAGGCCTTAGCCCAGTGTTAGTGAGATGGCAGGTGGGCCTCTGTATACAATATGGCAGTCTGGAGATAGTACGTTAACTTTAACTTTGCAGAACTGAATCACTTCTATTGAGCTTTACCTTGGCTCACCTCTAATGTCTAGAATCAAAGACCGAGTGTGTTTGTACTAGGGCAGATCCCAGATGGGGGACTGTGGAGAAACGGTACACACGCTCAGCAAAATCCCCCACCCTTGATCGATAAAGTAAAGAAAGAAGGGGGGAAAAAAGTATAATAAAAGAATTGTCCAAGCAAGAAGAGTGTTATTTGCTGTCAGAAGTGGTGAAGGACAAGGACGGCGTGTAGAGTGCATTTTGCTGGCGTAGACACATCTCTTTAGCTGACTTGGACAAGCTGATTGACACTTTCTCTGAGCTGACAGGATATGCAGTGGGAGTTTACCCTGGGACCAACATGCTTCACTCACTGTGGGCAGCTGCAGCAACGTGATGGGAGTGCGTTTGTGTGTGTTTGTCCTTCTGCGAGTGTATGTGTGTGTGTGGTGGTGATGAGGCATGTGGAGCTTGGCTGTCAGTGAGTCTCCCACAGGATCATTTGTAACAGCAACACAGCATCCACCCTAGATGGAGCCCCTCTGGGATGTACACACACACACACACACACACACACACACAGTGATAAACATGCAGCAGCATCCTGAAGCAGCCAGCAAATGAATTCTTCACCTCAGGCTCTCTGGAAGGTGAAGAGGAGAAGTCTGAGTGAGGACCCCGGTGGAAACAGCCTCTCTGTATTATAGTGATAGTGTTTTATATAGATGACATACAGCACAGTAGCTCTATTGACAGTAAAGCTGCACCTACAACCACATCTATTTCTTTTTTATTGTCGATAAACATGGCAATCCTTTTGAAAAAAAAAAATTTCAAAGACCGAATATTCATATTTGTATGAGAAAGATGTCAAGATGTCATGAGAAACCTGCTGAATGAAAATAAAAGCTTCGACTGAAACACTTTTCTATCCGAACATCAACGCCGGGTGTTGCCATAGTAATTCTTAAATGCAGCGAAGCCCGGAGAGAGACTTCCAGACACAGCACACATGAGTCAGGTGCAGCATCTTCACCGAATCAGCACTTTTCTATTATATTATATATCGTTTTCATCTGATCACATTTCTGAGCTACACCTTCCTGTGTCAGCAGAGTGTGAACTACTCTGTCCTTATAGTGACACACAGACAACCGTTACAGGTTTTATTTCCCTTCTCCTCAGCAGTGTGTGGATGACAGACACATTTGGAGTTATGTTTTGGTCATGTTCCCCACCAGCCAACATCTTGATGATGGCTTGTGCAGGTAAAGTCTGTTTGTAAATGTCCTTTACAACAGTCTAATCCAACATTTTTGGTTGATTAGACCATTTTAAAATATTTTTTCCATTTATGTTTAAAATAAAAACTTCAATTTGAATAGCTTGTCTGCATGTTTATCATGCAATTGACAGACATTGTTGATATTGGCTAGGGCTGCAACGATTATTTTCATTATCGATTAATCTGTCGATTATTTAAATCAACATTATTAATCGATTAGTTGTTTGGTCAATGTAAGGTTAAAAAATGTTGAAAAATGTCAATCAATGTTTCCCAAACCACAAGATGACATCCTCAAATGTCTTGATTTGTCCACAAACCAAAGAGATACTCTGTTTATTGTCATAAAGGAACAAAGAAACCAGAAATATTCACATTTAAGAAGCAGAAATCAGAGAATGTTGACTTTTTTTTTTCTTAAAAAACTACTCAAATCGATTATTCGATTATCAAAATACATCCACTCCTGTTTTGTGAAAGCTGGAAACTCTGACCCTTTGGCAGTGACATTTCCAGTCCTTCTACAGGCTACCTATGAGCTTTCAATGGCTTGGCTAACTAACTATCTAACTGTCCAAACAACAAAATCATTGATTAGCACTCACTAATTAACACATTTTATTACTTTTCCTAATCTATACAAACATAAGAAGTTGCTGAGGTCAAATATCAATAAGATATCGATTTAGAGATACATTTGTTTCAAGATATTAAATGTGAATCTGTAACAGTATCTGATCGGCAGTGGTCCCAAAGTCGAAACACAACTGTAAACTGTAAATGTTTTCTCCATTACGATTGTCTCTTATCATCTATCATCAATCACTCTGCTTCACGTCGAAAGTTAACACCCTCGTCTTTTCAAAGGGACGCACGGCAGGTCACCAGGAGGATTAGTGCTCGGTGCAGAGGCTCAGCTGCTGCAGAGCGTCACCAGCAGGACACCAGCTGCCAAACCTTCCCCGACGCACAGAGGAAATATATGGATGTGACTCTATCTGAGGACACGTTTCCTTTTTCAGCTCTTTCATAACATATACAATAGAGGGAGAGGATAGCAGGGTAGCTTACTGTTCAATTTAACACATAGGCTATTAGTGCAGCAGCAGCAGCAGCAGCAGCATAAAGAGAAAAGGTTTGTTTCGTAGATCAATATGAGAAAGAGGAGCTGCGTGAATTCATTGTATAATCATGTAAAGCCATACAGCTTTATGATGTAACAGCGATCGAACAACGAATCAGTATAAATAAATGAATAAACAAAGTTAAACTTAAGAACAAAAGTGATTGATTGTTTGGCCTTGGCGGAATGACGCTGCATCACACTGTGCCTCGTCCTTGTTAGCCCTCATTATCCAACATATTCAATGTGTTTGGTGGTTTCTCTGTCAAGTGTTATATCTCTGCTATCACCGTGGGGGTTGACAGGGTCTTATCCCATCTGATGGGTTTGATGTCCATTAATTAATCCATTTCCCTGTTTGAGGGGATTGAACTAACTTTACAAACATGGCCAGAGTGGGAACTGATGCAAAATGCATGAACAACCCCTCCTGAAATGATGCATAATCATATGAATCCCAGAAAATACAGAGCGCAAACACAGTGCTACCTCATTAGTGACTGTAAACCCCAGGCTCGCACTCGGGGAAATAATTGAACAGTTCAGCACTACTGACAACGCTCGGAGCATTTTGGAATCTATTTTAACAAATAAGCACCAGGTGCAAAGTTTGGAGGACAGTATTTTATGATAATCGTCACACAGAGGCTCAAGCAGGTGCAACAAACACTGCACGGAGATGATTCCTGGTTGGATGTTTTCTCCAGAGTATAAATAAAAATCTTGGCAAATATTGTCAAAACAAAGGCACGGTGGTCGAACAGAACAAAGAGACCACAGCCAGCCTGCTGGCAGCTCTGCACGTTTGTTTCCATCCATCTACGTTAAAAAACATGAGCAGAAAAGCCCATTGCATCATATTCTTATGGCACCCACTGAGAGCTAGAATTAAGCAGATTTATTTAGCGTATTTCATACCAATGTGCTTTGCATAAAAGCAAAACATTTAACAGACAGAGTTGGAAACGGAAAATATATAACATATAAAAACTAGACTAAAATAGAGCATAAAATGAGTTTGCAGCATGGAATAAAACAATTAAGAGGACTTACAGTGCTAATTTATGATTTAAAGTTCTTAAAAAGAGCTCAGCCATAAGCACATGAAAAGAGAAATGTTTTTAACCTTTGTTCCAGTTGTGTGCAGCATAACGGCTAAATAATGCTGCTTCGTCTGGTTTTATACTCTACTAACATGTCATTCATGTATTCTGGACCTAAACCATTCAGTGATTTATAAACCAGTAGCAATCGATCCTGTAGCTGACTGGGAGCCAGTGTAAAGACTGAAGAACTGGGGTGATGTGCTCTGATCTCTTTGTTCTGGTTAAAACTGTTTGATGCTGCTTGAATTAGCAGCAGCAACTGTTTATCTTGAAGCAGCCAGAGTTAATAAATATTCACATGTAACAGAAGTGGATGGAAATGTCTTCGCTTAGTCATTTGCATTTTCTGCTGCTCCTTTAATACTTGGTGGGATATTTGACTTCTGCTTGGATGTAAATGCTAACAGCTAACAGCTATATGCAAACATGCTCACCATGACAATAATAAAAACATGTCTGCTGATGAGCTGGAATAACACTGGTCAACATCTAAATTCAGCAACACTACAAGAAGATACTGTGGTAGAGTAGCTACATATGCACATTCACTTTATATTCTAGTCCACAGCCATCCATAACACTAGTATGGACAAAAAAAGAAAACAGTCTAGTAGTTTCACTTCCTGTCAACAGTTTTAACTTTAAAACATTTAATGAGGCCACTAATTAGTTTAACTTTTGGCTTGTTCCCTCAATAAACTGCACGGTGACTTGCCAGGTGGCTGGACTCTACTTTGAGTTTCACTTTCACTTGGCAGTAAGAGCTCTGTCATGTCAGGAAGGGTCAGAAATAAGAAGAATATTATACAGCAGCTTTTTGTACCTGCTGCTCGTTTGTTGAAACGCTGTGAGCACCGTCAGTGCTGCTGAACTGTGCAATTAGGCCTCTTCCCTGTTGCAAGCCTTGGGGCTGCTGTCACTAATGAGGTAGCAGCGTACGTGCACGTGTGTGTGTGTGAGCGCTGTTGCACGGTGCGCATGAAATGATGTATATGTATGGAGGGCCGCGGGGTGCAGCTGCACCACCAGCACCAACTGAGGCTCAACTAGTGCCTGCTGGTGAACACACCGGTGAATCTTCTGCACAACTGAGACGCTTGAGAGTTTGTTTCAGTTTCCCTTTGTTCACTAACACCTACGTCATACTTTAAAAACGGCTCCTTCATGCAGCAAAAGGGCGTTCATGAAAATTCAGGCATGTAGTAATTATGAGGAAGGTAATTACTACACAATTTGCATGAGAGAACACTTAACCACATGGTGCACTGATCATTTATGGCATTTTATACAGTACATCTTTACATGGCATGAATGCAAGCCAACATATCTGTCTCCTGAATGATATCACCAACACAGCTTCTCCTCTGAAAATAGATGCAGGAGCAAGTCGACAAAGATATAACTGAAGGACTTTCTCTGTCCATACAGATGGGATGAGAAACTTTCAGAAATGCTGATATTCGGCGACGCCTCTCTCCACCCTCGGCTGCTTCTCCACCAGGTTTCTTCTGAAGTCTCCACGCCTCTGTGAATCCATGATGTAACCCAAATATGATTTCTTTGGTCAGATTCTTGCCACTAACCACAAGTAAAACCGACGCCTTTAAAAGTGTCTCCACACCTGACACGCAGACTTACAGGAAATGACTTATTTGAAATATTGTCACATGGAATTTGGGTTGGGTCCTGGTTTTTTTCCTACATCATGCAGCTCAAAAGCTCAGACCAGTGTGCTATAAAGCATTACAATTGGTAATAACATGACATCTAATTTAATTTAAACACATTTCCATACATTTCTTTTCCATTGTATGAAATATTTATAGGCATGTGGAAGATTAGAGTTTGTCTACTTGTGAATATGGATGCTACAAAGCAAACATCATCATAATATTATTAAATATATGTCTGCAGAGAGTTTGTGCACAGCATTCATGGTCGTGGAAGGTCGGGGGAGGCTGCGTAGCTGTGTGACAGCAACACTGAAGGTCAACCAGGCAAAGTAACAGGATCATTTATGATAGATTATATGTTTGCACTGCAGGAATTCATAACAGAGCCTCCTTCTCTTATCTTTTACCTTTTAAACAGGCTTCAATCTCAGGTTTTTAGTTGGACGAACCCTCCCCGCTGACATTTAGACTCAGCCAATGAGATTATTTCTGCCTCCGGACGAGCTACAGTAAGCCTGCAAGAAATGTCGGTATAACTGAGATTTCAGTCTTCATGTACTGCGTCGGCACGAGTGTGTGTCTGTGCTCATCACATTTCAGGGACTAGAGGCGAGGCAGGCTGACATTTGCGAAGGCACGTAAAACCTTGCCACTGTCTCACAGCGCTGTCTGTTTGGATTACAGTGTGGACGCTGTCGACAGGGAGAGGCCTGTGAGAGTGTGGAAGAAATACTCCACTTCTGTCACCATGCACTGAAAATTAAAACAGACAACTTGACTTAAGTGAGTATTAAAAAGGGCTGGTGTCTACCAGCTTATGACAAACTGTTGTGTGCTTACTAAATGCAGGAAAACAGCTTGAATACTAATGAAGCGATTATCCACACTTTGACAGTTATGACATATTTTCTAGGTATTTAATGTAATTTCAGCCTCTGGACCACACTTTAGGAATAGCAATGTGATATAAAAGTTAACTATGCAGAAAGTTCAAGGTTTAGTTAATCCAAATTATAACATAAACATAATATTAAAGCAGAAGTAAGCGGAATGTTTGTGTTAATATAAGTCTTAAATAGTTATATCTTCCGACAGCAATCACTTACATAGAGTGTTTGGACCGAAACACAGGTCTGTCAGTCACTCTGCTCTGCTGTAAGCCGAGGAGAAAACTTCTTGTATACTTCCTTGTATCCTACAACCTTTATCCAATGAGGAGAGAGAACGGCATGAAGGGCTGTGTGTGCAGCCAAGGGATGTGCCTGAATGTGGTGACATAGGGACGAGGACCAATAGATCCATGACGAGGGCGGGGACTGCTAACTCCATCGGCTGACAAGAAGTTAGCCAAAACAACCGGATCGCTTACTTCTGCTTTAATATAATATAATATAATATAACATAACAGGACAGCCCCAGTTGCACTTTCTGCAGCAAAAAGTAGTAAGTCCAGTCGCTTTTCCACTGTTTTGCTAACCCTCCTCCCGGTCATGTGCATTTGTTTACAACGAAGCCTGCCAGAAATCAATCAATAGAGCGTTACATAACGTTATATATCATTTATGATGTTACGATGTGTATATTTGTGTAGTTTAATCTGTCATAAACAAGATTACGGGGCGCGTTTGTGTTGTGGTGCTGCCGAGACGAGAGCTGGGACACCGGGTCGGAGGCGCTGAACTAGCAAAGTTGTTTTTCAGCCAAGAGACGCTAGGTGGAAGGCAGAGAGCCTCCATTCACCCTGCAACAAGTTACAAGTCGTTTATTTAACCAGCACAATTACTCCAAAGCTGTTTAATTAAGGTAAGGCTAAAAATCCTGCATAGTTCCGACATACTTGGGCAAGATGACCGCCACGTCCTTGTGATGCGAACATATAATCTATATTATCTGTTCCCAGAGAAACGGCTCCACAGGCTGGATGAAGCCACAGGCTGAACGACAGAAGACAGCATTGTGATGACTGCGCGGCGCTGAGAGGGCGCTGGGCGACGCCGGGGCTCATAACGCCCCGCTAACCTGCGCTTTCAGCTCCCATTCAAAACATGAGAGGATCATAGTCCTTGTCAGATCTGGGAGGGTGGCATCCAGCCGCAAAAGGGCGACAACCCTGTGACTTTAACACAGTTTGATGGCAACGACGGGTTTTCACACCCGCTGCCCAAAGGTAATTTATTAGCTAATCTCAGGATACAATGCTGCTGTTTGTCAACCCACTGGAGGATGAAACAATTCCTCATAGAAACACAATGTCTGATAGATTTTGCTGGAAAAGAAATATATAACGTAGAGCCAAGAAAGGGGGAGTTGCAGACTGTGGAAGATTCAATTGGTATATACACATCAGGGCAAGAAGCTAAACAAGTTCAATGTGTGTAGAGTCTAATGCGTATTGATGTGTTTATGTCGGCTGTCTCTTCGGCTTCATCACACGCTCTGATGATTGCCTTCCTGCCCGAGTGCTATCTATACTGACAAACACATGAACTTATACATGGTGTAGGAGGATGTGACAGGATGAGAGGATGCTTCAGCAGCACCGAGCTGCTTTTGAAAAGAATAATTCAATATAGAAAGGTCTGTGAAAGGTCCAGCTGTGAACGATTCTGGTTCTCCTGCAGCTGGATCGTCAATATGCATCTGGATGAGTAACTCTATGAAATCTATCTGTGTCACACATTTGCACTGGCACCAGCCAGGTTAGGCTACGACAATTAAATGTGTGAATGAGCCTGGAGTAAACTGACCACAGTGGTTAAACAGGGGGGCAGATAATGTTAGCGGACAGCTGGAGGTGCTCCAATGAGCTCATCACACACCACACACACCGCAGGGCTGATTTAACTCTTCATGCTTGGATGACACACACACCAGCATGATACTGTGCCCACTGCCTGGGGACGAAGCACCTTTGAGAAACATATATAGCCTGACGCCACAGCCAACACACGTACACACACACACACACACACACACACACACACACACCCTCAGCCAAATAACATGGCAGACAATAAGTGTAGAGCAGCACTATTGTAATTTCAGACGCAGCTTTGGTCGTTCTCAGTCAGTGTAGCTGAGAAAGAAAGAAGGTGTAACACACTTTATAGGAGTAATGTTATTAAAGCAGCTATACATGTTAGCAAAAGGCTTGTGTCATTAAAGGGATAGTAGCATTTTTTTAAAAGTGGGGTTGTATGATCTACAAATAGCCCCTAAGTACTTTAATTGCAGTAGAAGACTCTCTGCACTCCTCCCGTTAGCAACGCCAGCCCATAATAGCCCTGCCCAGAGATTTACAACATACAGTGTTGTGAACAGACCCAAAGAAACAGCCTATTTTCGTGCCCTAAAAGAGGTTTTACCTGAAAAAAAATACACAGTTCCATTGTTCGCTATAATATAATTTTTTCCAGCCCCTCAAAGTGCAGGAAAAACGCAGTTTTTATTTGGACCTATAACCAACTCATGTACTCCTCCGCCCAGGGTTAGCGCCCGCCGATCAGCAGTTGGTTATAGGTCCAAATAAAAACTGCGTTTTTCCTGCACTTTGAGGGGCTGGAAAAAATTATATTATAGCGAACAATGGAACTGTGTATTTTTTTTCAGGTAAAACTTCTTTTAGGCCACGAAAATAGGCCGTTTCTTTGGGTCTGTTCACAACAATGTATGTTGTAAATCTCTGGGCAGGGCTATGGGCTGGCGTTGCTAACGGGAGGAGTGTAGAGAGTCTTCTACTACAATTAAAGTACTTAGGGGCTATATTGATTGTATGATGATACAACCCCACTTTAAAAAAATGCTACTATCCCTTTAAACAGCTCAGGAAATGAATAAGTATAAGTCAATAGTCTACATTCATCTGTATTTGGCCTCTGACTGATAAATGTCACCATTGACACGATAAACCATAGGACAATTGAAAATTGATGATTTTCTCTTTGGGTGCCTGAGGTGATAATCAACAAGCTAAATATTTGTATAAACCAAATGATAAATAAAAGTATTCAACACTTGAAGTGCAAAAGAGACGATAAGCAGCCGTTTCACAATGAAAAAAACAGCAGCAACAACAAATACGCAGTGTTGTTGACAGATAAAGGCTGAGGAACATCACTTGACACGGTGTATAAAAAGTGGGAGTTATGGCAGATGCTGTGGGAAAAGCACATGCACTTCTATTATGCATTTCCTCCGGCACACACTACTACTCCACATTAATTAAAATGTAAATAAGCCACGATGTGATCATGTTCATCTGCAGTCCCTCACAAGCATGAGAAGTGATCCAGCCTATAAAGATGTGTTCGTTTTCCACATGTTAGTTCCACTCACATGACACTTGATAAACCAGAGAGTGTACTCATCAACATTATTGTGTTGGCAAACAGTGAAGAACACGGAGTAACATTTGCATTCATTTAGATTTATTTAGTTTCTAGCCACCTGCTGAATGTAAAAACAATATTCACTCTCCTTTTAGCTCCGTTTTAGCCTCCACCACTGTCTCAAAGGGAATCAAACACAGATCCATCTGTTTGTAGGTGCAATAATGTTCTCCGAGAGCTTCGCTGTAATAACCTTTTGCTCTATAGCATCACTAAATAAAAACCTTGTGACATGTCAGTGTGCACTCGTGTCCTTTCCTCTTTTAATGACTCACACTCTATAAAGCAGAAATGCCGCCACACTTGACTGGCTCCCGTGTTTTCCAGTCTGCAGGCTGCAGCGTTGCAGCGCCGCGCGCTCAAGCGTGACCGTATTGCTCTGCTATTACTGGCTTTGTCTCCTGGCCTTGTGCCTACACGCGTACAGTGCAGTGCAGGAATGTGCGTGTGGTGCGGCGTGCCAGACAAGGTGAGAGCGCTGACCTCTCTCAATTAGACAGGGGCAATGATCCGGCCAGCGCTGACCTGATTTGGTGGGGGTATCTGTGATCCGGTCGAGTTACCGTCAGCAAACCTGCACAGTTCCCTGCAGCTGTTAGTCATGAGAGGAGTCGGTGTAGGTGTAGGTGAGGACAGGATGCTGCGTTAGGTGGTCCAGGTCTGCGTTGTAGACTAGTCATCTGCTTTGTGAGATGTGATCTTGTTCTTGATAGAAATATATGAGGCCATTACTGTTGCACTTTGAAGATCTAGTCTCCAAAGACCACAGAGACGGTGAAGGTCAAACTGAAATGAACCGAACAGACACACTGCTACATTTTCTTATTAAAAAGTGGTTCGTGGATGCCACCACAATGAAAAGGAGTCAGGACTCGGGACTGACTGATGCATTTTCTTGGGCGCCTTTGAAATGGGACATGCGCCGCCGCTGTCATGCAATCAGTCTTCAAATGTCACCTTTGAAGGATGAGACCGAGGGACGAGACGTTCCCCTTCTGGTTTCACTTCATGCATTTCAAATTACTCAATGACCAACAAGGTAAATAATGTAATTTGTCCTAAAACCTAAAACATCTGACCCTCACATTGGGATACAGTGAAGATAACTAATCATCTAAATATAAAGAGGTTAAAGAAGCTAAACCAGGAGGGCAACCTATTACCTATTGTTTTTTCTTGGTCTGTTATGTTCTATTTTTCTCTCTCTTTTTTATTCTTTATTTTGATCAGTCCCATTATTTCATGTATCTGTTCTGTATGTTCTGTAATCAATGTGTTTGTATTATAAGAAGATATAGGTAAAAAAAAAAAAAAAAGAAGCTAAACCAATTCTGAAAAGCTATAAATGCACATATCAACATGAGAAATCTAACAATGTGATATAACAAGGTTATATTTATTTATTTGTTAAATGTTCTCATTAAATAAAGATGTTGTGGAGGATAAAGGGCAGTAGATCTGGTCACACTAATGTAAAGTACAGAAACATGCAGGGACTGCTCTTTGTTCCCCTGATGAATATGATCAGCGATGAAATACATCTATTTCTGTATTGATTGACCCATCATAACTAAAGGTCAAAAGGATCCATCTGGACCAGGGCTAAATGAATGTATTTGACTAAATAGAAAGGTCCAGGTTATTTGTGTTCAATAAAGACTTATGAACCTCCTATTCATTTTAGAAAATGATTTTCCTTAGGGGGGGGCATCCCTGCATCCCTTCTCCTCTGAAAAGGATTTTCCAGATAGGATAATATTCAGAAAGTTTGGACCAGAGTTGTTGGACCCTCAATAAATGCTTTTTAAATCCACATATCAAGATGAAAAAGGCTTTTAGATGACACTAAAACAGAGAGCATTCTGGGACCTGTCTTCTTGTTCTTCACCTCTCCCAGTGGATTAAAGACATTGATTTCACACAGTGCACTGTGAGGTCAAAAATTGGCTGTTTGCCCAATCAATGGCCACCTTACTGCTGCCTATCCGCCGATCAATAGCCTATACCTGCTTTAATCTGGCCACAGCATGTAACCCAGCATCTATCCATCCTCAGTGTGGACCTGCATCCTCTCCAGCAGCACTAACTCATAACAGAGGAGCTCCTGAGGAAGGAATTCAAAATCAATACTAGAGAGAGAGAGAGAGGTGCTGGGATAGATGCAGGCGATGGTGGTTGTTATGATGCTATTCCAGCTGGATCCATTATCCATAATCTCATTGTTGTTGTGGGCATAATGATGAGGAGCACTGACTGCAGAGAGAGAGACAACACAATTGCGATTCAAAGGTGCTGAATCTGAATGTGATGGGAGAGATGCTGAAACTACCCGGAATAAATAAAGGATAAAAAACAAACAAACAAAACAAACTGGAACTCAGTGAGAAACCTTCACTGTCTCAAGTGTATAATAGCGGCAAGACTAGATAACCACCAAGTGAATTAAGGCTATCACTGAAGCAACAGCACTCTCAAGGTTAAATAAGATGGTTTCACAGCACAAGGCTGTCTCTAATCCCTGAAGGTTGCTGAGAGTAAAACACCACTTCCCTCTGAAAACAGCAGAAACACACTATTATATTATAGCATTTAATATACTCATTCTGTCCATTGTCAATACACATAGGCTATATTGAATGGAAAATCTTTAAGGTTTCACCTCTGCCCTTTTTTGGATTAATTAGTGCAGTTTGTAAACCTGCACTAATTTATTTGGTAACCCTTTAATTTACAGGCCGCTAATTACGTGATAATGTCGAGAAATAGCCAAGAAATAACAAGTAATTGTGTAGTAATGTCAAGAAATGGTCTAGAAATAATGGTCAATTTCATAGCAATGCCTTGCAATTGACCATTATTTCTGGGCTATTTCTATGCAATCAATCATTTTTTATTTTCTTGACATTATCATGTACTTAGCTGCCTGCAAATGAAAGGGTTACCACTTATATTACTAGGGTTACCATTATATTTTCTTCACCCACCCCTGTGAAAATGCCTCTGGCTGCACACCATGTTCCCCAGCTACCATCACTACATTTCTCAGTCTGCTGCTTGGTGCTGAGCTGCTGGTACAGTGGGTTTATTGGAGCGTTTTTACTGAACAGTTCCCATTCACTGGAAGCTATGTTGACGAGGGCAGTTAGAATTAATCAAAACAGGAAAATTGTGGCCTATAAAACCAGCACAATTATCTTAAGATGGTTAAAAAAAACCTCAGTGGAACTGCAGAGTAAAGCTTAACAATAAAAGTAGCAATTTGATGCATTGTTAATATAAAATATAGATGAGAGAAGCTTTAATGGGGCCTGGTTTTTGCCTGCTATGACTGACTGAATCTGAATGAGTAACTTTAAGAAGCTCTTACAGGAAGTGAAATGTTCTGGTTGCAATCAACAGTAATAACAGGCCGAGAACCAGCAGCAGAGCCTCAAACTAAAAATGATTTAATTTGATAAGTGATCTCTGGTTAGGCAGAACACAACCACAACATGATTTACCAGCAATAACCGGTCAGAAGAAGAAAAAAAAAAGAAAAACAAAGGAGAATGTCAGGGATTACCACGCAGTAAGAGGCAGTGACAGATCCACACACACACACACACACACTAGTGCGGCAGCAGAGCACGATGAAGGAGCTAAATAGGTTCTGACAGCACTTTACAAAGCCTCTCGGCTGGGCAACGTGTGTTTTTAAAGGATGCTGAAGGACAGGAGAGACACAGAGAGACACAGAGAGACACATTTACATTCAGACTGGCTCTGGGATCCAGACACAGACGGTTTTGAGGAGGTACAGGTGCTGCACCTTGCCCACGGGCTCCAACCTTTTCCCACCACAATTAGCATCGGTGGACGGCAGTGCAAAGAATATCAATACCTGCAGGTTTCATGCTATACTGTAGCTAAAATAAGCTGTAAGAGAGTGGTATCAATTAGGCCCGTCACAATTATTACATAATCACCTGATTGCGCTTATGTGAGCTGATCGCAATCAATTTTGCATTTTGTTTTCCATTCATATGTATAAAAACAGCTGGATTTAGTTAGAAAGCCAATAAATGGCTCTTCTTCTATAAGGTGTATGTGTATTATTAAACTATGTGTAGGTTTCTCCTTTAATAGTGGTAAAAAATGAAAAGAAATTAAATGGTTTCCTGGTTGTGACAGCCTAGGTATCCATCTCCTCCTCTTACTCTAAGCCAGACAGTCAATAAACATGTTTCCCTCAGTGTTAAACTGATCCTATTCAACATCTAAGACCCTCTGTTATTATGGAAAGCCACAAACAGGCCTATACCCTCTATTTTCTGCTTTCAAGGAAGTCACATTAATTCTCCGTCTCTTTGTACTTTGCACTGAAACTCATCTCACGTCTCGCAAAACTTAATTCTGGAGGAAAAAAGAAAACAACACATTTGACGGATATTTGTCTTTCGATTCTTTTCGGGAGACAATTTGCTTCATCAAGGTCACACCATCGTTTCCCCCTGCTCAGAGGAAATTAAGTCAACCGTCTGGATGTGCAGGCATGTGCGGAACCTATTTAATTATCCTCCGCTCTGAGGAGCCTTGAATCATTGTTGGTGTAAATGCAGCGATGCACCGCTTCTTCCTTTTCTATAGAGTCGCTCTGAACCAACCGGAATCCTGCAGCTTTTTTTCAGGCGACTCGCGCCCCTGCTCTGAAAAGGTTAAAAAAAAAAAACTCTGCCCTTTACCTCTTGCACACACAATGTCACCCTGCATTGCTTATTCATACACACACGCACGCGAGTAGGCAAACACACACGCACACACACCGGCAGCAGAAGATGAGGGTCAAGGACGGGCGAGACCTCAGAGAGACATTGTTGAAAGCTGATGGCCTCTCCTAAACAAGCAAAGAGGATGGGATGCAGAAAGAGAGAGAGTGGAAAATGAAAAGAAAGCTATCAGAAGTAGCAGCTGGATGGGTTGTGACAACACAGTGATGGGATGGAGAGGCTCCACCAGTGTAGAAAAGCTCTGCCATCAGCACTTCTGTTCCTTAAGGTAAATGGGCAAATAACGTGAATTCACTCCCTCGCTGAGGCTGAAGCTGAGGCTGAGGCACTTTGATTCCTGTGAGAGTGCTTTCCTCTGTCGCCTCCAAAAGCAACAAGAGCCGAGTGGTGGTGGTGGGTCGGGTGTGGGGGGGCACAGCCGCATCTGGCAGCACCCTTCCTCCCGGCAGATAAACTTAGGTCTTTGTCTACCTCACTGCCACAGCTGCCTTGCATGTTTTTTTTCTGCTGAGCATCCAAAATGGAAAAATAAAACCATAATTTCCAGCTGCTTCTGCTTCCCCACTACAGAGAGAGCCTCGATATGAAATCACCCCCGCCCCACCCCGACAGATGGAGGTGAGGCGTCTTTTCCGATTTGCAGCTACCAGCCAGGCTTCACTCAATTACCCAGTGGCATTTTTGTGACCTTGCACAAGATAGTAATGACCTCGGCGCCCCGCTGAGCTCTCCCTTTTTCATTCTTCCCCTCCTCTTTTCCAGCGGACGACAAGTCCTCCATCACAGCAGGAGCTGATTGATGCTTTAGGTGCATGACCTCATGTTAAACATGAGGATGACAGCAAATCCATCCTCAAGTCCACATTCCTACACCATCTTTTTTTTATTTATTCTAAGGGCAACAGATTTACATTTTTTAATATCATTTTCAATACTTTTCACATCTTGACTTGATTGAATTCAAAGCAGAGGAGATTTTCAACTGTTAAACATTAACCAAACCACACACAGACTCAGTTTGCTCCCCGTGGATTTAACCCCCGCCTCCACCCTTGGCTTAGATAATCAGAAACATTGGAAAGAACTAAAGTGCGGCTTTGCAAATGATTATATGGAGGACTGTTCGGCTCGGATGCTGTTGTACAGAGAATAAAGCTGTGTTTAATACATGCTGAAATCAATAACCACCAAAAACTGCAGAGAGGATCGTATAAACAAGCTAAATGCTTAATCAGCGCAATGATGTGAGAAATCACATTTCATCCACTTCCACAGTCAAACTGAAGCTAAAGTGAACAGAACCTCTGGTACACAGCAGCTACGATGCCATGGAGCACTGTGCATGAATTATGCATCCTGCTGCTGAGTGTGTTTTCTCTATAGGTGGGTTTCCTCCAAGATTTATCACATTCATTAAGAGTAAGAAATGAGAAAGGGAAAAAATAACATGCACAATAGATTACATGTTCATACTGATGCATTTTGTTCCTTTTTGGGATCAAGATTGGAAAACTTTGACACAAATGGCTTAAATCTCTTTATGAAAGGGAAAATGGGGAGAAATCAAAAAGCAATTGATGATAATGGTGTTAATGCAGCTGAAGGAGGAGACATCAGAAGCCAGGATACATTTTTTTTTTACCAAATTACAAGGAAGGGAGTTTTCCAGCTGCAAATAAACACGTTCACCTGTTCATGGTCACACTGTTTGGACCCAGGTGTGGTGTGTGTCCTCCGCTACTTTAGTGCTATAATGGGATGGAGGATGGAAGAAATAAAAGTGCATGCTAAAGCCATTTGGCTCAGACACGGTCTCATCCTGACACCTGCACCTGCCTCATGGAGGTTATTCTACCTGGATACAGGACTTCCTCTGACAGAAACTATAGCTGGCTTCATTTTTAGTGTACAGATATGAGAGTGGTATCAATCTACTTATTTGAATCACTGCAAGACAGCAAAAGAATGAGGAAATGTGGTCCTCTTGTTGTTGCCTGAGCTTTGTATTGGATTGCTTTGAGCAGGTCCACAGACAGCAGGCTAATGATAGGTGACAACCACCTTGAATATACAAAGAAGAAAGCTGTAGCTGGTGCTTTTTGTTTGGTTTGCACCATTTATTCTACTGGTATAATTACAAATTGGCAGGGGAAATGACATTATTATGAGGAGATTGTTTATTCAGCTCATTTATTTTTTATTGCTTGTTGTTTTTTTTCTACTGTCATTATTATTATTTTCTTTATTATTTTATAGTTTCTTCGGAGCAATAGAACATTTTGTTCCAGAAAACTTTGCATGTACGAGTTCTGAACCGTGCCATAATTATTACAAGAGTTTCTCTTTTAGAAGTTTTTCCAAAGTACGACGACGAGCAGCGAAGCATTTATGATTGTTGAGAGACTCAGATGTAGATGATTAGTTGTGTTTACAGTCACAGCCACTCGCTAAATGACTTTTCTCTGTCAGATCACATTAATGCCGTTAGATGCACTTCATTACTGCCGCAGCCTCCTCACATTATTGGACACCGAGCAACATGGAGCTCACCGACGTTAACGCAGAGTGCTCTGACGAGTGTTGACAGTGATCGAGTAGAAGGCACACACACGTACACACACGTACACACACGCTAGATACACACATAACTGTTGATGAGCAGTGGTATGAGCAGTGACAGTCGCTGCTGCACGGTCTAATGAAGTACAGCGCCTCGGCTCCATATTCAACATGTCAGCTGCTCCTGTATCACTCTTGGACTAAACTGTTGTGACTGAACACAGAGTCTTGATAGCACTGCACTGACACCCTGAGGCCTCCCATCACCCGCCTGCACATGACCATGAGGATGATTATGAATGGACTGCAGCTACTGCTAGTTTTATTCAAGAATATGTTAAAAAAAATTAGTAAAAAACAAAAAATTAAGTCTGAAAATGCAGAAATTAGATGTAATATGGAATAATTCAAAAAACCAGTGTCATTTGATGTTGGTGCAATAAAGATTACATTGTATTCTTCCAGTCCCACATGCACCAAATCCTCTCAGAAGTGATGAAACAAATTTGTTTAAAGACAATAAACAGCCTTATCAACATCACAACACAGAACGTTGGCTCGGTGAGATATCGTTTTCGGCTTCTTGGGGGAATATGCCACTGTTCATTCTATCTGCGGCTCGCCGTGACACTCCCCTCAAAGAGGTGGAAAACAAAGGAGGCTGGGAGAAAGGAAAACACAACTCATATTTCATTAAATCAGGGGGAGGCCGCACAGCAATCAATGCAGAACACGACTCCTCATTTACCGCCTTGGAACAGAAGAGGTCTTGCGGTTTGAAAGCTTAATATTAACTCTGTCTGAGTGACAGCCGCTGCAGTTTGTGAATCCGAATGTGGGTAAAAGTGCAGAATATTGTGTCTTAGTTGACATTTTCATTACATACAGAGTGTAAACATATGGGCTTCTTGATTAAAAGCCAAATCATTGCTTCCAAGTAGCACCCCTCTGCACCATGATGTATAATTCTTCATCTGGAGCTGGATAGAATTAGGAGATGATGAGACATAAGAGCTTTTTCCCAAAGGCGAAAAAGTGGGAGCTTGTCTAACATCAGTTGAAAGGAAGATAAAAGCAGCGCAATGTGTTTTGTGAAGAGGTGGAGGTGGAATAACAGCTCGTGAGATGAAAAAAGGAAAAAGAAAGCTGTGTGTTTCAGCTTTTCTGCCAATTTAATTCTCACGGCTGAGGGAAAATGTATGGAGCTATTATTGTTGCAATATTATTTGCAAATGCGTATCTCAATCTGTGTGTGCGTATCTCAATCTGTGTGTGTGTATTCAGATCTGTGTGTGTGTAATATGATCTGTGTGTGTGTATTCAGATCTGTGTGTGCGTAATATGATCTGTGTGTGTGTATTCAGATCTGTGTGTGTGTATTCAGACCTGTGTGTGTGTAAAAAAAATCTGTGTCCGTATTCAGATTTGCAAGTGAAGACAAATCTGCAAGTGCATGCAAAGATCTGTGAATGTGAACACAGATCTGTAAGTGTACATAGATCTGTAAATGTGTAAACCGATCTGTAAATGCGTAAATAGATCTGTAAATGTCTGTCATCACTTACAACTCAGGCAGGAGCTCTCCATTGGCTGTGTTTTTACACGTGAATTTTGCAACACTTCTGCCGCGGCAGATCTGTGATCTGCAAATGTGTAGAAATGAGATTTGTCTGTGACCTCGGTGTTCCTTTGCCCTGAGCTCAGGCTCACAGGCTCACGCTGCCTGGCTGCAGTAGCAGTACCGACCCGGTCCGTGTACGTGTACGAAGTATAATTCAATTACGTCGTTCACTTTGTACCATGAGAAATGTCGTTTTTACTGGGGTAAATGGTAATCGTTTAGGAGGCGATTTGTTGTGAATTAAGTATTTAATTCGTTTCGGAGTTTTTTTTCTTCTTTCTTTTAAATTGTCCGTTGCTGTAGCCATCAAAACGCGGAGCTTTTACTTTGAAGGCTGGTTCCGGCTCTCGACTTCCTTTTTCAATTTTCATTGTACAAGTTGGAGAAAGGAACAAGCGGGCACTTCGGTGCGCTGAATTGCGTTGTACGTCTCACGTCAATCAAACAGGAAATACCGGTAAAAACGACATTTCTCATGGTACAAAGTGAACAACGTAATTGAATTATACTTCGTACACGGACCGGGTCGGTACTGCTACTGCAGCCAGGCAGCGTGAGCCTGTGAGCCTGAGCTCAGGGCAAAGGAACACCGAGGTCACAGACAAATCTCATTTCTACACATTTGCAGATCACAGATCTGCCGCGGCAGAAGTGTTGCAAAATTCACGTGTAAAAACACAGCCAATGGAGAGCTCCTGCCTGAGTTGTAAGTGATGACAGACATTTACAGATCTATTTACGCATTTACAGATCGGTTTACACATTTACAGATCTATGTACGCATTTACAGATCGGTTTACACATTTACAGATCTATGTACACTTACAGATCTGTGTTCACATTCACAGATCTTTGCATGCACTTGCAGATTTGTCTTCACTTGCAAATCTGAATACGGACACAGATTTTTTTTACACACACACAGATCTGAATACACACACACAGATCATATTACACACACACAGATCTGAATACACACACACAGATTGAGATACGCATTTGCAAATAATATTGCAACAATAATAGCTCCATAAAAATGGAGTCAAATCAAATCTGCGACTGTAATTTGATTTAAAATGCAAAATGATGGAGTGGTAATATTATCGCAGGGACGATATTTGTTCTATTTCAAAGGCGTTCTTGCTCCACAGCGTTGAGTTGAGTGTCAGAGGATGTGACAGCGGGCTGTGGACACCACCGTGCTCTGCAGTGACACTCTGTCCACTTGCATCAACGGCATCGTCCCTATACAGTGGCCTGTCACTGTTCTGCCTGTAACCACCTGCTTGAGGGGGTGGGGGTTGGGTAATGCAACTATGGCAACACCTGCTCACATCTGGCACCGCTGCAGCCACCCAGTCGCTGTTTTTATGGGTCACAAATTGAGGGCTGGTCATTTTTTTTACTGATGGAACAACCCCCAAGGGAGCAGGCTGCTGGAATGGAGCAGGTTGTTTAGTATTTAGTATAACTGCACACAGGAAATGATTCATAACGATGGTAGCAAAGAAATCTGTACAAACAACAACAGTGCAAAGAAGCCACTTCAAATGGGAGGATTCATACTTAAAGGGATAATTCAACATTTTGGCAAGTTGGGCTATTGCCATAATCCCTTTAGTCAAAGCAGTAGGTTCATTACCTTTAATTATCGGTGCATGTTGTTTTGAGATCCGCGGGGCAGAGACGTGAGCTGCTTAGCGAACAGAATGGAAGTGAATGGTACAGGTCCTCTTTCCTCAAACTCATCAAATACACAATCCAACAATATAATTATGTAACATTACAACACATGAAGCAAATACTCTGAACTACTTGCGCTTTTGAAATCAATCGGCTACGCATTTGCCTAGAAAACAACTCTCTCTCGTAATGTTACATTAACTCAAAACAATATGCACATTAAAGGGAATGAATCAACCCCTGTGACTATAGGGATAATGGCAATAGATGGTTTTGCCAAAATGTTGAATGCAAAAACCTACATATAAAACAAACACTGCAGCTTTAATTCCTCCAAAGGCACAGTGTTGCATTGTCTCATTCCTGTATTATATGATTCATTATTCATTCAAGATCATAATTCTTCACGTCAAACGCAAAACTCTTATGATGTTGCCTGATAAGCCTGGTTTTGTGTGTGTTCAGAGCATCGCAGTACGTGATGGTGGTTAATTTCACAGCAGTTATCCGTATCATCGTCACAGCTGGGGGTTCTGCGTTCATCAAAAGATTTCTTTTTAAAAAATTCAGATGCAAACTGATCTGACGTGTTGCATCTGTCAGGTGAGGTTGTCTGTTTGGGAACTATTACAACCTTTCAAAAAACGTCACAACAAGGCTTTCTTTTTAATTGCAGTTTTGTGTCTGTCACCTGAGAGTTGAATCATCACATGGACGCCTTGTGCAGTGGTGTGTCTTCAATACTGAGTGGAAATAATGGCTGTCACACCGTGTTGGAAGTTATTAATAAACATCAAATGCTGCCAGTGTTTACAGAGGTTTCAGCGATCATCTAAGCACACGCAGGAGATTAAGTTTCCTGATCACACTCGTGTTGTGAGAGTGGGACTTGGTCCGTCACACTCATTTGTCTAGAAGTTTCTGATGTAAGTTTTGTGCTTACAAAGTTCCAGTGCTGCAGTCAGCAGTCGTACATAGCTTTCATACATCAAAAAAACAAACGTGCATTAATCTCCTTACTACAAACACTGAGATGCTTTTTCATTGCACTTTAAATAACATTTGGAAAATGAAGAAAAGCATAAAACTCTGAGGAAAACTTCAGTAGAGTATATTTAATTTAAAACTTTTTCATTTGCAGGATGTGAGCGCAAACAGAGCTTTGAAAAGCAGATGAGCCATGAGAGACGAAACAGGAGGAAGTCAGTGGATTGAACACACAGTGAAAACACAAGCTGCATGTGGACATCTTCCTGGTTCATCCTGTGCCACTGCTTGTACATGAAATGTTTTTCTTGTGTGGGCGGGACAAACAAGGTGGTGACCGTGCGGCACAAATCAACGGAAAATTTCAATTCATGCATTATATTTTTCACTCCAGCGAGGCGAGCTCTGAAGCACCACATTCAAATTTCACACATTACTTGTGTTTGAAAAAGAAAATTTGTGAAATCTCATTTCCAAATCTCATTTCCCTCACAATGCTCAGCTCCCTGGTGGCAACAAGAGATTAAACAGAGCCCAACCAGATGTGAAGCAAAGTAGTGGAAAACAAGGAGATTAAATTTCTTCTGTTCCTGAGGAGCAAATTTGTTTTTAAGCAGCAGTGTTTGTGGAAACTTTGAATAAAAAACAAAGAAGTTAGTGTAGTTAGCTCAAAAATGAAGCTGGTCTTCCTAAATATTTAATGTTACAAAAGGCCAGATATCTTAAATCTTAGCCAACATGAGAATCTTTTTAAAGGGGTGGGGCCCACCCATGTCATCTTTGCAGTCCTTAACAATAATGGCTGTCATGTAACCATGCATTTACCCCATGCACACTGTTTGACCATCTTTTTAAACTTCAAATCTTTGGAAAAGCTCATAAAACCGACTTCTCTAAGGAATTTCATTGGATTCATCCAGGCAGAGAATGTCCCAGTGTATGGGAAATGGCTATACGCACTGTGATTGGCTCATCGCATTTGAAGGCGGGCTGTTTCTATGAAAATGTGGAAAAACATTTTTATTCTCCTTGGAAATTGGTAAGCACATACCGTAGCTCCAGTATCAATTATAGTTTATATTCTCTGGCACATGAAGTGAGTAGAATTCAAAGTAAAGACCAATAAACAGGTTATGAGTCAAGACAAGTGCATATTTTATATAAAGTATGAAAAATGTAGAGGTATTCATTCTGTAAATAGACAGTAATGAGCTTCTGCAATCTGCAGACCAGATCACACTGACCTACAGACTCGGCCACCTCCCTCTGCTGCTCTTTCCTGCAGGGCCGTACAGTAATGAGTTTGTTATTAAGGAGCAGAGCAGTCGTTCCTTGTGCGCGTGGAGTGTGAGTGTCGACGTGCACGAGCCAGAAAGCAGCAGCGAGCTGAACGAAAGCTCGGCCCAAAAACACCGGAGGTGAAAGGAGCCGCAACATGGAAATCTGTAAGATGCTTAACTCCCACACAGCACCTGCTCTGTCAGCCCGTGACTCAGCCGATCTGCTGGCTCCGTTACACACACTAACATCCTCCATGTGTGTGTCTGCAGGAGTCGTAAAGGTACATATGCCTGACACACACACACACACACACACACATACATAACAAACCTTTTCTCTGACTTAATCCTGGTGCGTTTGTCTTCCAAGCCACTCTCATGTGGCTGCGTATCTGCATGTGAGAGATATGCGACTTGCTTTTGTTTAGTCACGATCCTGTGCTTGGAACAGAGCGACTCCCCCTCCTCACTGCCCAGAACTACAAAATAAAAGACAAACAACAGAAGAAAAAGAAGAAAAAAAACCCACAAAGAGCCTGAAGCATCAGTGTGGTTTGCTTTCATCGTGAAAAGAACGACAGCCGGACTCCAAACTGATTGAGGACACATTAGAAGTTGGGACACCGACTTGTTATGATGACAATGCTGACAAATACAACTCTCACTGCTGCTGCTTCATTTGTCCTTTTAGTCACAGTGAGTTATACTTCCACCACGACCGCCATCTTTCCACCACCAGGCTCTGCCACCATGTGAGCAGAATAATCTCATCATTTCTGCTTTGCTTTTCCACTCATGTCAGTGCTGGACCTTTGTTCCACTTTTGAGTTTAATGTGCTCAGAAGCTACAAGGGCGTAAAGATTTTCTTTTTTTTTTTGTTGAGAAAGTGCCAAAACATACATCATATATCCTGGATAGAGGCGAAATGAAACGGGTTTACTTTAGTAGGACTTGGCATCATGATTTTTTATTTTCTCATTCGATTCAAAAAGCCTATTCCACTATGTTGCCAGTGAAATAGGCGCAAAAAGTTTATGCAAAACACCCATCCTCTTTAGATGGAGCTGTAAAACCACTGCATCAATAGCTACTGTAACTTACAAAAACAATGTTCTGGGTTGTTGTTTTTTTTAAACAGAAACTTTTAAGTTCTGCTTTTATATTAAAAACACATTCAGAGCTTTTTTTTGTTCAGAGGCTCCTGTCAAAACTCATCTCCTCCGATGCTATTCATAACACTTTAACACAAAATACTACTGGTAGTAGAGAGCTGTTATTGTGAACATATAGAAGGACAGAACACATCAGTCTTCTGCTCTTCACAAACCTATGGGTGACATTTTTATTTACAGTCTATGGGTGTAGGTGCTAGCCTTGTGCTTCTCTTCTTAATTATTCATAAGACGCTGCCCAGGGTTGTATATACTCTTGTGTTCTGTATGTACAACAGTGAGGGTGAGGTTGTAAACTTGTTTTTCATAGCTACTGTCCACACTTCATCTTCTCACACACATGAAAACCCACAGAAACAGTGACATTTCAGCTCCTTCCAATGACATTGTCTATAATAACCAAAGGGCAAAGTGTGTGTGTGTAGCCATGTGTGCACACCGCGTCTATGTGTGTGTGTAGAGAGAGAGGACGTCATGTTTACACAATCTGACAAGTAAATCTATAGCGGAGGAAAAATGCTCAGCCACTGGAGTAAAAAGTCTGCAGCCACAGAATTTGAAAAGATAAGTCTTCTATAAAACGCGTCACAAATATGACATATCTGGGTCTCCACCAGCGTGGAAAAATTGTCTCAGGCTCGTACAAGTGAAGTCACAACAACTCGCTGTCATATTCCTGCTCAGTGAGTCATCCTTGTTCGGGATTTCAGGTTTAAATTAGTCAAGCTGCTCCTGCGGCGTCGGATGGGTTCACAACCGCACGTTATGACTATTTCTAGACATAAAGAGTTAACCGTGCACATTATTCCACAGCTACTTTATCTAAAAAAAAAAGCTTTGAAAACTTTCTCCTGTGATGCTGGTTTCAGCTTCTCCTGCAACATTTACAACCTCTCCCACTTCAAACATGCAAAAAGCCTGGTGTGTGTTCCTTGTCTGCACACACACACACACACACACACACACACACACACAGGCGTTGTCAACAGCACCCTGCACTATGCGCCACTGGCATCCGGTCGTCACTGGGGCAACAGGATGTGTGTGTGTCCTCACAGGGATGTGAAGACCAGAGAAGTGGTGACATATTTGGGTTATTTGGGTTTAAATCAGAGCTGGAAACATGATTTAAAGGCCATTTATAACCCCGTCCTGGGTGGAGACCGAGTTTGAAGTGGGCGGAAGATCTGTCCTGAGGTCACTGCGATGGAGTCTGGGATCTAGAAATGTGTTTTTTCCTCAAGATGTGATAGGATGGGAAGTTTCCGACTGTAATGTTTGGTCTTTTTATCGTATTTGGTGACGGTACAAAAAGAAATCCTGGGAATCAAACTTCCCTGGTCCTTATATAAGAGTGACACATGCCTGTCACTGACTCAGGGCCAGCCCTGCTTTGAGTTTCATCTTCAAATGAATGTAAACTCTCTCCCTCCAGCTGTATTCCCTGTGTGTCCTTCTGCTTATTCAACTCTGTCTGCACACTTTCCCAACGTGTCAGCAGGTTTCCCTGTCGCCACTCTATCAAGAGTCACTTGAAAGGAGCGTCTGAGTGTGACTTCTCTCAGTAAGCCTCTGGATAGACTCCCACTGCCATGCTTTAGCTTTCACATCCACACACACACACACACACGCTCCCCTCGCCTCAGCAGCACTGTGTAGGAAGCCTGTGGAAAACACATAAGAGATAATAACTAACGTGTCAAACCTGGAGCGAGATCAAAGCAGCCAGGCTGACAACAGGAAAAAAAAAAAAAGTAAAAAAGCAGCAGGAAGTGTTGGGGGTGAATTTACATGTTACGCAATATGGTGGCTGTCGTATTACCACAAAACATCCCTGAAAGTTTTCAATGAAACGCTCCACTTCGCCTCACACTGAACCCGCAGAAATCTCCAAATCCTTCAGCACTGACAAAAGGCTGAATCCCACATCTGTCTGCACTGCAGCAGTATTATGGGATATTATTATCATTTCCAAATGCCATTCTGCAGCAGCGCGAGGAGTTTGTTGTTAATTGATCTTCCACAGCGGTTGCAGAGGGATCCCTGAGAGCAATTAAATGCGTTTTTTTTTTTTAAGTTGGTTCTCTGCAACTGAAGACTAATTGTGTTTTCATCAGAGACGAGGGCAGCGCACCTGCAGCGTTTTTTAATTAGTCATTTTTTTGCTGAGACACTATTACAAAGACTAATCTATGGAGAGATGCTGCCGAGCGTCTCTTGATATTTACCTCCTCGCTCCCGCGTGGCGTTTAAGCCCAGAACATGAGGACAACAAAGCATGAAGGGAAAACACAGGTGGAGGGATGGAGGAGTGACAGCATGTCAAATCTTTCTCTCTCTCTCTCTTTACTTCAGCTGCACATCACATCAGTCTTTCTTCAACTGTATAAAGTTTCTGTGTGACAGTTTCCAGTGTGCCCTTGAAAACCAAAGCACATCTCATATGTGTCTCAGCCGCTTTAAACTTTTTCTGGAAAGTTTCAAAAGCTTATGATGTTTCCTGTTTTCAGATGTACATGGAGAATATGGAGGACTTTTTCCTCTAAACTTTCATTATTCATTATTAATTCTTGATATTAATTCTTGGTTTTATTCTGCCTGTGAATTCCCTACAATGAAGTGACAGTCTCCTCAATAAGAAATAGCTTTTTAGTGGCATATTGTGTTACTAAGTGATAAAGAGTGAGACTGAAAACTGACACTGGAGGTGTTAGTTTGGCGCAGGAAGTGTGGAGAGCCGGTTAGCATAAAGATGAATAAAGCGCCTTGAAGTAAATCAAAATATGTGCACACGACCTGTTTTTTAGAAACTGAGCCTTTAAACGAGCCAGCGGGACTTCTGTGACTTTGTGATGTCACAACAAAATAGCATAACGTACAAGACGTTTTCAATTAGCGATGATAAATGTTGTGTAATTTGAATTAACCTGCCTAAAATTTCAATGAGAGAGAGACAATTTTCACCAGAAGTCTAATCAATATCAAATCTATATTTCATAGTGTTTCATCAAAAGGCACCTTTAAAGGTCAAAATAAACAGATAATAGAAGAAAGATGAAAGGCTGAACAGAAACACTGCTACACTGTTTGTCTTCAATTAAGTTTTGTGTGTATTCCTTCGGCTTTTTATCTCAAGGTTTGATCATGTCCGTGATCAATACCCTTTGATCTGCATGTTTGCGTATATGAGCAACCTTTTCTCTTATCTTTTACGTTTGTTCAGACGCCACAAAAGATTCAAGTGTCTTTTTTCATACGTTATTTCAGTTTTATTAAATTAAATATCAACTTATCTAGAGCAATTTTCGCATAAATAAACATTGCATTTGTTCTGATTGAAAGTTGTCTAACTGTGCTAAATTAATAAAAGACATTAGCCATGTTTAAAATAGGAATAAATGCCGATCCGAATAAAACTGCGTCATGTAAACACGTTGATTGAAACATTTTTATCCGAAAGGATCTCATTCAGGAAGAAATGTCATTCCGATCAAGATGGGTGGTTTAATGCCGGTTGATTTTTCGGATCAAGATCGATGTGAACGGTTAATCTGATCAAAGTAGTCTCTGCTTCTGACCTTCACCCACTGGCTCCTGGTTTTTGGGGGTGGAAGGGCGAGAGATAATGGGATCGGATGTAGAAAAAATGCACATGTCAACGTGGCTACTGATAATTAAAGATGACATAGCAACAGTCTCACAGTCGGTGCTAAAGCATGAAGTGACTCATACTAACTCCTTCACCTGACTGACATATTAGAACTGGGGCAGGTATTTCAGCTCTGGGCTCTCGGGGCAGCTCAGTCTGAGCAGGAATTGGGTCGTGCAAAAAAATCTGGCTCATTGATGAGAGATAAAGGTCAGACGATATGAACAGGAATGCACATCGACTCAAAAGGTGTTTTAATTTGATCCGTTCCTATCAGGAAGCTCCAGATTGTGAAGCAGATGCCATCGAATGGAAGTCGGCTGCCAGGATGTTTACAGAGACCGGCCCTGCCTCCACAACTCACATCTCTCCTTCTGTTTCTGCCTCTTCCTCGGCTTCCTCTTTGAACTCCGTCAGCCTCGGTCCCAGCTGAGAGGAAGGAAAGCCGAGGAGAGAGAAAGAGATGGAGAGACGAGGAGACAGTGCAGGAGGAGGAAGGGATGGACCGCGGTGGGTGGGGGGCTCCACTTCCTGTGAAACCTCCAGCCGTTAAGGATCTGAGATGAGATGAGCTCGGTTTACACGGAGCGACCTTTCTGCACCCACTCGCACACACACGCGCGCATGCTGCTGCAAAGTCCCATTACTCACAAGGTCAAAGTGGAAAGAAACACATTCGTCCGTCTGCAACAAGGGTCTTAAAGTTATACATCCAATTTGTAGGAGAGCGTCCCGCTGGCCTGCTGGGTAATGACGAGACGGGCGGAGGCCAAAATCATCCGTGTGCTCGGGGATAACACGTTTACATTAGACCTGCAGCTGAACACGTTTACATTAGACCTGCAGCGTGAAGGAGGAAATATTATCACATGTAGCAGAACGGGCTGGAACACGGGAGACCATCTGTCCCTCCAAACCATTAGCGCTCGGATCACGGGGGTCAGACTGCACCCATGTTCAAACCGGGCCTTCGTTTTGATCTGTAAAGTTTTGTGACTGCATCTTGCCTGGTTGTATGATGTCGTCATGGTGACAAGTTTGTCCACACAGACTCATAAACACCTGCCATCGCAGTGAAAAGCTCCTCAGTGATGGTTCCTGTAGGATGTGGTCAGACTGCTGTCATCTGATACAAGGAGGAAGCTCTATTGATTTGTGTGTGTGTGTGTGTGACACTTTCTCCTTGGTTTTTTTTAAATATATTTTATCTTGCTTTAAAGGGATAGTTCAACATTTTGGCAAAGGCTAGTTGCAATGAGTATAGCCTCTGGATATGGGCCACCTGCTCAACCCAGTGAGCTATACAACGCCCCGAATAATCGATTTTTGTTCGACCTAAAATATTCTAATAACAAATCCCTCTGACGTACAACAGGAGATAATCTGGCCATAAGAGAATGACAGGCCACTCCATACAAACAAAGAAACACACAATCACCACCAATCACCAGCTACTACACCTATTTATTCACTCACACATGCACATTAAGCCGACTTTCCTGCAGCTACAATATGACGGCAGCTCTGAGTAATAAAGATATAATATATATATTTGCAGATTTCTGAGGAAGCAACCTACACTTGTTTTGATAAGAATTTGCCACATGCTGTTTTCTGTAGAGTTTAATCTGCTGGGAATAAGTCGTTGAAATGACAGGGAACGCCTCTGCACGGGGCAAATGCTGCACCAAAACAAGTTCTTCTCTGAAATGTATTAAAAACTACAGTGATACAGCAGGTGCAACACAACACAGACTACATCCAGATCCTGAGTGGTTAAACCTGAGATGTTTTAGAAATACTCCAGCCAGCCGGTCTGACACCATCCATCAATCACGGTCAAAGATACAGTAGAGTCGGTGTGAACATTAACTGGAGCTCCTGGTTCTTCTGCACTGCACTGCTGCCACATTGAGGGTTTTTTTTCCGTATCAGCAGCAGTATTTTGTAATTTCCTAATTAACCTATTCAGCCGACCACAATGTTTGATCTTTAACCATTAACTCATCTGCACTAGGGACCACTTCCAAACCAATGGTGGTTCAGTGCAGCTTCTCTGTTTCCTGTCACCACCACAGTCAGGATGGATCCTGGATCAATGCTGAATATGAGATGATGTTTTTCTCCACTCCACAAGGTCATGTATCAGTGCTCCCCCATATAACATAGATCAATGCAAAGCCAGCATGGATGACTGCTTGGTTACATAGTCTCCTTTGATCCATTATTAATATTGCTGAGGTACTGCTTTTCAGTGTGTGTGTATGTGTGTGTGATTCCTCTGTGGACTTTTTGAACACACAGTATTACTGGCAGTAGCTGATAGATAGAATAGAAACTGATAAATTGATAAACTGATAAGCTCTGGCCTTCATAATAAAAGCTGTGACATAATTAAAAGCTTATCTAATGCTCAGTCACAAAGATGGATATAAAGCGAGACGAGTGCATCTCCTCAATCAGACATGGCCTCACTCTTTTAATCCTGCAGTCTGACAGAGAAAATCGGTGACGACAACAAGAGACCTTGACTGGTTCAATCTCCTGCTCCAAGCAGGTAAACACAAGCCGCTGAATCAATCTTTAGAGTAAACAATAGCTGGGATTAACTCTCTGCCTGAACATACCTGATGCAGGGCGGTCCTGTTCATCTGGCATGAGTGGAGAGAGAGAGAGCAACTTTCAGTGTGATCATTGCTTCCTATTCTAGCATATTCATTTTTGGGCTATTTTGCATTTATTTACAGAGGACAGCAGTGTCACAGTTAAGATGCTAATCAAGAAACATGGTTCTTGTATTGTGAAGCTTGTTAGCCTTTCTACAGTAATAGCCGTTGTGATGGAGTATTTCTAATAAAATCATGAAGACAAAGGTGGCAAAGGCTGCAGAACCTGAGCAACACGCATAGCATGCAAAGTGTGGGAGCCCACCTTTAGTCTGCCTGCATTAAAAGCAACAATAAAAAGTACCATTATAATAAGATTTATTTTGGATTTAACTTAAACGTAGTAACAGATTGTGCAGTCTTTGTCTTTACATTTCATTCCCCTGAGTTTATTGATTTTAAAGAAACGTCTGATCAGATCCAGACTTGTATTATCAGAATAGACATTAAGCGTGTACAGCTGTACTGTTAATACTGGTAGTGGTGGTTTGCTTCGACCCCTTTTTGAAAAAAATTAGGAATTTAGTTACAAAAGCAAACAGCACTTGCACATGCCTAACGAATCACAGCCATTACAGTGCAAGCATTTACCCAAGGACACTTGGAAACAACACAGACGAGACATTCTTCATTTAATGGGACTATTAAGGGATCTTTTTGAGGCACCTCTTTGAACGCCTGATATTAACGCAACGTGAGGCAATTTTACAAACTGCCAGCTGCAAATGGAAGAGAGAGATAAGTGCCTGAAATGTAATGAGTTTGGTCGCCAGAAATCACAGTGTGACTTCAGGAAGCTGCACTTCGTGTGTGCACATTAACCAGTACAATACCAAAGCACACTAAGCAAACTAGGCAAAAGGTTACTGTATGTGTTGGTCCAGCGTTGTAAGGGCGGAGAGCTTGGACCGTCTCTCCTTCAGCGTCCATATCCATCACTTTGAGAGCAAACATAAATGTGTTTGGGTTTTCTTGGAGAACGGCCTACCCGTGACCTTTCAGGTGTTTTTGAGACACCTGATGATGATGCAGGATGTTCTAAAACACCTCTGGGGTTTTAGGTGGGGTGTTTCTTCATTTTCCAGATGGCGGGGAAATCCCGAGAGTTAACATTGAAATATGCAGAATGACAGCTAAAGGAACGACCCTCCCCCACTTTTTTTAATTGAGTTTCAGTTTTTCGGGCCCCCACCTCACAGGGACTTGGAGTCATCTATAGCCTCGCTGAGCTTTAATTGCTTTTGGCTGCGGAGCACCTCGGGGAGAAAACTGGGCAGCTGGACAGGATTCCTGTGTTAGGAGTTACTCACCATCACAGCACTGAAAGGCTTTGTGACTCTCATCATGCAGAGAATGAGTGCATTTTAAATAAAGCATACTGTACTGACACACTAATCCCAATTTGTCGCAGCGGCACTAGTACAGTATCTCTTCATCAGTGTTATTCATTTCTAACCTGTTTCAGACGCTGCCTCTCCGTCTGTTCCCCTGCTCGACACAACGACAAACTAACAACACAATCACATTACATCCTCAGCCCACGTCGTCCATCATGGTTACAAAGCAGCACAGCTTTTTCAGCACCTTATGCCGTTGTCTTCCTCACACATTCACTTTCCCCTCGGATGAATACAAAAAAAACAGAAACTGCTTCACTCCTTTGTGTCCCAGTGATAAAGAAGGGCCTTGATTTTTTCTTTTTAATGGCTCCCCCACTTTCTTTTCTGCACCGACGCCGTCACCAGAAGTATCTCCTCTAACACACAAAGGAGCGCTGCAGTTTTGTTATTTTGCCTTGATTCGAATGAGCACATTCATTCCAAACAGACTTTAATGGTCTAGTGAAGAAAAGCAAAGATGCACTCTCTCTCTCTCTCCCTCTCTCTCTGTGTCTTTCTTTCTCTCAGCTCAGCGAGCTGCCGGCTGCTCCCAGTTAGCATGGAAGTTTCTAATAAGGTTCCTAATAATAGAGTTGCCGTGGCGTCTTCCATCTGTGATCCATCCTCAATCTTTGGCTTTGCTCAGAGATGACTGATAGGTGAAGAGTCAGTGGGCTGCAGGCAGCTGATAAGCCAAGTCTGCACAACCCTATGGACTCACCTCTAATCTCCACACACAGTTTGATTCCAAAGGTTTCTGTGTGGGCAAGTGTGTGTGTGTGTGAGTCTAACCTTGACAGTTTCATTTTTCTCCACCATGCTGGGGAGATATTATCTCAGCTAGCTTAGAGTGGAGGAGGAAAGACGGCGCTACTGAGTGCACACTTTGACTCTTCACAACGATGCAGGTTAAAACACTGCGATGGCCTCTCAACTCTTCAGTGCCGGTGATGTATAGCTTCTACAGTGAGAAAACCACAAAGAAAAGCCTGCTCTGCCTTCTGCACAAAGGAAACACAGCAACAGTAAAGTGTCCTCTACTGCTTCCACATGTTAGCTACCAACATTCAGAGTGAAGAACAACAACAACACCTCTTAAATCCAGTGCTAAGCAGGTTTAAAGTTTTCAATTTGCATGCACCACACTGCGTCAGAAACACATTCAAATCCCACAAGCCTCAATAAATAAATGTGAAATCGCTTTTGCACACAATAATAAATAACTCTGGAAGCATGAAAGCTTATTTTACGGGCAACCTTTGAGGAGCTGCAATGGTGGGCAGCAGAGGGGATAAAGGACTGAGATTAGTTTTACAGGTAGGAGGAGCTCAGTGAGGTCTGGAGGGAAGCTACAAGATGCTGCAGGTACATCCAGCGTGTGTCAGCTGAAAGAACATGATGGAGGTGAAGGTTTAGACTCTTTTTTCTGCTTTTCTTCTATTGCAGATGTTTGTTTTAAAGGGATAGTTTAACATTTTGACAAGTTGGCCCATTGCCATAATCCCTTTAGTTTTAGGAGTAGGTTTGTTACCTTTAATTGTCGGTGCAAGCTATTTTTAGAACGGTGGAGCAGAGCCGCGAGCTGCTGGAGTTGTTGGATTGTGTATTTGATGAGTTTGATGAGGGAAACCAAGAAATCCCATTAGCCTCTGTAGCGTAGCTCTGAGCAGCTCACGGCTCTGTTCCGCCGTTCTAAAAATAGCTTGCACTGACAAATAAAAGTAACGAACCTACTCCTAGGGATTATGGCAGTGGGCCAATTTGCCAAAATGTTGAACTATCCCTTTAATAAACCTGCGTAACAGAATTAATCATCTACGAGCTACACCAAATGATGTAGGAGTTGTGTTAATATTTGCCCTGTTGTTGTTGTTGTTGATGATGATGTTCATTTCGGCCGAGTTACAGTACTTATTGTGGTTTTGAGTTCAGTTGCCATGGAAACGCAACTAATTATTTTTGAGTTTGACACCTGATTGGTCCACATCTGACCTTGGCAGGAGGTTGATCATCTTTTGTAAACAGTTATGCTAATGGTGCAGCATCTCCACCCGCTGCTCCATCAGCACATGAAGGATCCCAGAGGAGTCGTCTTCCTCCTCCTCCTCCTCCTCCTCCTCCCTACTGGGACACCAGTCACCCATGGTTTAGGGGCATGTGGAGATGATACTACTTGAATTTGCATTTTTATCTGTAATCAACCATTGAAATGGATTTTTACACAGTGTATTTAGAGATGAATGTGTTCACTAAGACACACACATGAAATACAGACGCACACAGACTCGATTAATGTCACTCTCCCTTGCAGATAGACTCCTCGGTGTAAGAGCCTTTCCTCTCCCCCCTTCATACAAAAACTATTTGAGAGGCTCGCTGCTGAGATAATGCCCCTGAATACATTACAGTCCATTAACAAACAGCCACAGCAGGGATGTAATTGTGATTTAATAGCCTGAGACAGGAGAGGCAGCAAATGGATAACACAGGTTTGATTGAGGAGGCGTTCATTAACCTGAGCATGAGTGTGCACAAATACGGCGCCATGACACAACGTTTAGTTTTACATGCTTCCACAGCGAGCTTACAGCACGGTGACTTTATCTGCAAAACCTTCATCCTCTGGCAGCAAAAACTGATTCCAGAAAACAAACAAACACACACACACACAAAAAAACACAATATCCACAGGGAGAGATGAGATTTTTTTTCTAGGCAAATTGAGACACAGCGCAGCGAGACAAACACACCGCAGGGTTTCAGCGACAACACCACGAGTGGCTGACAACTGATAAGAGTCTTTGGTAGCATCAGAGGCGCAGCAGGGGGTGGGGTGGGGGGTGTGTGTGAGTGTGTGTGTGTTACAGTAGGAGCGTTGATGAGTGGTTGCCATGCCAGGGACCCATCCGGAGCATATTCATGCTAATCAGGGCAGGTGGGAGTGCTTGGTGGGGTTTTTTTCTTATTGGTGAAGTAAACACACCCAGCATGGGGGGGGTCTCTCACACAAAGTGGTTTTTGTGTCGGTCCAGTCTTTAATCTTTATAGGGGGGGCTCCTCAGCTCATTGGGATACTGTAAATTAACTAATAAATAAACAAACACACACTCTTAGACGTTAATGCGTCTTTGAGAGTGGATGGAACTGGGTTAGCTGTGTCATTAGCATTACGATGAGGTTGTGTAAAGGGTTAAGCTGGAGTTTGGGGTTGGGTACTATTCAGTTGAGGAAAGGAAATGCATTATGTCAATGTCTGTGCGTGTGTGTGTGTGCGCCAATGCCAAGTCTGGGACTGCTGGACAGGAAGTACTAATGGCTGAGGTTAACAAGGTTACAGCTTGGAGGAGAGGCTGTTGTTCAGATGGAGACAAACGAGGAGCTGAGTCATAACTCGCCAAGAGGTCCTGCACCAAAAAAAAAAAAAAAAAATGGAAACGACTACAACGAACTCGATATCAACCCTCAGTTATAGATCAGTGGAAAATTTGCTCTGGAAAATGTCAAATGTTGTTTTCATTAGTAATGGAAAAGGTGAATATACACAGTCCAAGCACCTCAAGCTGACCGGCTACAGTTCTGGTACTTGCAACTCTGAAATTTATACTTAATCAAAATTTAAAAAAAGAGAGAGCTTGCTGAAACTTTGTAATGTCACAACGAAACGCTTCAACACAATGACCTGCATTGGCCCAGCATCCAACCATGAAGGATTTGCTTTGTTTTAACTGATATCTGCTGGAATCAGCGCCTCCTCTCCTCTGATTGGCTGACACTGACCTGTTGTTAGATTACAGAGAGAAGCTGAGAGAGGAGATGTGAAAACTACAACAAAGAAAAGAAAGGTCTAAAATGAGACTGTTTTTGTTGAAAATGAATTAGGGTAAGGTGAGGTCAGGACTAAGATGAAATGATAAATGAATGAGTTTGTTCAAGCATTTAGAAAGCAAATACATGTTTCATCTCTTGATATTTTACAGGCTCAGTGTGCAGACTGTGTGTTGATTTGCCTCGGTTAGTGAACCAACTGTACAAACATTAAAGTAGCAAGCAACTGACACACTGACAGTCTGTGTGTGGTTTTTACACTCAGCTCAGCCTCCGACTGAACTCTAGTTCTTTCTTCTTTTATCCCTCCAGTCATTCTCCTCTAACATTTCTTCAAATTCATAAGTGCAAGATTTCTTCAGCTAAAGCTAAAGCCTTTTGAACTTATGCAGATTTTTTTTCTTCTTTGACCGAAGAAAACAGTCAGAGACAAAATAATTTCTGTTTCAGATCATTAGCTCCCGCTCACATGATGTGACTTTGACATGAGTGCGATTACCGAGTAGATACATTCACATTCAGGCAAATGAGGACTCATGCTAAGACATGTGTCGAGTCAGTGAACACTTGGCCTCTGACCAAAAAGGCCAAGCCGGGGAGCAGATGGCATAGAGAGGAGAGATGCAGGAGGTCAGTGGTCTCGATGTAGCCCACGGTGAGGATCAGACATATGGTAAACCAGACCCCGAGAGGAGGGGATGTTGGGAAATAATGAGGGGAATCTAGTTCATCACAAAATCACAAAATCTGTTGTGTGGAAAAGTCAATTTGTGCCAGATTCCCCTGAAAATCTGGCTCTGGTCGTCTTACTGGCAAAACCTGCCCCCAATAAAAACATGAGTCAGGAACTTTTGTTGTTATTTGGAACCGCTCTTCAATTGACCACAGAAAAATTCCCCCCAAGAAGCATGAAAAGATTTTCCTGTTTTTCCCACAATCCTCCTCCCAACACAATCCCCCATGGAGGGCAGCAGTGAGCCAATGTGAAAATCACTTTCCATTTTATTGAACTCAAAGCTGACGGGTGGATTACATGGATGCCAAAGTGAAAAGTGGCACTTCATCTGAAGCCTCTGAGACACTATGTGTTCATACATTTCTGAAACTCAGCATCTTGTTGAGAAATTAGGTTATTAGGTGTATGAACACAAACTTTTCTGCCAAAGTCAAAACAGATTTCACTTGTTTGACTTGTCTGATTTCGTTTTTCGTCTTTACTTTTCTGGAGGAGTGTACGGCTCCGCTATAGAAGAAGGTGATGTCACAACATATATTAAATATTGGGGATCTGCACAATCCGAAGAAATACTGAAGGCACACAAATATGACCTGATAATGAGGAAAATCTCATAATGCACTCCTGTATCTACAGGATGAGACAACACACACAAGTCTATAGCCGCTTTCCTATTCATTTTTTATGTATACTTCCTTGTATCTTTGAGTTTTTACACATTCCCTTTGAATTTTAAACTTTGTTTTACTCCCCATCTCAAACAAGGACACTGCATATATTCAACACTGAGTAACTTACTCACTCATCATCTAAATTTAATGCAAATTCAATATCAACTTCTGGGTTATGGTTTTCTGCTTAGTATTTGCAGATTGAAAATGTAGATGCACCTACTGCATGACATCCAATGCATGTGAGCAAATTATCCATATTTTGCACACTTTTCAAATGTGCTCATAACACTGTGAAGTAACATAATTGTTTACAGATTCAATATGTCAAGGTGCATTAGGTAAATTATGATTATAACCTTCACAATGTATTTGCTGATTTTTGAAGATTGGCACCTACCAGGCGCACTTACAAGGTTTTGTAAATAACTGACAATAGAAAATGAGTCAGTGAATAAACAAGAGAGTTTGTAACAGCACATTCAGCCCACTGATCTGCAGAAACACGTGAACCAGACAGGCAGCAGGTACACAGGAAGCTGCAGCCAGGCCAAACACACATTTAAAACAGTCACTATAACATTTACAGTTTGATACACAGAAAGCACCAGACACCTCTTGTTTTTACATTTTGAACTCCACTGAAGTACACCAGACTGAAGGTTAAACAGAAAGCACAAGTAAAGCAGCATCTCAACAGCACCAGCAACAGTTGACGGAACCAACACAGAAGAACACACACACACATAACTTGAACCTACTTTGAACGTAGCTCTCTTGTCCATGAAGCTAGCTGAAGGCTACCGTTGCCTGAGCAACCGTTGCTGTTAGCTGTTAGCTGCTAGGTGGCTCCTCTCCTTCGGCTCCAGCTCCGTCTTCAACATCAAAGTTTCTGTGAAATATCCGTCATGGAAGCGAAGTCTGACGAATTAATCCATTTAACAAACGCCTTTTCTTTTATATATATTTATTTATTTATTTTAGCAAATATGTAAACAGGCTACAACTGAAATTGTTAGCTTCTCCGTTTATTTCCGGGTACATGTTCAAGTTGCCTGGTAACGTGGGTTGACCTACGACCTTATGGCTGTCAGCAAATGATGAAACAAAAACACACTTTTTATTACAAGAATCTCAAGTTCATACTTTTAAAGGAAGATATACTATAAATGAATAATACAATTTATACTAAAAATGAATAATAGATATTTTTTTTAAAAAGAAAGAAAGAAAAAAAAGAATAAATACTGGGCCTCAGTGGGCTGGCATCTTTGAGTGACATATTTTCAATTTTACCTCATACAACTTAGCCAGCATTATCTGATTAAATCCACTCGTGCATGCTCGGCTTCCACACTGTTACTTTGCCAACTTGTGTCAGCATTTTAGATTAAGTCGCATTTTTCCCCCCCATGTTGCACCAGTTCATTCATTATGAACCCAGGGCTTGTCATTAAGCCCAAGCCGTCTGTCTGAATGCCTCAGTGGCACAGGGAACGTGTTCTTCTCTTCATCCTCTTTTCTCAAGACCTTCAGCCCGAGTCCAGCACAAGCTTTTTCTACACACAAAAAAAGAAAAACGCCCATTGTTTCGCTTTCAGTCTGTCTCTATTTTACAGCTGTGCATGACTGATTGTCTGAGGCAGGAGGATTGGGGGGGAACAATGCTCCACCAGTTTAGACCTATTGATCTCCACGCTCCCGGTCTGTGTCCGTTCCAGCTGGTCCTGCAGGAAAATAAGGGAAACTGTGGGGGGTTGAGGTTAGCGCCTTGTCTCACACACACACCAGTATCTTCAGGAAGCCTGCAGATTTGCATACAAAAAACTTTCAAAGATGTGTGTGAAGATCTTCTGTTCTGTGGGCAAGCGGGTGATCATTTCTGCTATAATGAGCTGTTGCCTGAAACATAACAACTCACTCACACCACACTTCACCCCGTTCGATACCAGACAGGCGATATATAAGAAGCAATATGTGGCTGATAGATTATCGTTACTGCTCAATCGAGTTGTTGCTTTTGCCGTAGCAGTTCATCCTAGCAATTGTACGTCTTAATCAAGATGAAATAAGAGCTATTCACTCCTACAAAGATGATGATGAATAGTGTCCTCTCTCTCTCTCTCTTGCTGTGCCTGTTGGTGCAGAGAGATTAAGAAATGTGTTTTGTTTTGCGGTGGAGAGCAGGAAAAAGGTTTTAATATTGAAACTATTTGTCAAAACTGTCCACTGGGAGAATCATGAGTTGTGGTTTAAAATGGTATTTGGATAGTTTACAGTTTTCGGCCTTGGCATATGAATCATAGTCAAATAAGGAGTCAAACTGTTTTTGTTTTTTGTTTTTTTGTTCATGCTGCTGTGATTCACTTATATCTGGGAAATTAAGAAAAATATCCAATGAGACATCTGGTAAGAGTCTCCCAGCTCCATCTCAAAACAGACAGTTTGTCACCTGTCGGATTAATGGCATGGCAGACAGGTGCAAACAAAAGAAAATGACGACGGGATTCGCTAATCTCTTTCCCTCAAACAATTTCTGTCTTTTGGGACGGAGCTGCCAAAGGCCACAATGGAGCTCAACCTTTTCACTGGCAGCAGATAGGAGTGGCTGCTTGTCACATTTCTCTCACATAAATGCCAACACTGCCTGTGCGCGTGAGTCATGGTGGCGTCGGTCTATTTGTCAGCGGGTTTGCAATGGAAGGATTTATGTTAAACAACACCATGAGTCTGCACAGCAAAGCCACTGGCTCTGTGAAGCCGCAATGAGGCTACGTCCACACCAATTGGCTGGAAATGTAAAAATAGAATATAAAAATAAATAAAACACTAGGCTATATTAGAACAAATATGTTTTAGCTCTGTATAGGAAACAATCTCCATCCACACTAACACACCTCGAAACACACATACATGACCAATCACACACTGGGCGTCGCCAAATTCAGTAGGATGCACTCCATTTTGTGACAAACTGTCCAATAACTAGTATATTTTTATTTCTAGACCAAAGCGGTGGATCAGCTGACATTGCCATCCCTAAGAGCCATATAGCACACACACACACACACACACACATATACACTCTTTGCATTTGACCAGCTGCAAATCATAAGAACACGGCCTTGGGAGGACGATGGAAATGACTCGCAGCACATCTGCAATCAATGGATTAGCTCACTTCACCTCCTGTACAGCACTTATACAACATGTCTGGGTAAAATGAGGCGCTGTGGGACCCTGACAGCTCAGGACAGGACAGGGCGGGCTGAAGACTCACTAAAGACTGATTTTCTGCCAGTTCGGTCCACCCATTTGTAGTGTGCAAGGCTGTCGTTGTTCTCCGGCGCTCTGCTTTAAGTGGGATTCTTGACTTATTACAGTAACTGGGTCAGGCTGAATACCATTACAATCTGAACCCAGCTGTAGAATTAGGCTTAAATGGTGGTGTTGTTGCTCCCTGTGAGGGTCTGTGTTGATCCACCACTGCTATTACAGTGACTCAGTGCTTCAGAGTGTAAACATACATGAAGGAGCAGCTGCACGCGCTGAAACCATAGCATGTGAGCCGCTCTGTGTCTTCTTGCTGCTACTTTGCATTTGCAGGAAAATGTTCTTTAATGCCCTATTTCTTTTCTACATGGTCAGTGTTGTAGAAATTGTTTGGAGATTAAGTGTCGTAATTCGGTTTGCGGTTTCCTCTTCTCTCTTCCCCTGCTTCATTCCACCCCGGTGAAGTTATTCCCCCTCGTTTCCCACAATGCATTTGAGCACGCCTCAGAGAACTTGCTTGAAAAATCACCATTCAAAGTTGGTGTCATGTATGTTATTGTCAGACAAGTACGGGTGCAGCAATGGCAAGAAAGTAGGTTTTTCCACCCGGGAAAAAAAGAAAAAGAAAAAAAAAGTTGGATTCTTCCCTCAAAAACCTCAACATGTCCTGGAGACATTACATACTGTTTTATGAGGCTACACAGTCTGGGTGGAGAAAGTATTGGATGATCTACATCGTGTAGAGCAGACTACTCCCTTATGCGCCTGGTGAATAATATAGAAACAAAAGCGACTCTGGATAGAAAAGCGCCTCTGTTTGATACTGAAGGACTGACACAAAAACCACATCATAACAGCTGCTATAATGTTGTTAAACTGCACTTACCACATCACTTAAACAGCATGAACGCACAACAAAACAACACAACACAACACATACCTGAGGAATGAAGGAAAGTAAGCTGATATGACACCACTCTTGTAACTTTATGAAGCTAACAAGATATCCATGTTTAAGTTGAGCTATTATTCTTGAGGGCAAATTGATTTTTGGATATAAGTTGTTACAATTACACTTGAATTTTATATAAATGAGTGTTCCTTTCCCCCCATGCAGCCATAAAAGGCACAGTTGTGCGTCTTTCATCTGACATTTATTTTTCACCTGGCAGCCCTGTTTTCCTGCCCATGACAACCTCATACATCTCAGGCCGTACGTATGTGATGAAGTCACCGCGTGATATATAGGCTCGCTGTGTGAGAAAAAGCAGTTTGCATGCTCAGCAACACCCGGGGGAATTTACCGTGGCCTGTTCTGTACAGCGCTGTCTGCTTCCAGTGATACTGTAGCTTTTCAGGCTGAGGAGACAGTGTGGCCTGACTCACAGAGAGCTTTTTGTTCCATTCAGCCGCTACAAAATCTGCTTTTCACTGAGATGTCAAGGACTCAAGTCCAGCTTGTTTTTCTGAAAGGAGGCTGCTGTCACACTGAAGAGCCGCGAGTTAACACTGTTGAGTAAATGCCCAAGTAGTTTATCCCATTTAGAGTGGTAGTCGCAGTAATTCCTTTTCTTTCCGCTTTTTAAACACTTTTTCTTTTCAGTGCCGCTAGTTTGACCCCATTCTTCATCACAGGTTTTTTTTTTTAAAGTCACGTTAGCAACATTAGATCTAAAGGAAGCATGTTAGATATATTCTAACGACAAAATTAGGAGCAACTCTCTTTTAAAGCAGATTTAACCTTAGAAATTCAATTTCCTGCAAACCGAGTTCAGTCGACTGTTGTTTTCTGGCTTTGTATCATATCATCAACAATCTCATCAGGCTCAATCACTAATCTGCACATGAGGGACAGAGCTCAGCAGAGGATTTACAGTATTGTTGCCAATACCCGCCCATATTTTCCCCACAACACCCTCACATCTCTTTTCTATTTCAATGGGTCATTGAAAACAATAAACCAACCCTAAAAGCTGTCAGGAAAGAGTTAAGAGTTTGGGTTAAACCACCAAAGCCCCTATTAAAACCACCACGGGAATAAGACGCATACGTGGTTTCTAAGAAATCTGACCCCGGGCATGTCTGAAAAACAGCGTCACGTTTCAGCAGCGGGGCTTTGTTACACACCAGGAAACAAACAGGCCTTTAAATAGGCTGCACCTGCCGGCTCACAGGTGTTTCCTCTGCCCTCATCAGTTATATTTAAGGCGCTTACCTCATGAAAGGATGTATTCCTCATACAAATGACCACCAGTTATCTCCGGTCAAATACATATCACCTCGAATTCTGAGTTAGCACAGATTTAATAGCTTCATTTTAGTGCAATATGTGAATGTGAAACAGCCTTTCCATCTGTTAATTTGATTCAGTGCTGCTGTGGCTTCATAGAAACTATTTAAAGCAGATATCAGTGGAATGTTTTTGTTAATATAAGTCCTAAATAGTCCTATTTTCCGTCAGCAATCACTTACATGAAGTATTTCAGCCTAAACACGAGTCTCTCCGTCACTCTGCTCTGCTGTAACCCGAGGAGAAAATGTTCCTTGTGGGATACAAGTGTTATCCAATGAGGGGAGAGAACGGCATGAAGGGCTGTGTGTGCAGCCAAGGGATGCGCGTGAATGTGGTGACGTAGCACGAGGACCAATTGATGCCTGACAAGGGCGGGGGCTGCTAACTCATGGTGCGTTCAAGGAAACTCGTACTTTGTGTTTTTCCTTCCTGTGAAGTCATACCAGTTCGATCTGGTACGAGTTCACGGGTCGGAAGTTACGAGTGACCGTTATAGGGAACTTTCACAGACAACAGGACGGTAAAAACACGAGCTACGGGTTACCTGGAACGCTACCAAGTCGTAGTTGTGACTTGAAGCTGTAACTTACGGTTTCAAAAGCCTGCCTTGAACACAGCATTAGCCGAAACGGCCGTGCCGATGATATCTGCTTTAAATTCCTTCAGGGTTTTTAATATGTCCAGTTTCAACACAAAAAAAATCCGACACCTGTGTAGTTTTTTCCGTCAACATTGCAATTTTCCAGGAATCCAGTTGTTTATATGACAGGTGCTTTAAATCTATATCAGATGGAGCAATGTTTTTACCTGCTTTGACCTACATCTGATTCCTGTGTTTACACAAGCTGCCTTTTGTTTGTGATTGAAACATGTAGGAGTGGTGGACAGACACAGCCTCACACACTCAGGATTACCATCTCTTACAGTAAAGAGGAGAAATAATCATTCAAGCCACTCCTTTCCACATGAATCAACGTTGTGGTGAGCAATGGAGGGAAAAATACTGGAAATACCCCATTCATACCTGTCAATATTTGTAATAGCAGCACCCTGAAATCAAGCAAAACCACCTGTCACATCCTTTTCCCACTCAATGAACAGAAAACTCAGGTCTCTTCAATTCCATTTGCATTTATTCTAAAGGGAAAATATATAATTCAATAAATATTGTAGCAACAACATTGGCAAAGACGTTTTTTGAAGGTGACATCAACATTCAAGAAAACATGATCATGTACATGGGGAGGAGACATCAGATTAGAAAATGAAGGTAAGAGTTGAGGCCTCTGCTGTAACAGCGCTGGCATTTCAACAACTGAAATGAGGAGGGATCGGGGGGTGGGGGGGGGTTGAAAATTACAATAAAAAAGTGCATCAATACTTTTTGATATTTTAACAGCTTCTTAATTGCACTGCCATTAGAGGAAAACCACAAATTCAATAACAGTACGTTTTTGACACTTGTCATTTACGTTGTTTGACATTTCAAATACTGAATGTAGAAGTTTTTTTTTTTTTTAAATCAAGTTTGAGCTCAGGCCCAGTGACACCAGAAAGCGACACAGCCTCATTATTCATCTCTCTGCACAATGAAACTACTGCCTGGCTAACACTAGTCAGATACAATGGCCCCTTGAGCTTATGTCTATTTGTACAGTTAACTCCGTCCTAACATTTTGAGGAAACAGCCAACACATTTGCTAAGTGTTAACTCGCTAGTTTGGTTGCTAAGAGTCGATAAATATGCTACAATAACTTCCTCTGTCACGACTCTACCGATGTTCAATGGTGCAAATTGAGTGAAGACACCATTTCCCCTTGGAATGAATTCATCCTGCTGTGAATTTTTTTGCTGTTTGAAGGCCGGCGTGACATGGCCTCCTCCTCTGTGAAGCTGTTACCCAACAACAGTCAGAAGAGGGAAAACACTTGCGGGAAATGCAAAAAGCAGAGAGCTGTGATGCTTTCAAGAGCCTAATAAACAAGCTTTAATTGTTGCTTTCAATTACACTGCCTCTCTAAAGTGCGGTGGGAAAGTGAGTCACAGTTCAAACCGGCTGTCAGACTGTCAGCACGTCCTCATTTAATGCAATTAGCCAAATTTTCACTTGCTAGGTGTTGGTCAATTAAAGCCCTTAGGCCCATTACGGGGTTTTTAAACGTGTTATGTGAGTTATTTGTGTTTTCTAATTTCACAGTGGTGCTAGACATTAGTGATGTAGTATTTGTTTATCACATGGACTTAAGGTATTGTTGAAGTTAAACCCTAGAGGAGTCCATAAATGTGATAGTGTGGAGAGCAGTTAGGATAATCTGTCTTCTGAGGGTCTTTTCTGTGGAAACGGGCGCACAGTGGCTGTCTGACTGGTGCAGGCGTGTAGGTTGACACTCAAACAGCTCGGTTACGATTAATGCTTCTGCTTAGGATCAGCTGTTCATGGTAGAAAAATCATCAGGATGAAGCTAAAAAAAAACAACAATGACGTTACACACCAATGACTTCACATTATACCGACAACATATCAAAGACATGGGGGGGGGGCATACAGCGTCAGGTTTCCTCTGCACAGGACTAAGAAACTCCTCTAATCTCCTCTGCACACAGACTAACAGTTACAGGAGCAGGGCTGAGAGCCAATCAGTTCCTAACACAGTGAAGTTGTTAAATCAGCCCATCGAGCAAAAAAAAGTCTTTGATCCAGCACAAACAACAGCAAGCAGCTCCTCCTTTTTTCTTTTTCCCCCCATCTAGTTCAGCAAAACCTCCATCGTCCACTTTGGCTCTCTCATTCATTCATTCGCTCGCAAGATCAACGGCTTCCTTTACAAACGAGTGTCTCCTAATGACATCACTCCTCTTGCTCATTTCCTGTTGGTTGCGGAAAGCCTCGACCACGTCCGCCTCGTCCTCCCAGAGGAAACGGGTCAGGTGGCCCACTGACGGATAGCTTCCTTGTCTGAACGGGCGGGGAGCCACATGGGTTGGGACGCTACTACGCATTGAGTTTTCATTGGTGCAGAATATTCCAGTAACATGTACATGAATTGAAGCTTATAAAACCCCTGTCCAGACGCATCAGGGGTCTTGAGCATGCAGGAAAGAGCGCTGCCCCGTAGTTTCCTGCTCGCACCGTGCTCTGTCCTCATTCTCCTCGGTCTCATCAGTCACATGACCGAGCAGCTTTTGGCTTTGTCCTTCCGCAGGTCCGAGGCCACGGCCGCCAGGTCGGGCCGGCCGGGCATGTGTGAAATCCTCTTGGTGGCGCGTGCGGCCTTGCTGCGCTTGACGTTTTTGTTGTTCTTGTTGATGCAAGCCAGCGTGGCCACGTGGAAAATGTCTCTGACGCTGTTCTCCGACTGCTGGGCCGAGCACTCGATGTACGGCGCCGAGATCTGCTTGGCCATGCTGGAACCCTGGGGAAAGGAAGACGCCAAATATGGTCAACACCGGGAGAAAAGACTTTATCACGTGCTCGCGTCAATGACGGAAGGATTTTGGCTCTTAGGGATCATTTAAACGTGGCTTAATGCAGAGTACAATGAGTTATTCATCAGAGATTAGTCACAAAACTGCATTCAAATACGTGGTGTTTAAAAATCTGTACCTGGTCGTAAGAGACGGGCGTCTGTCTGTGGTTGGAAAGCTCCACCAGCGTGCTCAGGTCAGTGCGCAGGTCTGATTTACATCCAACCAACAGCATCTTTGTGTTGGGACAAAACTCCTGGATCTCCCCTTTCCACTGTGGAGAAAAAAACAAAAGCTTTTAAAATCACGTGTCAATCCCCCTCAACTCACTGAGAGAACGGGGAAATGATCCGTCAGCGCTGCTATAACAAGGTGCCGTTTAAGAAAAAACATCAAGATATAGTAACAATTTTCCCAATGGGTTGCAAATAAACATAAAGCAATCAGAGCCTTGTGTTTAGAAAAGGATGATTGAACTGTTGAAGTATGTGTTAGATATACACATCCAGAACCAGCAGGCACCAGGTCCCAGGAGTCCCACTCCCCCATCACCCACCCTTTTAAGTACAAAGGTTAAAGCTGCCATTTCCTGGAGCCCCTCACACTTTGAACCCTGGAAAAGGAACAACAAATAATCCCCGTGTTTCCTCCCTGACAACAATAAATGCACTGTGATCAATGGTTTTTCTCCAGGGGCTTTAAACCGAGGCTAAAGTGCCTCAGGGCTGACTGGCTGGCCGTCGGCCGGCTGATTGGCCGGCTGACTGGCTGTCTGGCTGTCTGGGGCTGGCTGGTCAGCGGATCAAGTTCATCGACATCCAAAGAGGAAGTTGTTTTGTTGAAATGTGTCCATCACTCTCCGTCTGCACAAACAACCACTTGACTGTACCAGAGCTAATTCACTCGTGACACCGTTTAGGAAAAGCCTCACCCAGGTTCATATGTTCATACTCGCTGCTAATGACACATCCATTTCCGGTGTGCAAAGACATGTATAAGAGGTTTACGATTTAGACCTACAATGTGGCTGCAAATGGGGCCATAACTTCCATTAATGCTAGACACATTAATAATAAATAAGCCTGGGGACCTTGAACCTAGAAGTCTTGATCTGGTCCTGTGCTCAGAGGAAGTCTCAACACTAAGGAGATTTCTCTAACATCCTGTACTGGCAATAGAAGTAGGTATGTCTGGAGCCATGATGGGTCCTGGACCTGGATCTGAGTTAAGCTGAGTCCTATTTCATTTAAGGCAGTTTCTTTTTTTTTTTTAAAGAGGACTAAACAAGCTGCATTATTTAGTCATGTTCCATCTCGGTGTGACTCTGCAGACCAGACTGTGTGAAGGCAGAGCGGTGCAGCTGCTGATCCGACCCGACTTTGACTGATATTCAAAGGTTTGAGCTGCCAGATGAATGAACCCGGGTCTGACCTGGACCACCAAAGACGTGCGCTGCTGCCCTCCTGATCTGTGGGCAAACAAGACCTTCCTCTGGACTTTCTCCCCGTGTTGACTCTCTCACTGATGTAAAACCAAACCGTGGGGAACGTCTACCAACCAGTGAACTTTTAAAAAACACCATAGGTCTAATTGGGACCGGAGTGGCTCCTATTCTCACAGGTCTTAGGTCTGCGTGTCAATGCACTTGAGCTTTATCAGCTTTCACATAGTTAACTGGTCTTAAGCTTTTACTTTAAAGCTAATGTGATCGGTTTTGTAACTTTCATCAAAGCAGCTTTGAAAAAAAATCATGAAAACAGGAAGTTCCTTTCAAAAGAAGAGCACACATAGAAGAAAACAATGCTTTGACTTTGGTTAGGAACCTCATGTCTCCAACCCGTCATCTGTCTGACGCTCCCTGACCTGCCTCATGTTCAGTACACGCTCTGACATGTGGTCGTCGGCCGTAGCCACAGTCATCAGACATGTGAGTAACTGCTGCTTCACCAACACCTCAGTGGGGCTTTAAAGCAGCGCAGAGTGTTACTTCCTTCTCCTCAGCCGCTCCGAGGGTTTAACCCAGCGACCTTCCAGTCACACCACGGCTTTACAACCTCACATCACAAGATCTGACCAAGGCTGGAGGAAAAATAAACGCCTTAAACTTTTGATCCTGTTTAATGCAAATATCCTTCTGTCAGCACATTAGACAGAATCAAAGTCTTTAAAGTGGAGGAGTGTTTTCGAGTTTAGAGGGTAAGATCTCCACTAAGTACAAATCAAAGGCTTGCTGATGAATCAATGAGGCCGTGAAGAGGAACAAACCTTTTTCAGAACGCTGTCGAGTGTTTCAGGGCGGCTGATGTCGAAACAGATGAGCACGGCGTCCGAGTCTGGGTAGGAGAGAGGCCTCACGTTGTCGTAGTACGGAGATCCTGGAACACAAGGAAGGAAAGCACAAAAACATTCAGATTCAATCGGGCTGCTCTTTGAAGCTGTTACACAAGAACACGGAGCTGCACACACCCAGGTTTACGCAACCAGTGTGACCCCTAGTTTCAGTTCATCCGTGTAAATTGATGCAGGAATCACTGGAACCGCGTCCCCCTTGTGACCATGCAATGAGCTTCAGGACACATCTGAAGAACCGGCGGCGGAGAAATTATCCAGATTCAATTTCCCATTTTCTAAAGAGGAAAAGCTTGGCATCCGTGCTTTGGAACAGAAAATTGAACAATTTGTGTCACAAGTCTGATTTAGCAGAGGATGTCCAATTTAAACCTGCTCTGTAGACAAAGGGAGGGCCTTTACATTTTTCCAAATCAATCTAATTGAGCACAGGAGAAACATTTTTTGCATGGCTGCTCTTGATGTAAAAAAATACCTATATTCAAATGAAGAGCAACAACCATACAGGGCCAAATGATTGGTTTGCATTGCAAAAGAATTCCTGACAGTCTCTTATGACATGATTGCAGCTCAGCCATAATCCATGGCAACCAGGCGAGAGAAAAAAAACAACAAATATGCCGCATCAGTAGAAAAAATGTGCTGACTACGACAAGATCACTTGTTGAAGAAATCCTCTCCGGAGGAACGGAGAACTTCAGAGCGAGGAAATGACTCCACTCCCTCCTCCTCCTCCTCCTCTAAAATTGGAACCATGTGTAAGAGGGAGACGCCCATCTCTCACCACCACGTTCAAGCATCTCCGGACAGGAAGGGCAAAGGAGGGAGGGAGGAGGGAGGGGGGAGGAGAGGGGGAGGTGGTGGCGTCATGTCAAGGTGAGTCAAGATCACATGACGACGAGCAAGAAGAGCTGACCACACACAACCCGCCTGCCAAAGAATCTGGAGAATTTTGTTTTTGGGTAAATGAAGGCTTCCATGGGAGGTCCTCTCCAAACACTGTGGTGGAGAAAAGCCAGGAATGTGCCGTCACACACACACACACACACACACACACACACACACTTGGAGATCGAGTGTTCCTAATCTAAACAGTCTGGGTGAGAGACGACACCGTTTAAACAAGCCACGCTTCCTTCCAGGCCCGGGCCTCAATCAGCAGAGCGCGACTCCGCCTGATGTGAGCACTGAGCACATGCACAATCTGAACTGTATCTACATCCATGATCAAAAAAAGAAAAAGAAAAAAAGGTACATAACATGTGTTTAGCTCTGCCTGATAACAGAAAAATGATACAAGAACAGGATAGGACGCAGGATTGTTGAGTAACTGTAGAATGGGTCGTCTAGATTGCAGCTAATTTGTGTTTTAATGCTTAAAAAAAACTGAAAGATGCCAGGAAGTACACGGAATAAATTGTTTTAAGGTCTTGATTGAAATATAATGTGTTTCAGATGGGAAAGCTGCAGACTTGCGACGACTTTCTGCTTTTCTCCTCCCTGAGAATCTCTCCGTGAGGTGACGGCACCTCAACAAAGAGCGGCGGCCGTCGACACAGGACAGGAAGTGCAAGGCGAGCAGGAATGCGGGATCCCCCCCACAGGAATTTATTTTACCGTTTTTCATGGTTGTCTTGCAATCAATCACAACCACATTGCATTGTTGGAAGTTTTTTCCCCCCACTTTTTTTTTTTTTTTTTTTTTTTTCCAGCCCTTGCTGCCTGGTACCAATCAGTGGAAAAATAAGACCGTGCGACTGACGGGATAAGCTGTAAAGTTGGTTGACATTTTGGAGACACACACACACTGGGTAGAGTGTGTGCGTTTTATTTTTTTTGTTGACATCTCCTGAAGTGTTTGCACATATTCCGATGAATTTACCTGGAGGTTTTAAGTATTTATAGCTGCAAATCCTCCCGAGTAAATCCTCGCAAACCGTCCCAGGCTTCACAACATAAACAGGAAAACAGAAGCAGACACACACACACTTCATGTTGGAGTGTGTGCGTGTGTGTGTGCAGCTCTCATTGCTTTCCAGGATCAGCGGAGTTGTAATTTGCATTAGAGGCCTGCGACTGGGACCAAACTCTGCTTTGAGGTCATCTTCCTGCCGACTGGAAAGATAAGAGGAAATCCCACAGCTAACACACGTACACACACATTCACACACACACAAAGACCTGGTGACTGTCATCTAATTAGCTCCTGTCATTGTTCTCCCACAGGATCTCTAAATCTGGAAGGAAGACACACACCCTGTGTCCTTTAAACACACACACACTCCTACAGCCCCTCTTTCCTTCGTTTAAACACATCCCCTCTTGTGCAAATGAACACCATTGTGCACAGTGACACGGGAGGATACAGTACAACGTGAGACAATAGCAAACTTCCACTGTGGTCTCCAAATGAATGAAAAACCTTTTTTTTTTTTTTTTCCATGACCGAGTAGAAGAAACTCTTCCAAGATGTAAAAATGTTCTTCCTTCCTGAGTTTTTTTTCTGCTTTCCACAACAGCTGGGATAAAAAGCACCACTTAATGTAATAAATATACATGAAACATGGTGGAAAATCTATTCATGCAGTGTGACTCATTATTCAAATTCCCAGATGTTTCCGGCGACTTCCATCAAAAAAAATGAAAGAAAAAAACCTATCCCATGATGTTCAAGTCAGACAACTCACGTTCACACAACGACGGTGAAATTAAACACTTTTATGTCCCACCACCAACACACATGAGGCGGGCCAGCTGCAAGCGACAGCCTGGAGGTACGGCCAACAGGTCTGCAGGCCTGCTGCTTTACTGCATAGCTGACATAACTGAGCCGAAGGGTGCTACGCATGTGTGTGTGTGTGTGTGTGTGTGTGTGTGTGTGTGTGTGGAGAGGCGTAAAGCCTGCAGAGACACCTGTGGAAACAACAGACAGACAGACAGACAGCGACAGGCTCGTCCAGGCGTCCTTTCACCATCCAGCTACAATATAAAACCCTCCCAGCAGCCAGACACATTCACCACTAAACAGAGCAGCTTCAACTGAACCGTTATCAGCTGTAGTTGCTGTGGTTACTGAGGGATCTGCTGCTTCCTCTGCCATCTCTGAACAGGCAACACTGGCAATGGAAACACAGTATGACTGTACAATACACTAGGATGGGTTAGTTATAATACCTTCAAAGTCCCATCTTGTCTATAACTGTTTTACTTTGATACAGATATGTTTTTAAATGTTATTAATCAGACCAACAACTCTTCACATCTCACATCTTCACATCCTGAAGTGTGCAAACCCAAAACACCTGAACAACCAGAACAATCTAGCTATCCATTTATAACCACAACGTACAACTCCGCATCGCAACTAGTTAGGGCTGAACGAGTTGGGAAATAAATCTAAATGCGATTTTTTTTTTTACCAATATTGCGATTGCGATTTAATATACAATTCCGTTATTATCTCATAGCGTGGTGAATGTCAGGTCACAACTTGTCCACCAGAGCGTTTTGGAGTTGTTGGATTGTGTATTTGATGAGGGAAACCAAGAAATGCCATGAGCATTGCCTGAGCAGCTCACGGCTCTGCTCCACCGTTCTAAAAACAGCTTGCACCGGCAATTAAAGGTAACAAACCTACTGCTATGGCTATAGGGATTATGGCAATGGGCCAATTTGCCAAAATGTTGAACTATCCCTTTAAGAGACACAAGCAATACCTGTTCTACATTATAGCCAACACAACAATCGAGTCATTAAACATAAATCGGTCTTCCCTGTAGGATTTGTTAAACTTACAGGCTTGTATTAATTATCATGACAACATAACAAGAACTAGTACAAAAAAACCACAAAAAACATGGATGACCTTTAAACAGGAAGTGGAGCTGGTAATGGTCAGCTTGGTTTTAATTTCACACCAGGTCCTTCCATGACATTAGCAGGACAGGAAGCCTATTAATCTCACTGTCCCTTCAGTTCACACGCTGTATTTGCCACCGCTGCTGCTGCTCGGCCAATTCCACTGTGATTCAATTTCCCCTTTAGAAGCGAGGTAGAGCTTTGGTGAAACCACGCCACTTGTCTCTGGCTCGGCTGAAGGATCTGGGGCCTGCTGGGTACAATAGGGGTCTTTGTGGAGGAGGAAGTAGGAACCTTTAGTCTGAGGAATGCCAGACATGCGGCTCCAATTCGCTGAGCCCAGAAATGTGATCCAATGCAACAATGGCTGCCGACGGAGGAATGAAGGGGGCACAGTGTGTGTGTGTGTGTGAATGTGAGCAGCAGAGGAGCTTACAGCGAGCATGAAAAAGTCTCATAACTAAGCTGTCCAGCGTTATACAGGGGAGGGAGGCAGCACATGCAACATGCTCCATGGAGACCACAGAAGGAAATGATAATGTGGGGCCGCTCCAGCCAAACTGTCATTATGCATCTTCCTTTTAAACTCCCTTTATCTGAATTTCTTCCTGTTTTCAAAGTAGGTCATCTTTTCATGTGCAGAGGTGGCAGCTGTTCAATAAACACACACAAAACACTTTCTTTTTTTCGCCCCACAAGGTTCCCAGGAATAAAATGTTGTCAAATGAGATCCACGGGGTCCAACGCACGTCTCCTGAGTTTCAGAGGTTCCTGTGTTGTTGTTTTTTTCTGATGAGATTGCTATTGGAGCTTGTGTTTGTCCTAGCTTTGGGAAATTTCCTAAGAGAGTTGGAGCGAACATCCTCGATTGATTCCTGCAGCAGGATAGGAAGAAGACTGAGCCAATTCCTGTAGAACAAGACGTGCAGCAGGGAGAGGAGTGTTGCTGTTGCTGTTTTAGCGTCTTTTAGCTCATTGTTTTGGTTTTTTATGCTTTTTTGCATTTTTGTTGCACTGTAATTTTGATTTGTTCTGTTGGAGACGTAACCTTTGGCACTGGGAGACTGTGATTGGTGGTATTTGCTTGCAGCCCAACCCGAGCCTCCTGCCCCGAGGTGCAACTTTTCTCATTTCGACTGTGGAAAATGAGAAGACGCCTGAGGCACACCGGCCCCCCGAGCCGAGCTGCTCTGTTTACCTTTGTTGGCTTCCTATCCTCATGTTTGACTCTCAAACAAACACCTATACAGCCCATTCAGACAGTCAGACAACGGTGAACCGCCGCTTCCTCTGCCGGTGAAGCAGCATCAAAGGCTGCGGCCTCGGCCCCCAGCGGACCCCACCCCTCAGGCTGTGGGAGGCAGAAGCCAGCACAGACAGACAAGCAGGGTGTGGGCTGGGGAAGGGGAGGGGGAGGGAAGGGGGAGACAAATGGAAAGCAACACAACTGGCAGGCATTTACCTTAATGACCCGAATTACTCTCATCATCAACCTCCCTTTTAAACACACACACCAGGCTGCTCATTAAAGCCAGTCATCACTGCAGAACAAAGACCACCACAGTGTGTGTAGGTGTGTGTTTGTCATGAGGAGGAGGAGGTGGAGAAGGAGAAGGGGGGGGGGCGAGGCAGTCTACCGTTTGTCTTCATCACCGCATCCTGGTCTTTGTCTGAGTGCATGCTGGGGTCACACACAAACACACACACACCTCTGCAGCAGCACACCTCCAGCAGATAAAGCCGATGGGCGTCTCTATAAAGAGAGCGGTCAAGCCTAAAGCTGTATCAATCAGTCACTGGGTGTGTGTGTGTGAATGCTGGCTGGGTGGGGGTTAGGATTGGAGTTGGGTGTGTGTGTGTGTGTGTGTGTGTGTGTGTGTGCGTGGGGGTCTTGGCTCTATCTCTCAGACTCAACTGATCTAATAGGAACCGCGTCCCACCACCCCAGGCCCCCCCTTGCTGTTTTATGAAGCTGAAAGAAAAAGAGAAATGGCTCCAGGCGACCGGCCAACACTGTGCAATAAAACATAATTCTCACTCTGGCCGACTTTCATTTCTTCCAATTTCCACTTCGACAACACACACACACACACACACACACACACACACTCTCACTCTCTCTCACACACACACACACTGTAGGGGTGGAGGAATTTGAAATCTGAGCTGGTTGTTTTGCTTGCTTGCAGTGTTACTCAGCTTGGAAATGAGTATTAACTGCTGATGCATTTATTTTCATTTTATTCTCAAAGGAGAAAAGAGAGAAAAAAAAAGGATATCAAACTTGAAGATGCTGCTTTCTGCTTTCGCTCCAGCTGTGGCTAACATCTGTGTCAAATGAGAATTTGTAAACCGACTGTGTAGTTATTTTGCTCCGTGCGGATTCTCCAACTTCGAGAAAACTCACTCACTAACTCAGGAATGCCAGGAGGCCAGAGACCCGCAACAGCTGGCTGTGCGCTCGTCCCCGCCCATCACACACACACACACACACACACACACACACACACACACAACATACGCCTCACTCACGCCTGACTGCTGTGCTATTCACTGCTGAGGCATTGATGGATGGGAAAGTGGGTTTGTTTACTTACACACACACACAGACACACACACAGTGGGGACGCAGCAGCTGGTTTGGACCCACAGTCCAACCACCAGGCGATAAAGCCACAGTACACATGTTGCACAACAACAAAACTCCCCCGAAACAGCAAGTTGTGTTCTTCTCCAGATGTATGAATAAGCGCCCAGCACTCTGCATGGTCATCATACACTATTTCCTGTTTCTGGTTTGGCCTCGCTCAGCTGGGGAAGAACCCAACGTGAAATCCATCGCACTGATGCGTTAGGAAAATAATACTGGACATTTCCATGTAGGCAAAAAAAAAAAAAGCAAAGCAGTGGGTGCCTGATAATCTGAGGGGGGCTTGTAAGAGCAGCGACTCCAGGATTAACCCAGCTTTATTGATTAAAATGGGTCAGAGAATAATTTCATTTATCAAAAATACAACTAGATCTGTTCATATGGTGGTTTTTACCCCCTTAAAGTTAACAATTATCCAGTTTGACATGAATCTTATCAGCTGTTTGCATGTCCTCTGAGGGCCACAGAGGAGTGGGGGTTGTGTGTGTGTGAGAGCTGCATGTCTGGACACGTCTGGACATTTCAGCACAACTGATTAGGTCTAATACACACACACACATGCACAAACACACAACAGTGTGGTGATGGACAGAGTGATTACCTGAGGTGTCCCACAGGCTGAGCTCGATCCTCTGCGTGTCAATCTCGAAACTGGCTGTGTAGTTTTCAAACACTGTGGGGACATAGCTCTGCAGGGAGGGAGGACAGGACAGAGGACATTAGGGAGCAAGAATTATGGGAAATGAAGTGTTTGCATATTAGTTTGCTGTTTAAAAATGAAGCTTATGTGCTATTAATGTACATAAGCTTTTAATACATAGGCAGGCATCATATAGAAAGACAGTCCATGTCTATTTCTACAGCATCTACCCGTCTGACACAGAAAGCACAAGGTGATAGGATGTCATGTGACTGTGTGTTATTAAAACCAGGTTAATTAGCGTCATGTTAATCAGTGTGAGGCGTTCAGGGTCTCACCTCAGGGAAACAGTCCTTGGCGAACACGTGAAGCAGCGCAGTCTTCCCGCACTGGCTGTCCCCCACCACCACTATCTTGCACTTCACACTCTGACTGGGCTCCATGCCGGATTTCAGAGATAATTTCTGACACGAGCGTCTCTCCTTCATTGATTTAAAACCGGGGTAATGTATGGGGAAAAAAAGAAAGAAAGAAAAAAAGAAAGAAAACGCGAGTGAAATCCTTTACAAAAGTGGAGTGAGTCTGTGAAAAAATGTCGAGATGCGGTCGTGGTTTCTCTCCTGTCCGTCCAAGCCTGACTCTGTCCTCCTCCCTCGGTGTCTCCGCCTGCTCTGAGCCGGTAAATGCCATTTGCCTGTATTTATAATGTCGCAGGAGCCAATGGCAGCCTCCTCCCTCCTCCTCTTCCTCCTCCTCCTCCTCCTCCTCCTCCTGCTGCTGCTGCTGCCGGGATGATGAGGCTCGTTCCTCCTGCGAGCCTCCACACTGGGGCTCTGCTTCCAGCATGGCGCCCCCTGTGGACCCTACAACTTCTATCAATATTCAAAACAATAGCAACATATTACAGAAGAAAGTTCAATAAAAACACACATTCATTATTTTGCTTGTGGCTTCCGGTTTGTGAAGCAGTGACATAATAAAACCAAAACAAACCAAAACAAAAACACCATAATATCCAGCAGGGTGAGCAGGCCTCACCATGAAGCCTGCTCTATTACTGCAGTTAGTTAGCTTTATTTACCACTTAACTGCTCTTAAGCATGTAAGTTGTAAAAGCACATGTGTTAAAACAATAATAAAGTGTAAAAAATGAATAAATAAAAATACTATATAAGAAAAAAAAAACAAGATATGCTGTGTTTCAATGAAAGGACAGAGAATAGCTACAATTCTAAAATAAATCCTATTCTAAATAAATACAACTATTCTCTATTTATATTCTCTAATTATCCCCCAAACTAGGTTAATTTTTTGTTTGATCGCACTGGAGACTACACAACTAAATCAAACACCTCAAAGGTTTTTAATTGGGGCATCTTCCCCCATCTCACATAGAGTAGATTAGAAGTAAATGTAGAATAAAGAGTAGCCTGCATGGTAAGAAATATAACATAAAAACATCTATCTTACTATTATGTTGTTACTATTACAAAAAAACATTATATGTTTATTATTTCCTCAACATTTTGACATTTTTGCAACATTTATATTATTTCAGTTTCAAAATTACAACATAGAAATGGAAATCCTTGATATTTAGAGCACCCAAATACTGTGAAGCAAAGTGCAGAGTGTATACTGACATCCTTTTGTGTTAAAAAAAAAATCTGTAACCAACAATCATCAGTTTTCAGTCGTTGCTGTTGCTGATGACGAGTCGGTGCAGCATTAAAAAGCTTTCTACTGTGGCAGAGCACAGCAACGACCGTGTTGAGGCTCTTCTCACTAACTCACCTTATTGTCTTCATTCTTTATATTGTACACACTGGCTCACACTCAGGCTGCTGAATAGTGAGCACGGTATCGATCGAGTCACATACATAATGTGTTTTTCCTTCTATACAACTAAATGAACCCAGTATGCTGTTTTTTTTCTACCAGGGAGCAACATAAGTAGTTTCAAGTGAGGATTCCCTTATTATCTGTGAGTAATACGTGTTGTCTTTGTACACAGCCAGAGAAAACACATTATCTTTTCACAGAGAAAAGGCTAAAATGGAAACTAAATTTCCCCACAGAGTTGATAATGCACCACCCGTCCCTCACCTTTTTTTTCCCCCCATCTTTTTCAGAGTGTGAACAGGAGCCCTTATTAAAGGCCTCATCTCTCAGCCTTCAGGCTACATCCCCAACTCAGCATCAGCACTAATTTTTTTACACAAAAAAAAGGGAAAACAACAGCGTTCTGCATCAGCTCTCCCCTCTGCGACAGAGCCGTTGGACGCTCGCTGTAGCTCTCGCTGGCAGCGTTTTTACAGTGAGACAGCTCCACCCTGCAGGCTGTGTGGTGGGAGTCCCGTCTGTTGAGTGGGAGCTCTGCCTCCAGGACACAACGCTGCCAGGAGAGAAGGGACGGGGGGATTTTACACACTCCAGCTCTGCTATCTGTGCAGCTATCTCCCATATGCATTTGACCTCATTCAAATTCTGGCTGAAACTACATAGACTGTGCAGTTTTTACCTGCATGTTATTTTGTGCTTTTTTTTTTAACCTTTGCATATTAAGTGATTTTGCTTTCTAAACAGGCTAATCTGATATTCTTTCTCTTATCTTAATGTCCAAATAAACCCAGCCACCCAGCTGTCGGAGACTGAGACTGAAGGGGAGAGGAGACAGACATAACCACATTAACTGAGGTGTTTACACATTATGCCTGTGCCCTTCCCCAGTTTTATTCAGGCTGCCTCCGTGTGTGTGTGTGTGTGTGTGTGTGTGTGTGTGTGCTCTGCTATAGCCTGCAGCGCTGACAGTCTCACTCGGGTGCAGCCAGCACATTTAGGCCAGAGTGAGACTGTGCAGACTGACATCATCCTGAAACATCTTCAGAGGAAAATTCCACCCATTTACATCTATGATACTATTAGTCTGTAATGTCTGATTCACGCAGGGCATTCATTTTTAGATTCCCTACATTTCCCAAAATGCATTGCAGCTAAAACAAAAAAACGAGAAGGAGGACAAATCTGCTCAAAAAACCACTTTAGGGAATTAGAGGGTAAAGATAAAGCTTATAGGTCAATATGTCATGTATTTGCAATGCATTCTGGTCTATCTACCTCCTTTTCAGTATGTTCAAGAAACAAGGGGCAAGACGGACACACGCAGTCCGTCCACATCAAACGGGGTCTTTCTGCTACTGGCGTTGGCAGACCAGTACAGTTGGCCCAACACTGTACACGGCTCCCAGCTCCCAGAATAGAAATGAGGGTGCCACCTGTTTCTGGTCACATGGTGCTGTCAATATCCTGTAGGTCCATGTGGACATGCTAACACAACCCCCCCTCCTCCCCCTCATCACATGAGCTTCACACTTTCATTGTATTGACATTTTCATTTTCATTATAGGCTCCTTAAGAGGCTTTTCACAGGGAGCAAAGTGAATAATCCTATAGAGGAAATAATGTGGGTCAACATACACAGCAGAGCAGAGCAGCTTGGCTTCATCTGACGGATGATGATGATGATGGTGTGAAACATCGATGAAGTGAAATACTGTATATGCTTCCTTTGGGATTCTCTGCAGCGTGTTTGAAGCTACCTATTATCTCCACTACCTGTCATATATGATATAATAACATAATGCAGAAGTGCCAGTGGAAACTAATGGATTCCTCTTATAGACAAGAGCTGTATATGAATACATTATAATTATGAGATGAATACCAGATGACCTTGCTCTCTGTTTCTCATTTTTAACATTGCTGTTTGGCGTTAGAGTAAATGTAGTAAAGAACGACATTAAAGCAGCATCAGATATTTCTACAGCAATAAATAATCTGAATTATTCACGCTGAAAAATACCTCAGAGCAGCAAAACTGTAGTTTCCTGTGATAAATTCACATTTCGTGTGCTTTGTACAGCTTCTATCTGTGATAGCACAGTTCAGGTCTGGGTCACGCACCGGTGCACACAATTCCTCCTCTCTCTCTGTGTGTGTGTGTGTGTGTGTGTGGGAGCGATGGCGCACCACAACAGAAGGGGGTTTTGCCATATTGCTGCAACAATTTCCAGAAATTCTTTTAGGCAGCTGCACGGATTAAAAAACAGTACCGGTAAAAAAAAAAAGGAGTTTCTCATTCACCAAACAGGTCAGAGGATGATGATGAAGAGTGAGTCACAAACAAGGCAGAATTTGACCCAGGTCTGAGGTGGTTTGGTTTCAGCCAGCAGGCGAGCAGAGCTGGAGGTGTGTGACGAGTCTAGGTCACTGGGTCTCTCTCTCTCTCTGTCTCTCTCTCTGCCCGGGCAGCACGTTGCCCCACAGTTATCTCTGTCGACGTGCATTCAATCAGCGGGGCACTGACATTTACTGCTTGGGCAAATACAGCATACATTCACTTGTTTCGGCTGCAGAGAGAGAGGGGTTTTCCTCGACGGTTAGTCACGGCGACTGGGAAATTAAGGGCAGATTCAAGGAAAAACAGCAATGTCTGCGTCTGCTTTGTTTTTGATTCAGAGGAATAAAGGTCCAGGTTATCTAACATGGAAGAATGGGAATTAAAAACATATGCAATCCACTTTCAAATCACTTTGCATCCACATAGTCTTTAAATAACGCTTTAACTGCATCGTCCGTCTGCCGGGTTAAAGGCCTCAATAAAATCTTCAAAGTCCTTCTGTAAAGTAAAATACATCTTGCTGAACAAGAGATGTCAGGGAGCGGTGTGACCTCTCTCAGTGCTCGGCCTAACTACCTCGGCTCTCGGCTCTCGGCTCTTGATCTCTGGCTGACAGCAGCAGGAGGCTTCGCTCTCAAAGTGCTCCAGTTTCAGAACAAGCAGAGATGTTATTTCACACCAGCTGGGCCGCCGAGTGACCCTCAATGACACATGTTAGTGTGTGTTTTTTCACATGTGTGTGTGTGTGTCAATACTCCACATGTAGATTACTGTTCCTGGATGGAAAGTAAATGTTTGCGGATAAAAAAATGATGATTTATCTGATTTAGTCGTCCCAAAACAAGATCATACAAGAGATTTTACAGCTCTGGAAAAAATTAAGAGACCACTTTCACAAATGTTTCTTAAAAACATCTCTACATGTATGACAGTCATTCTTTTCTTTTCTTTTCTTTTTTAAATACCAACACAAACACAACTCATTCAACTTAATGAGACACTGATGAGGTCATCACCTGAACCACATCTGGTTTTATAGGAAGATTATAAAAACCACTGCTGGGATTAAACCTTGACATTATCCCACAAAAGCTAATTTATAAACTCTTCCTGAGTTGAAATATTCTTGCTGTGTTGTTTAGGAATAAATATGAACATGTTTTCTTTGCATTATGATTATTCAAGGTCTGAAAAGACTTGATATTTTTTTGTTATTTAGACTAGTTTAGTCATTTTCAGCCAATAAAAGCTCCAAATGACAATGTGTTTATTTCAATTTTGGGAGAAATGTTGTCGGTAGTTGATAGAATAAAACAAAACAAAAAAGTAATTTCATTTTACTCAAACACAAACCTATCAATAGTAAAACCAGAGAAACTGATCATTTTGGGAGTGATTTTTTCCAGAGCTGTATATATGAACATGATGTATAAAGCTGAAGCTACTGCAGGAAAATGTGGTCAAAGGGTGTGGAGATGAAGTAGCCTGCAGTGTGGAGCCACAGTATGATAAATATAAGATCAGAGCATAATGTGTTGAATGTCAGATCACATACCTGAGCAGGATGTGTGCTGCTGCTGCTGCATGATCCAGTGGTAGAGAAACAGCAGCCAATCCTCTGTCTGTAAACAATATAAAGTAAATATGAATCTACAATATAGGCTACTATGAGACCAGTGCATCATGATGCTGTGCAGCACCAGGGGATGAAATGACTTCCTACAAGCAACAATAAAAAGTCAGCAGAGTGTGAATGCTGCCTCCAGGTAAACACACCTGCTCCCTGTGAGCCTTTTAATTAGTTTGCTGCGCTCTCATTGGCTGCCGCTCCTCCTGCCCGGCTCCTACGGTGCTACACTGATGGATAACAAGACTGGACGTATTTACAGTAATGAATTCCTTATGACGGTTGTTTGTTTTGTTTTTATTCGAGGGTTTATACTAAGTACTAAAACTTCTCTTTATTATTTCTTTTTCCAAATGACATCACTGGACTCTCCTGGATTTCACTGTAAAAATCCTCCCGTTGTTTTGACATCAGTGTTTCTCTGATATCATGATGGACACGTGGCTATATTTAGAGTTATCACTGCAGTGTAATAGTGACATCACCGTTACTATGAACACACTATCGTTTCATCTATCTGGTAAATCAGGAATAATATAAAAGGAATGTGGGTCGGAGCATCGTGAACATCTCTGAAAAACACAGCTGGGAACATTTCCAACATTCCTCTCAGTCTCAGCTTCAGAAATGTCTTGAGCAACAGTTTTTTTTTTTTTTCCAGAAAGGCTGTGAGTTCATCATCCTGCATCCTCTCTCAACGCCTGGTGACAGAGACACTTCCAAGCAGAGAGAAAATCAACATGAACATCTGCTGATTAGTGATTACTTCACGTTAACTCGGCTGTGTCTGATATAGATTTCATGATACTCCTTTAAAGGGATAGTTCACCCAAAATTCAAATTTCACTCATTATCTACTCACCCTCATGTGGACTAAGGGCTGGGAGAATCCTAGAGTCCTCCGTGCCTTCTCTGAGTTACAGCGGGGCTCGGCGCAGCAGTATTTGTCCATATAATGGTTGTTTTCTTCGTTCAAAAAGACACACCAAAAAACATCCAAATACCTCCATACTGCTCATCTGTAATGTCCATCTTGTATTGAAGCCCCGACATGAGAAATTGTTCTGCCGGTCAGATTTGCACTGACACAGGAAGAGCAGTGAACTGAGACACTGGGAGCTTCCGCTACAAACAAGCTTAAAACATTGACTTATTTAATTTTTTTCGAAACAATTTCTCATGTTGGGGCTTCAATACAAGAGGGACATTACAGACGAGCACTATGGAGGTATTTAGATGTTTTTTGGTATGTCTTTTTGGACGAAGAAAAGTGAGCACCATTCACAACCATTATACAGTATGGACAAATACTGCTGCACGGACCCCGCTGTAACTCAGAGAAGGCACGGAGGACTCTGAAACTTCTACCAGCCCTTAGTCGACATGAGGGAGAGTAGATAATGAGTGAAATTTGAATTTTGGGTGAACTATCCCTTTAACTCGGCTGTGTCTGATATAGATTTCATGGTACTCCTTTAATTTCCATTGCCAGCAATTATGAGTAACTAATCCAAGGGCCGTGCTGTCCAAACATTTCATGGGAGTACACAGCTTTACCAAATACAGTACGTTGTGCACTCTGTGAGTCAGCGGCTGTTATTCCAGATAGATTACATCAGATCAAATGCTAGAGTTTAATAGGTAGACTGCCAACAGTGCAGTCTCACTCCACTTGTAAAATTTACAGGAAAACAAAGAGAGTCATTCTTACATCTCGGGGGTTTCTAGTGCATGAAACAGTGGTAACTGACTGGAACCCCCTAATGAACCCTAATAAGCCTCCGCTCCCTCCCCTTTTCCCCTTGGCTCCATCCTACAAACACATGACATTTACTTTTAATAAACCATTAGCTTCATATCCTCTGCTGGACCTACTGTAGGGCGCCGGCGAGGGCACATGCAGCGCACACACACACTGCGATGGTCGTGCACACACAGTAGAGTACAGTAAAGTCTGCTAAGTGTCGCCCATCAGTCATTAGGTCCGTTCAGGCTCGGCTACACACGCTGATGTAATGAGGCACAGTGAATGTGTGCAGTCTGTGTGTATGTTTAATAGATTGAGGGATGAATCATTCCTGCGATGACCTGGTTCTTCAGGGAAGTTTGAGCATAAGTGTGTGTGCATGTGTGTGTGTGTGTGTGTTCCTTCTATGTGCACATTTGGGGGTTAATGGCGCATGAAATGATGTCTTCATTAGCATCTCCTCAAGATAAAACCACATGATGGGACAATAATCATATCTGTCAGTTACATGACAGGAACAAAGGATTCAATGACAACGCTGGAAAAAAGATCATTAAAAAATGTTGTATCTGTTTTTAATTAGACCTGAACTGATCAGATTGATCCACAGCTACATGCACACACTGTAGGATTAGCATTAACATCTTCACCCATCCTTATTGTAATTGTGAATCTGTTAAAGGCTATCCCACCAAAAAACATCCAAATACCTCCATAGTGCTCGTCTGTAATGTCCCTCTTGTATTGAAGCCCCAACATGAGAAATTGTTCCGAAAAAAATTAAATAAGTCTATGTTTTCAGCTTGTTTGTAGCGGAAGCTCCCAGCACTGCTCTTCCTGGTCCGTCCAAATCTCGCGCGATTTGCATTGACATCCAGTTCACGGCTCCGCAAATCACGCAAGATTCCGGCAGAGCAACACTGGGAGCTTCCGCTACAAACAAGCTTAAAATATAGACTTATTCAATTTTTTTTCTGAACAATTTCTCATGTTGGGGCTTCAATACAAGACGGACATTACAGACGAGCACTATGGAGGTATTTGGGTGTTTTTTGGTGTGTCTTTTTGGATGAAGAAAAGTGAGCTCCGTTCACAACCGTCATATAGACATGCAGTGCTGCACGGAGCCGCGCTGTAACTCTAATGAATTCAGGGCACGGTCTGGTCTTGGGATTATCCACATAAATGTCAGGAGTTTACTCCCTAAAATGGACTTAATTAAAATCTGGATACAGACAACCGATACTGATATTCTTGTACTCTCAGAAACCTGGCTGAATAAAAATGTTCCAGACAAGGACATCACTATCAGTGGTTATAATGTTTTTCGTTGTGATCGGCCCAGGAAAGGAGGAGGTGTTGCCATTTATATAAAAAAGAAATTTCAGGCCACACCCATTACCTGTATTTCCTTAACTAAACAATTTGAATTACTTGCCCTAAAACTTGAGTTTTCTCATGATCAGTCTCTTATAGTTATGGGCTGCTACAGACCTCCTTCAGCCTGCAGTGAGACCCTTTCAACCCTATCTAATCATGTGGCAGGGTTTAATTCTAATGAAATTGTTCTTGTGGGAGATCTAAACTATGACTGGCTATCCTCAGCTTCAGACTGCCTAAAAAGTGTCTGTGATTCTCTGAATCTAACCCAACTCATTGATAGCCCAACCCGACCTAACACAAAATTTCCATCTAGATCCTCACTTCTTGATCTTGTCTTGACCAATGTACCTCATAAGTACAGTAACATAGTGTCTTTGCGAATGATCTGAGTGATCACTCCACTATCGCAGTGGTTTAGAAATGCCAAACTCCCCAAGACCAAGCCTCGCATTATATACAAGAGAGATTTTTAAACATTTTCATGAACAAGCTTTTATTCGTGACGTGTATAATTGTAAATGGGACAGGATCTCCTTATTTGATGATGTGGAAATGGCCTGGAGTTATTTTTATGATGATTTCCTGAATCTAATTAATAAACACGCCCCCTTTCGGAAATTCAGGGTGAAAGGGCGTAATAATCCCTGGTTTCACCCAGAAATAGGAAATCTTATAAAAGACAGGGATGCTGCTTGGGCCAGAGCTCGGAAATCAAAATCCGAAAATGATTGGCTTTGCTTCCGACAGTTACGAAATAAATGTACGGCATCAATTAAGAAGGCAAAAGCTGAGTTTTATCTAACAGAAACTACAAATAACTTAAATGACCCAAAGAAATTTTGGAAGGTGGTGAAGTCAACATCTGGTGTTGTTCAGCAAAATGAACTACCAAATTTCTTGGTCCATGGCTCTGTCAATTTAACAGATACTTTGTCTAAGCTAAATTTCTTTAATGAGCATTTTGTCTCTGTGGGTCATTTATTCGATAATTGAATATTCCAGTCAATAAAATCTGACGTGGCGAAGGAGTCCTTGGATGAGGCTGTAATAGCCCCCCAGAGAACTCCTTTTACTTTGAACCTGTGTCAGCTTCTGAGGTGTCTAGAGCCCTAACTGGCTTGGATACTAAAAAATCAGCTGGTCCTGATAAATTGGACCCTATCTTCCTAAAGGTGGCTGCAAATTATATAGCTGAGCCCTTGACACACATTTTTAATCTTAGTCTCAGCACCAATACACTCCCAAAAGTTTGGAAATCTGCCTTTGTCCTCCCCCTGTTAAAAGGGGGTGACCCTTCTGACGTAAATAACTACAGGCCTATTTCAAAATTATGCATTGTTGCTAAAATATTTGGAAAAATAATCAGTGAACAACTAAAAGATTTTTTAGACTCAAATAGTATTTTAAATAACTTCCCAATCTGGCTTCAGGAAGCAATCACAGCACGGTCACGGCTGCCCTGAAAAGTTTTTAATGATTTAATTGAAGCACTTGATCTTAAAAAAGTATGTGTTGCCCTTTTTATCGATCTCTCTAAAGCTTTCGACACAGTTGATCACAAGATATTGATCAAAATCCTGAGAAAAATTGGCATTTCTAACCAGGCTTCCACCTGGTTTGCTGATTACCTGTCTAACAGGACTCAGGCAGTCCAGTTAGCCAATGTCACATCATCCTCACTCGAGATCACTAAAGGTGTGCCCCAGGGGTCGGTCCTTGGACCTATTTTATTTTCTAATTTATATAAATGATCTCTGTGTCAATTTGTCAAATGCTGCTTACCACTTTTATGCTGACGACACTGTCATTTTATTGTTGTGCGTCCTCTGTTGTGCATGCATATGAGCTGTTTACAGTCTGCTTTTAATGTTGTACAGGCCCCGACTACAAAGTCTCAAACTGGTTTTAAACACCAGCAATCAAAAATAATGGTCTTCTCAAAAGCTACCTACTCAACTGAAAACTTACCCTCTGTAATAACTGCTCAAGGAAACCCATTCGAGGTTGTTACTAAGTATAAATACTTAGGTTTCCTCCTAGATACGGAGCTTTCGTTTAAATTGCACATTGATAACTTGGTAAAAAAACTCAGGCTAAAGCTTGGCTTCTTTTATAGAAATCGTGTGTGTTTCTCTCTGCGTGTGCGTAAATTGCTTGTGTCGTCAACTTTCCTACCAGTAGTTGACTATGGAGATGTGTTGTACATGTGTGCTTCGTCCAAAAGCCTAGCAGCTTTGGACACTGTATATCACAGTGCATTAAGGTTCTTCACTGGCTGTGGTCGTCTCACTCATCACTGTCAGCTCTACTCGAAGTCCGGGTGGCCATCTCTGAGAACCCGGAGGAGAAACTCATTGTTTGCTTATGATCTATAAGGCTCTCCTTGGTATGGTTTCCTCCCTACCTCTGTTCACTCCTCCGTCGAACAGAAAATCGATATGCCTTAAGGTCCAGTGATATCTATTGTTTGAGCATTTCTAGAGTGCGGACCGAATTAGGGAAAAAAGCGTTCAGTTATGCCGCTCCATTAACATGGAACAACCTCCAGGCCGAACTGAAATTGTCTGAACTTGTATCTCTTGGTGTTTTTCGACACTTCTTAAAGGTCCGACAACAAAAATCATTTGAGCGGTGCCTTTGCTGACCAACCTTGTCACCTTGACCTCCTGCTCCCTGCACTTTTTGTTTTAACCTCCATTGTAACATGGCCCTATTTAATATAATGTAATACTGTAATGTATATTGTTGTATATTGTATTTTGTAATTTATAATGTTGACGACGTGTGCTGCTGCCCTCTTGGCCAGGTCGCCCTTGAAAATGAGATCTCGATCTCAACGGGTCTTTTACCTGGTTAAATAAAGGCTAAATAAAATAAATAAAAGAGAAGCCACGGAGGACTCTGAAACTTCTCCCAGCCCTTAGTCGACATGAGGGTGAGTAGAAATTTGAATTTTGGGTGAACTATCCCTATAATGCAGGGACATGACATTTACCTTTAGTGTTTTTTTGAAATTGCATGTTTTTATTCATATCGTTTTATTTCAGCTTTTTCAGCTTTTCGACTTTCATCTAAAATGGTTGTTGATGAAATGAAACGGTTGCTCCCCGGTTCACCCCGGCTCCTGCTGCCTGAGATCAAAACCAGCTCCTGCTGTTGTAAATTCCCCTTCATCGGAAATGTGCAACTGCCGCGCAAGGATGTGGCTTTTTTATTGTACAGACGTGTGTGGACCCACCACAGCCACTCTGAGGAGTCAAATCACATCATAGGGCGATACAGATCTGAGGTGGTGTGTATGTGTATGTGTGTGTGTTTGTGTGTGTGTGATGTGTGTGGTGGAGATCGAGGTGACAGCCAGGACTCGGCCTCCAGCCTCATCCAGCTCTTTATCACAGTAATGACAAATGAGAAGCTCCATATGTGCTGCGATGAGTTTAATGTCAGGACGGAGATTTGCCCTCAGAGCTCAAATTTGAATGTGAATGTATTCGCATTTAGACAAAAGGCAAAAAAAGAAAAGAAAAAAGAAGACACCATCAATGTCAATCTAATGAAAAGCTGTTAAATATTATAATTACCTCTGACTGATGCTGACAGGATGAGAAGGGGTTGATGTGGCCTTCAGGTGACATGACGTGCCCTCTGGCTCAGGTGTCCGCAGCTGTTGATGACAGACACAAGCTGATTGTATTTCTACATGTGAGACCATGCGGGGCGTCATCATCATGCATACAAGATTTAGACAATGACATCATCATGAAGATAACACAAATTATTTAGTGCATTGGAGGGAACGCCTGCTATTAGTCTGTGTTGAAATACACTGTTGAATTTCTTAACGACAGGCTTCGATGGAGCTCCTCCGCTGCTTTCACTCACTCGCCTGTTTTCATTTCGCATTTGATTTGAGGTGTTAATAGAAGTTTGTGGTGTCAAATCTGTGTGGAAATCAGCTTTAATCACACTTTAAATCAGGGCCTCCTGCGTCCTCACTGAAATAATCCGCTCAGATCGTTCATGTTCTTCTGACTAAATATAGCTATAGCGGACAACCAGGCCATCTCTCTGGCCCATATATATGTGCTACCTCTGCAGCAGCAGACCTATATGAAGGTGCCAGACGAGGCTGCCGGAGGAGCGGAGAGTCTCTACAGGGCTGTGATGTGTTAAAGCACACAGCCTGGTGATGAAGTCAACAACTGCTGTGGACAAACTTGGAAGCATGTAGTCAGACAAGATCATGTTTGTCTTTATAGCTTATGAGTTTATATGGGTTTTAAAGGGATAGTTCAACATTTTGGCAAATTGGCCCATTGCCATAATCCCTATAGTCGTTGTAGGTCTGTTATCTTTATTTGTCGGTGCAAACTGTTTTGAGAACGGCGGAGCAGAGCCGCGAGCTGCTCAGAGCTACGCTACGGAGGCTCATGGGATTTCTTGGTTTCCAAACTGAGTTGTTTTTGAGGTAGATGCAGAGACTGCTTGCCGAAAAACTGCCCCCGACGGGAACGTGCATCAGTGGTTTTGCATGAATTTACCTCTAAAACAACTCTGTCTGGTAACGTTCTGTTATTATCTCATAGCGTGGTGAATGTGCAGGTCACAACTTGTCCACCAGAGCGTTGTGGAGTTGTTGGATTGTGTATTTGATGAGTTTGATGAGGGAAACCAAGAAATCCCATGAGCCTCCGTAGCGTAGCTCTGAGCAGCTCACGGCTCTGCTCCGCCGTTCTAAAAATAGCTTGCACCGACAATTGAAGGTAACAAACCTACTCCTAAAACTACAGTATAGGGATTATGGCAATGGGCCAAGTTGCCAAAATGTTGAACTATCCCTTTAACCACTGGTTTCATTATTGATTGATTTGTTATCTTGCAAAATAAATTCAATTGTTATATTTTCTGAGTGAGAAAACTGTGAAAATAGCAATCAAATGTCTGAGAGGTGCACCACACAGGGCCACTCAGCTTCTTCCTGCTGACTGCAGTTTAATCAAATAGTACATCAATCAATACTCCAAAATCCAATGATATTCAACTCCCTGTGATACAAAAAGCAAAAAAAAAAAAAAAAGGCAACAAATCTTCGTTTTGTTGTTGAGATGATGATGTAAATTGCTCGGCTAAGTGTTTCAGCACCGCCGTTTAATGACAAGATGCTATTAGAGAGCAGAAAGTAGATCACCGCTGTCATCTGGATCCCTCGCTGTGGCGTGCCTCACACTCAGATGAGAGCTCCCTAATAACCCAGACCTCCCCCATCCTCCTCCTCCTCCTCCTCCTCCTCCTCCTCCTCCTCCTCCCCCTCTCTCTCCCTTTGTCAGTTCATGAGAAAGTTTGGAGCTCTTCCACAGCTCAACCCTCCCTCCCCATCCTCTCTCCTGGCAAGCCTCTCTACACCACCACGGCCTGGCAATCAGCAGCAGATATGGCGAGGACGCCGTGTGGCAAGCCAAACCATAATGCTGCCCAAACTGATGGAGGCAAGCTCAGAAAGAGGGAGGGGTGGGGTGGAGTGGAGGGGTGGGGGTGTAGATGGAAGGAGGAGGAGGTGTGACCGTGGCGTCATCTGTGAGTGAGCATTAATCTGCAGGACTATGTGGCGTCCTGCACAGGAGAAGATGAGAGTCTGGACGTCCCAGGCGGGATGCACGGGAGCAGGCGGTGTGAGCTAACGTGCATGCAGAGATGGACAGAGTACTCGACCCCAGTACTTGAGTAAGAGTACAAATACTACTGGTCAAAATTTACTCCGTTACAAGTAAAAGTAGCTCAGCTGACATGTTAATCGAGTAAGAGTAAAAAAGTACTTGCTTTTAAAGGTACTTAAAGCAGAAGTAGGCGATCCGGTGGTTTTAGCTAACTTCCTGTCAGCAGATGGAGTTAGCAGTCCCCGCCCTCGTCCCTACGTCACCACATTCAAGCGCATCCCTTGGCTGCACACACAGAGAGGACCGCCCCTTTATGCCGTTCTCTCTCCTCATTGGATAAAGGTTGTAGGATACAAGGAAAGTTTTCTCCTTGGCTTACAGTGACTGACAGACCCGTGTTTCAGACCAAACACTCTATATAAGTGATTGCTGTCGGAAGATATAACTATTTAAGACTTATATTAACACAAACATTCCGCTTACTTCTGCTTTAATTATCCAAAATTACATGCTTTTAAATTTACTTTAAGTAAAAGTACATTTCTTATTTTTCACATCAATGAATTACTATAGTTTTTTCTAAATGAATTTAAGGAGCTTTTAACTCTTGTTTCTGAGAATTCACTCTTAACCAGCTGCACTGATGTGCTGCTTTTAGGGGTTAGGGTTTCCTTCTTTGACAAACACAGCTTGTGTCCAATAGGATTTTAGAAAAAAAAAGAGCAGACCTGAAAGTAACGAGTACTTTTCAGCCTTCCTAGAAATTAACTCGAGTAAAAGTAAAAATATTTGTCTTGGAAATGTATTCAAGTAAGAGTAATAAGTACCAAAGATATCTAATACTCAAGTAAAGTACAAATCCTCTGGATATGTATTGAAGTACAGTACTCAGGTAAATGTACTCCGTTACTGTCCACCACTGCATGCGTGTGTGTGTAATACAAGACATAAAACCAAGGTTACACATTAAACTGCTACAACGCAGAGCATCACTCTGAAAGGTACAGTAATTGTTTTAATGAGATTATGTGTCAGGTGAGATTTATACGAGAGGCTGTTAAGTTCATAAATCTCACTTGTGCACACACAAACACAATCATTCCCTCTTACACAAACTCACACCAGCGACATGCAGATTATTAGTTTGTATTGTGACAGAGAATTAAATTGTTTATAAGAGAAAAACACAGCGTGAGTAGGATTTGAAAAAGGAGAGTGTTTGTGTGTGAAATGAAGATGAGTGTGACAGTAGGTTTTAATGAAAACAAATCCTGCACTTGCTTCCTGCTTTATGGATAATTAAACATTAACCAAGTTTAAATCTTTATAAGAGTAAGATCACATTATTTTGTTTTGCAGATTTTGCATTTTATCACAACCCGAGTATCTGCAATTATTATTATTGTAGCACACACCGGCTGAACCACACGCTGTGTCTGTTTCACGTGCACCTATTTCAATCTTAAATTGAAGAAATGAAGGAATAAATCTTACATTGCCCCTTCTCAAATTGAATAAATGTCATATTCATACAGTAAATGGATCAAAATCCAATCACAGAGATGATCAATAATGGTCCATTACCCACAGCACATCACTGATGCTTGTTTGGTAAATGACTCATTATTACCAAATGATTACTCTCATAGTGTTTCTTATAAGGATATGAATGAACCATGTGGGTTTGACGCATGCAGAGTCTGTGCATTGATGAGCTCAGGTTTGTAAATGTTGTAAATTATGAATGAGGAAATACATTCAACATGTTTGTGTTAAACTCACAACACATTTGGGAAGAAATACTGGATGTAAATATATAATTGTTCACATTTAGGATAAAAAACAACATCTTTTCCTTTAAGACTTGTAGTTTCTCCACAGGTAGTGATGTATGTGTGAGATTAAAACGCTGATGCTCAGTGTGATTGGCCTCGAATTACTGAGCTTAATTCACACTCATGGTGACGAATGTTTTGCCGGCCTGAAAGGAGATTACTCGCTCAGTGTGACTCGGGGCGCTGCAGGAATCTACCTTATCTTGCAGATGTGGCTAATGCAGAGAAAGTGCATTGAATGTAATGTACAGGGGGAGAGGAGGGGGAAGAAGGGGCGTGGCGGCACAGTACAGGCTGAGCAGACAAAGAGGGACTCCTTGTAAAACAAGGGTGATATCACGCAAAGTACATGTGACACATTTGCAAATGCAGCAGCGAGTTGGTGGGCCGAGGGTGTAGCTCAGAGGAGAGGGGGGGTGTCACTTGTCTCTAGCCCATTTTGGGCCTGTCTCCACTTATAAACTCCCATAAAAAACCAATAATGTTGTGCAGATGTAGACGTTTTGCCCGTGAGCTAACAATATAGAAGGAGCAGTATGCCGGGAATGTCTTTGATCAAGGTTTTATGAAGGAGACGGCCTCTTTGATGATTTTGCTGACATTTCCAGGAGACTTTAAAGACTCAGGGTCGGGCTAATCAAATCAGCCTGCTCTTTGAGGTTAGGCAGCATGGATGCAGCCAGGGTGGGGTCCCTTTACGGTTTGGAGACGAGGAGACATTGTGTCTAAGTGCTTTCTGAATGAATGAAAAAGACATTTGCATCCTCTGCACAGATGTGCGCGAACACGGTGCACATTTGCATTCTGCAAAAGTCACTTCATTCATTCCCACGGTTTATTTTCATATATTTGCATCTGTGTATATTCCTGCGTACAGGAAGTGCATGACCTACTGACCTGCTCTGACTCTCTTGTATCATCTGTTTACATTTGTGCATCCACATCCTTTGTCTGAGCTGTAACATTTCACTTATCGCCGCCGCCATTCATCCTCACCACGGTGCTGATTTCTGATGCTGACAGCCTACAAATGCTCTCATCAAACACACACGCACACACACACACCTGCATGTGCAAACACACCCATGCTGGCACGTCCTGTTGGCTCAGTGGGCCGTTAATGTATTCACAACCTTTTCTTACACGCCGCCGCCTCTCTCCTCTCCATCTGTCCCCTTCTCTTTTTCGCCATTTGGCCCAGACAAACCTAAACCGCTCAGATAACACTGGTGTGGATAGAACAAGCCCAGACCAATGGGATTCGGTTTATGTAATAAGTTCCCATTATGATTATGCAAATCTTCCCATTGTCAACTGGGACTGGATTTCTTGGATTTTCTATTTGGCTGTCACAGATATTAAAATGGCAGATTTATCACCTTTTTTTTTCGTGGAGGAGGTTTCTGAATCACTGCCTTTTTTTCCAAGCAGATGACATGATATGAACCTTCACAGTGTTATAATTTTATCACCAGCCTGGGGTCCTATTATGGTCAGCGCTGTGTGTGAGAGATGCTGCCACTGATGCCATTTCTGCTGCTGCTGCTGCTGCCGCTTCAATTTTGAAAAATGTCCAGGCCATTAAACAGCTCAGGTGCTTTCACACAAATCTAAATTATCAGACCTATTTGTGGAGCGTTTCCACCTCCTGGACACGTCCACATACAGTTTAAAACAAGACAAAGTGCCCGGGTCCTCTAACGGCCCACGAATCATCCGATGCCACCTGACAAATGTGTGTGTCTCTCTCTCTCTCTTTCTCTCTGTCAGGCTGCTGGTATCTTTTGTCGGCTAATGGAGCTGAGAGACCGGGGGGATAGGGTATTGGGGGATTGGAGGGGGGCAGAAATGGAGAAGCTCTCCCATGTGTGATATTTCGGGCCAGCTGCAGCGATTACAGCAGTTTGTGTATCACGTCTGGAGCAGCAAGTCTGACACTGTGTGACTTTGTTTCCTCCTTAAAAGTTGGATTCCTGTGCAGAATTCACCTGAACATGTCACAGTGAGTCTGTGCACTGTCATCATCATCCTCATCCTCATCACCAATGGAGGTGCTCTCTGTCTCTGTCTCAGGGTGTTTTAAATGGATATATCTGGCAAGATCTCTGGAGGCTTGAGTGCTTACAACAGCAGGTTTGGTAGTGGAGGGAGGCTCAAATACAGATACACACACACACAGACACACAAACGTGTTATGTACCTACTTGTTCTGAAGGTGTGTGGTTCGGTGGAGCTTCCTCCAGGGAGAGACCTTTGTTGTAGCTCAGGTCCAGCTCGTCTGAGGTGTCGCTCTTTCACTGTCTTCTTTCTGTCAGTGAAGACAAATCAAAGGTGAAATGTAGCAGCCACATGTAAGGATGAAGGATGCAAACGTGCTTCCTGAATCAAAAGCAACAGATTCACTAAGAATATAGACTAGACTCACAAAAAGAAAAAGAAAAAAGACAACAACAACTTTGAAAACCTCATTAAATCCAAAAACAACGTCAATGGGATAAATCTGGAGAGTTGGTTCTGTCTGAATTACACTGGAGAAAAAAAAAGAGCCAGCAGGGGGTCTGTGTCACTGTTCCCATAAATAACCGTACACCAGCTCCAGCCTTGACAGCTCCTACTTCAAATATCCAAGTGCTAAATAATAGTTGTATATTCAGGTGGTGGTGGTGTTGGCGACATGTGGTGCCCGTGTGTTGAGCGCTGTGGCCTGCGGTGTCCAGGTTTTAACAGGCAATCATATTTCTTCTTCACACCCCACTAACCGTAAAGCTTTTAGAAATGGTCAGAGGAGACGCTGATGATAATTACAACGACACTTCCTACATCGGCTCATAAAACAAGGCGATGGCGAAAGTGGCAAAGACAAGAGATGGAGCAGAGCAGATGATGTGTGGTAACAGGATAATACCATTTTATTATGACTGCAGACTTATTTTAAGAGGAGTTTCATTACTATAACAAAGACTGGTTGTAACTAAGCAATCCAACTATCTTCATCCTCAGGTTGTGGATAACCTGAATAACATTAGAGTCAATCAAACAACAGGTTCCTTCTGGTTCTGTTTCGTATTTTGCCATTAAAGCCTGGTGCATGCGCATGCAAACTGCACCAAGTGTTGATGAGGAGGTTGAATTCAATTGAAATATCATTTCATTATCTGGCTATATGAAAAGATGCATCCCCTCAGGGCTAATCGTCAGGCTAATGAGCAGAAACAATCCCACTGTGCAGCACCAACCTTTGAAACAGACTGTGTGAGTAATGGGTTTATTATTATTTGCTGCCATTCCCTCATCAAAATATGTTTGGCCAATTCAGGGTCTTTGTTGAGTATCATTCCTAAATCTCAACAACAGATATTAAAGGGATAGTTCAACATTTTGGCCCATTGTCATGTCAGTGCAAACTATTTTTAGAACGGCGGAGCAGAGCCATGAGCTGCTCAGAGCTACACTACGGAGGCTAATGGGATTTCTTGGTTTCCCTCATCAAACTCATCAAATACACAATCCAACAACTCCAAAACGCTCTATTATTGTCTCATAGCGTGGTGAATGTGCAGGTCACAACTTGTCCACCAGAGCGTTTTGGAGTTGTTGGATTGGATCATTGTGTATTTGATGAGTTTGAAACCAAGAAATCCCATTTGCTCTGAGCAGCTCGCGGCTCTGCTCCGCCGTTCTAAAAATAGCTTGCACCGACAATTATAGGTAACAAACCTACTCCTAAAACTACATGGATTATGGCAATGGGCCAATTTGCCAAAATGTTGAACTATCCCTTTAAGAAAGAAGAAACTCCAAGCTGTGAGAGATAAGAATCAAATCTAATGTTTGAGACAAAGGAGCCTGGAGGTTGTGGTGTACTTTGTGGCTAATGGGGCAATGAGGGGGCAGGTGTGCAGGCGGAGCAGCCAGCGTCAGGTGACTGACTTGCCCGGGGTGGGGAACTCATGGTGGAGAGATGGAAAGAGCGAAAGGGACACGAGGGAGGAGGAAATAAAAGGCAAGGAGTGTGCACCCCGTAAATCCAATCTGGCACAGACAGTTGTAGACGTTCAAGGTTAAACTGGTCGACCTCTGCCTCCAGCTCACACACCAGCAGCAGGTGGAGGAGGGAGGATGAATATTCACATCTCATCCTGCATCAAGAAGAAAACACATTCCACTAAATGTCACAGTGTTTAATTAACATGAAGACGCTGCTGGGAAAAGGTTGTTTTTTTTTGTGTGGAGTTGATACATGAACAGCTTCACACGTCTGCAGACGGGCCGGTCATTAATCACACGTAGGTCACATCATTTGGGATTGAGAGGCGACTCGGCGTGTTTACATTATGGGTCATATGTTGTGAGCCCAATTAAGCAACTCTCACACACACACACAAATCATTTTCCTGCTCTGTTGCCCCCAATTTCTCCTTCAAGGCTCCTCCATCAAAACTCCCTAATACCCCGAGTAGTGGGTGGGTGGTGGGTGGTGGGGGCAATCTCATATCCCTCCCCACTGTCCCTCTCCTCTTGTGGGCAGGGTGATGATCTGTAAAGAGAATCATTAAGAGGCAATTTGTGAGCACGACACGCACGCACACGTCGCCCGGAGAAGGCGATCCATCAGCAGCACCAACCCCATCCCTCACCGCCAAAAAGACGCACAGGCCTTGTTGCCCCACCGCCCCACCGACCGACCTTTAACCACCTGATATATGTGTTGCTGTGCATGAACACGCAGGCATGCACATGAAATATAACACAATGGGCGGGCGGTCCCATGATCCAGTCCATGAGACACTGTCCAACAACAACAAGCCTCCCTCGGGCACAAAAAATACAAATCATTATGTCAGTGACTTGGCAATTGTTTTGTCTCTTTGTGGTTTTGCATGTCTGAGCCGTTTAGTCAATGTTTTGCTTCCCTTTCCCCATCATTTTGCACGTCTTTGTGGTCATTCTGTGTCTCTTTGTGGTTGTTTGAAAAAATGTGCCTTTTTGTCATCTTTTTTGTCTCTCTGTGATCATTCTGCGTCATTTTTTTGTGTCTCTCTCTTCCAGTTGTTTGATTTTCAAGTCTCTTCACACTGCACTAGAAGCTCTGCAGCCCAGTAACCTTCTGACCTCTTTGGGGCTCCCGGGGGGGCTGTTCAGTAATCCATCCATGGATCCCATCGCAGGTTTGGTCCCCAGCAGAGCTTGTCCCAGATGAAAATGTCCTTGAGAAAGACACTCGGGCTTCCTTTTGTGTGTGTGGCCTGCTGCTGTTTGCGACCTCCATCATGAAAGTCACACATACATGCTTAAAGGGATAGTTCAACATTTTGGCAAATTGGCCCATTGCCATAATCGCTATAGTCATAGCAGTAGGTTCGTTACCTTTATTTGTCGGTGTAAGCTATTTTTAGAACGGAGGAGCGGCGCGGCAGGCTGCTCGGAGCTACGCTATGGAGGCTAATGGAATTTCTTGGTTTCCCTCATCAAACTCATCAAATACAAAATCCCAAAACTCCAAAACACTTTCGTGGACAAGTTGTGACCTGCACAACCACCACGCTATGAGATAATAACAGAACGTTACGAAACGGAGCCGTTTTCAAGGTAAATACAAGGTAAATACAGAGTCTGCTTGCTGAAAAATTGTCCCTGAACGCAACACGCATCAGCGGTTTTGCATGAATTTACCTCGAAAACGGCTCCGTTTCGTAACGTTCCATTATTATCTCATAGCGTGGTAATTGTGCAGCTCACAACTTGTCCACGACAGCCTTTTGGAGTTGTTCGGTTGTGTATTTGATGAGTTTGATGAGGAAAACCAAGAAATTCCCTTAGCCTCCATAGCATAGCCCTGAGCAGCCTGCCGCTCCACTCCTCCGTTCTAAAAGTAGCTTACACCGACAATTGAAGGTAACGAACCTACTGCTATGACTATAGCGATTATGGCAATGGGCCAATTTGCCAAAATGTTGAACTATCCCTTTAATATATTCAAAATGCAATTATACCTAATTAGAGTTTATGCATAATGATGAGGCAGGAAGAAAGGGGATGTAATGGAGGACCAGTGATGGGACCATTTCGGGAAAAATAATCCATGCTCTCAGCTTGTTGACCCTGCTCTGTTCCTCCAGCCCCCAGTTCAATAATGGGTAATTGTTGAAGACGTGTAATCAGAGGGGCAGCGGAGAGGCCCGGGTGTGAAGAGGCACCGCTCGTCGTCTGTGATCAAGGGTTCTTCCTCCTCCTCCATCCTCCCGGTTGTTGTCATTGTATTCAAGAGCTTCCTCTATATAACGACGCCCCGGTGCTGCTGCAGCTCAGCAACCTCTCCCCACCATGTTCCTATGGTAACAACCCAGAATGTGTGCGTCTGAGAGGAGATGAGCGATTGTCTGTGTTTGTGTGTGTTCATTACAGCGGCGTGGCTCATTTTTACATAATGAATCAATTATCAAGGCTGTGGACGAGCTCATTTGAATAATCACCATAGTAAAAACACACACACACACACATCAGGATTTAACTGAGCATCTTCACACATGTACAGATTAGACTTTCCCTAGAAAAAGACACAACATTCTGGGTGTGTGTATGTCTATGTGTGTGTGTGTGTGGAGGGGGAAGGTGTATTATGGGACATCCTAGTGACATCATTCGCCTGCCAATCTCCACCCTGCTTGCCAAACTCATCCGCCATAATTGCCTCAGTGGGCAGAGCTGTAGCATCTTAATGGTCCAACACATGGATGGAAGAGCCACACCGCCCCCTGCTGGCCAAACTGCTCCATGAGCATTCATGAACGCACCATCCAAGCACTTAACTGTGACTGTGTTATTTTAAATGTGGACCACAACCAGTTTAGTGGTTAAATATACAACTTAAAAGTAAGATATTATGTCTTTTTAATGATGGAGAAGACACTGATAATTTAATCATTTTTTATCATAGAAATTGAACTCCTTTATAGGGGGAAAAACAACAAATTATAATGTAAAGAATTCAGTCTTAAAAGAGGATGCCTTCAAATTGAGTTCTGTATTAAAACAAATTAAATAGAAAAATGGGATAAAGGGATGTAACAATATCTGGACCAGAAAACTGAAAAATGTGATTATGTTTGACAGGTTGGCATCTGTCATGTTTGCTTTTTTAATTAGAAGCTTATCTTTTGTAATTAAGATGTGAGGAGGGTTAATTAAGTCTTACCCCTGCTGCTGTTTGGTCTTTTAAAGGCCTAATTATCAACACATGCATGAAAAAGGGGGGGAAGCTTCACCATAGAAACAGACAAAAGCAAAAACACTGGATGGATGATGTTTGAATTTTATTTCATTTCATGAGAACACATAAACATTTCATAAACACAGATTCATTCATTTCTCTTGTTCTAATTGTTTTATTTACTCAACACAGGAATCAAACATGTGGCTGTGACACAAGAAGTAAATAAAAATGTGGATTTCATACACAAACTGAACTGTAGCTGCTTTTGTGAAGTCTCTGTGCAGCACAACTGCACCCCCTTGTGGTCAACGATTAAAATACAGTCATTGATTTCAGCTCCAACAACAATATTCACAGTGATTTACCAATACGTATTAGAGATCAGTCGGCGCTCCAGACTTTTAGAGGCGAGGAAACCACCCACTGAGGGACCGACCACTTTAATGCAAGAGTCTTCAAACAGGAAGAGAACATCATCGTACATTAAGTTCATATAGTCAAAGATCCTAACCAGTTCCTGTGTCGAAGGATGTTTTTTCTCATCATACAGGATCTGATGAACTCTTAAAGTCGTCGTCCAATTCTCCACCAAACTCATGATGTCTTTCTGGGCCTGCTGGATCGCCGTGGTCGACTTGGAGGTCAGTGATATTCTCATGAGGTCATTTCCCTCAGCACATCTGACAGACATCTTAACGCCACTCAAGCATCTGTCCAGCTGCACCTTATCAAACTTTTCGATGTACCTGAAGGTGCACGAGTCGACCCAGACGCTGCTATCGTCCAGATCCTGTGGACCAGCTGCAGACGAAGGTTCCTCTGTCTGCAGCGCGTCGCTCTGGGAGGACAGCGAGACATCTCTGAGTCCAGTCTGGAGTAGTCCATCAATGCCGCCGACTGCTGAGCTGCTCTGATCCCATTCTTTCAGATAGTCAGTGCTGTTGGTGCTGTCGTTGTGGTGGTGGTGTTGCCGCCGGTGATGGGAGCTTGAACGACTCTCTCTTCTGGTCTTGGTTGGTGAAGTCCTGTCTGCTTTGGTGTGTTTTTGTGAAACGTCGTCTACTCCTGGATGATTTGCTGAAGATCCAATCCCTGCATCGATCTCCTCCCAGAACATCTGTCTGTGTCCGTCTGTTGCTTCCTCGGTCCTATGTCCCGTTGGGCTTCTACCCGTGGAACCAGCTCGCCGCCTTTCCTCTTCGCCGCCGCTACCCGTGACAGCAAAGCTCCCTACAGTCGAGGAAACTTTTCTCCTGGAGGGCGGGGGTGTGTTTGGAGTGTTTTTTGTGTTCTGGCGCAGGCTTTGGACTTGAGTTGCTTCACCTGTGCTCTGCGGCGGCGGCGGCGTTGATAAGCTGTTCGAGTCCACTGGTTCCCGCTTAGCTTTAGAACTGCTGCAGCTTACAGGGCTGACAAACTTGTGATGAGATATTAGCCCCGGATTAAGAGAGGATTCTCTTAGCTCGACAGCAGCAGCAGCAGCAGTCGGGGATGAGGCGGCGGCGGCGGGGGCTTTAAGCTGACCGGCCCGGCGGATGAGGTCCTCTCTAAGGGCCTTGAGGGCAGCAAAGGGCCCTTCAACGCACACTTCTCTCCGGTGGGGGTCAGGCTTGAAACGTACCGACTTGTGAGCTGAACGAAGACTTTGAATCAGCGAGGCTCGATTGCTGCCAAACAGGGAGAGATCGACCTTCGCGTTGGAGACATAGAAAAACACCTGCAGCACAAGAACACATCTGGATCAGTCTAAACGGCTGGATTCTGGTACAATGGAAGATTATTTCTGGTGCCTTTTTTTTTTTTTGTCATTTATGGTTACTTACATCTCTGGTGAAGGGGAACACAGTGAGGAGGTAGTGTTCAGGAAACTCTGTCATGATCTGTTGCTCCTTCCCAACCACCTTCGCTGCATCTGTTCAAAGAGTTTGCACTGCACTGCTGTACTCGTCTGTTGTTGTTCCCATGTCAACACTCATAACGATGCTTCATGACCGCACACAACAAATCAAGTTGTTTCTCGTCACACAAAATCTGAATCTGCTCATTTTCTACCTGTCAAATGCCGCCCATAACAATGGGACAAATTAAAACCATTTATCAGCTCGGTGTCGGCACTTCCTGTAAAATAAATCTCCTACCTCACCTCTCCACAGTGTGAGGGGTTCCTATGGCAACTGCAACTCATTCCCCTGGGAACCAATTATGGCATAAAACAGAGGATATGACTGCAGATAGATTATGTTTAAAGTCTTCCTGAATTTCCATTTCCATTTCCATTCACTTATGAGGCAGCTTCAGTTTGTGCCCGTCGTGTATCCACATTACAACTGAGTCACAGATATAATACACACCACCTGGTTATCAGAAAAATATATACCTACCTAAAAAAAAATCTATCACAACCTTTTCTCAAATTCTGATTTTATTTCCGCAAATAACATCCTTCATGTTTTGTACAATAATATATAAAATACATAAAATATTTCATTACATTTCATTAATTTATGCACACAAACACAAAAATAACCCCTCAAAAGAATGTGTTTTGCTCAAACATCCGACTTGAATGTGTGATTGTCACTGTGCAGTTTGATTTCACAGAAGTCGTAGGCCTACTGAGTGTGCACACAACTTAAATCTCAGTCAACACTTGATCATGACATGAAGTACACAAGTTGTGCACTTTAAGGGCCTCCAAGCACACAAGAAAATGCTTTTGTGTAAAAAACAAAGGGAACAGTGTTGTGTGAAGTCACACTATTAGATATTTTTGCATAGCCTAATCATTTTTTACTGTGCATATTGTTGAGTTGGATGTTATTGTTGAGCAAGTTAAACGTTTATTTGTGGGTAAACCACTTCACAGACGACTGATTAGTTATCTATTGATCTGTCTGGAGGGGGTCTATACATTTTGGTTTTAAACAACAAGTGCACAGATTCCTATGGCAAGAACAGTTTTACTTCCTGCCACCAACTTTGTTTAAATATGAAGAAGCTCAGCTGAAGAGGAACATTGCACTTCCATATGAGATTTTAACAGTAACTACGTATTTATTTTTCTGAAAACCGGTGACTTGAATACTAAGTCAATGGAAAATGGAGCAGGAACAAACTGGAGCTTCTGGTGCAGCAGAGGGGATAAACCTGGATGTTTTTTCAATGCAGTTCGTCGTGCACATAATAAATATTGACCTGTTTAGTATAGCTTTTAGCTTGTTTTTTATTAGCTACGGCCTGTTTTTTTGTTTACCTTCAGCTCTGTCAAAAGTGACGAAGGCGACTCCCTCCATGTTGGTGGGGTATGCGACCACTTCCACGTCGCCGCCGTCGCTCCTCCGCCGGCTCTGGAAGTGAATCGTCAGCTTGTCGACCATCCGGCTGGCGGGGAGCAGCTGGCCGGGGACACCGGAGACCACCACGGTCCGGGACTCGGTCTCCATTGTGGCTGTGGCCGTGGAGCCTGGTGCACATTACAGCTACACTAACCCGCCTTTTTCCCCTCGCCACGCCGTTGCTACAGTTTCCCAAACACTAGCAGTTGCAGTTTCGCTTTCACTAGCAGGCGTCTTTAGTTTAGTGGTTGTAGTACCGCGGTTTGAACACTAGGTGTCACTGTTTCTCTGCGCGCACTGAGCAAGAGGCCTTCCCTTTGGAAAAAAAAAATAATAATAATTTATGCAGCTGGAAATGAGGCTACTAAGCAGAGCAAATATCTCTGCAATGCCCAGAAGGCAGAGATACAAACTTCATGGCAACATTTCCAAAGAAGTTGCCTCATCTGTTGCTTTTCTCTTTTCTTTTAAATCACACACTTAAAAAAAAGGCTCTAAAAGAAACATTTGAGGAGACTTGTCGATTTGCTGACTGTGGGAGACAGTTATGTCAACACATGTGATGAAAACATTTATTAGAGTCAAACAAAAACAAAACAAAACAAAAAAACAAACACAAAAAAGAAAAAAAAAAGAAAAAAAGAAAACCACACCAGACACAGATCACCTCTCATGATTCACACAAACAGAAATCTCAAAAGAATGAAGCCAAGTAGAGCGACAAACTCGATTGCATTTTTCTTGTGCATATAAACATTTTAATTAAATATAAAAGAAAGTGGCCTGGCTGAGTGCAACAAACAGGTATGAGGGGTTAAAAGAAAATCCAGGCCCTAGTCTCGACTCCTGTCAAATCTCCATCTTGGATCATCACTTCAGTGCAAACGCAACATTCACTGTGTATAAAAGTGACCTTAAATAATTCAGGTAGTATATCTATTATTCAGTGTTTATTATTGTATGGGCTCACATGGTACAAGTGCTGCGGCGTGTTATTGTAGAGAGCGTGTTACATGAGAGGAGAAACCCATTCCTGTGTGCCCAAGGTGAGAGAAATGCTGCTCACTGCATGGGTCGGCGACTGAGATTAAAGTGGGACACGGCTGAGGAAATGATTGATCAAACTCAATTAAATAAAACAAAGTAAAATACTTGCTCCGATATGAATGCTAACTTTAAATGCAATAGTATCCTCTAATTTTCAAAAGTGGGCACAAAAAACGTTCTTGAACCAGAGTCAAGTAGATTGTGTTGTGTTTTCTGCCATTAAAAGAGCCACAGTGGAGACACTAACATCTTAGCAGGCAAATTAATTCATAAACTCTCTGAACACTTTCACTTTCTAACAGCAAACTGGATCTTTTTTTTTTTTTCCTTTTTTTTTTAAAGAATAAAGGGGCCCTCAGCAGCCACAGACACGTTTTACAAAGAAAACTAAAGTGGTAGGTGGTGCTCAGTTTCCACCCTGAGCAAGACCTGTTGGCCAGAGAAGAGAAGAAAAGAAACTGAAAAGAAAGAAATGTGAACATTCATTCTTCAAACATTTGTTTTTGATTTGGATAGAGTCTGGGAGAGAGTCCAGACTGAGGCAGCAGAGGCAGGTGGTTGGATGTGCGTTCATGTGGCGCTCCTTAGATGCACCGAGATCGTAGCAGCTATGAGCCGGCTTTGTCCGAGTCCCGCGGCCCCCCTTTGTGTCTGGTACTAGTTCGGGGTTTGAAGGTGGCCTGGGGGCCGCCGTGGTGGTGGAGTGCGGTGCTCGACGGGGCAGCGTATCTGGAAGGGAGCATGGCAAAGATAGAGTATGATGAGGCCGGGTCTCCGGGCCGACGGTCCGACAGCCGCAGGATCAGTTCGCCCCCTCTGCAGAGCTCTGCCAGGAGGCGGTGGGGGTCTGTACAGCTGATCCCCTCCGGAGGATCTGTCACTTCCAGGATCTGACTGCTCACTGCAGACACACACAGACACACACAGACACACACAGACACACACAGACAGATCCGTGAGCAGCAGAGCCGGTAAAGAAAACAACTAACTGTCATGGGCGGAGAGAAAACTCAGCCCTGCACCATCGGGAGGCTTCAATCAACTGCTGCTGTCTGTCTGCGTCAAAGCTTTTACAATTTTCGATTGTGTAAAAATTCTCCAAATGGCACCAATTATCTGAATTATTCTTGACCTCATGTTTAACTTTCCACCAACACATCAGGGTGCATGTACTGTAAGCCCCCCCCCCTTCCTGTTGATTGTTGACAAGAGCACCTGAACAATGCAGAAAAACAGCTCGGCGAGTGCATTAAAAAAAAAAAGAAAAGAAAGTACGTCGCAATATTTGAAATCATCAGCACATTTCTTTCTGCACAAATACCGCCAGGGCTGCAGGTTCCACTGCCAGGTGTGGATTCTGCCCGGTCTGTGATTTATTCTGCTTACATTCACAAACAAGACGCTTTTTTTTCTTCCCACAGCTGTGGAGCGCAGCAAGCAAATTCTGACACCAGGAAAAAAAAAAAAAAAACGTGCTGTTATTTCAGTTAATCTGCAAAATAAACCCCACCGCAGCTGGATTTATCATACGATTCATCTCGACACCAGTTCCCTCTTGTGATTGACATCTGAACCCTGAGGTTTTCTTTCTTTCACATCGCCGCTCTCGCAAAGCGCTCGCCTGAATGTCCTACACAACACCGAGTAGGAAACACTTCATAACGCACCAGATTAACCTTCCTGCTTTTTTTTTTTCTGCAAGAGAGGAGGTGAAGTCACAGTCAAAAACGTCCGATAAAGTAAAAACGACTGCTGTTAGCTCAAGCTTCACTAAACTCAAGCCTCCCTCTGGACTTCCTATTACCTGCTTCACCTACACTGAGATCTGAAGACAAAGACTTTCTGCCGGCCTTCCTCCCATGACCGCTACGCCAAACCCCGAGTGGACCCTGAGGAGACAGAGGACAGCGTAGGTCGTTAGAAGAAGGCGAGGGACGGATGTTTGCTGACCTGAAATCGCATAAACCAACTTAAATTTGATTTTAAAAAATGGAGAAAATATAACAACGGTGAGACTTTTATATGTGATAAAGGACTTGGTGTGTGTCTAACCTGGTGTTTGGTCACCATGTGGGCAGTGTGGATCAGAGGAGGTCTGATGGAGGGTTTGAAATGCAGAGGTTGGCCCAGGAGGGAGTAGTGCGCCTCACCTGTGGGTCACAGCAGAAAACATCAAGCCATCAACCAGAAGAAGCTCGAAGTTAAAGGTCTAGTCTCGTTCTTGTGTTTGTGCGTCATTGCTGGGAACACAATGACTCATGATTCAAAGTTTTTGGGAGCACATGAATCATATTATGTAAAAAAAAAAAAAAAAGAAAAAAAAAAGTGAGACAAAAGATCCACTCAAAGTTTTTTCAGTTGATAATAACTGAGAGAGAGCACAGGCTGTTGTTGTTGTTTATCTGAAATGCAATGACGTCGTCTCTCTGCTGAACAGAATTAATTTGCCTCCAGACAAAAATCTCAGTGATTCTTCTCAGGACTGAGGCGCAAAATCTTATCTGGTAACACTTTACTTGACGCCTATCTCTATAATGCATTATAACCATACTTATAATGAGTTATAATGCAGTTATAGCAACTATAGTTATAAACACTCATAAATGATCATAATGCTTTATAACAATAAGCATACACATTATAAAGCATTTTATCATGACTTATAAGGTTAGGTATTATAATACGTTATAATTGTTAGTAACCTTGCTGATAATGCCCATATCGATAATGCATTAAAAATATAGTTATAATGTGTTATAATTGGCTTATAAACGTGTATAACTATCATTATAAACACTCGTAAATCATCATAAGGCTTTAATAAGCATAACACATCATAGAACATTCTATAATGGCTTATAACGTCAAGTATTATAATAGAGTTATAATGCTCTATATATAATGTGTTATGCTTATTGTTATAAAGCCTTATTGTAATTTATGAGCGTTTATAATGATAGTTATACAGTGCTATAACTGCATCATAACTCATTATAAGTATGGTTATAATGCGTTATAGAGATAGGCGTCAAGTAAAGTGTTACCTATTATTTACAGAGTTTTTAAATCACGTTGCTGTGTTGTGGATGAAGCTCTGACCTTGTCCACCGTGGCAGAAAGCTGTAGGGAGCTGCGGGTGGTGGTGGTGGTGGTGCGCCATGACAGGGATGGCCGAAATGCCTGATGGGAGGCCCTTGACGCTGGGCGGATGGCCGGGCGAGGGAGTGAGAGCCGGGGACGAGGGCAGGCTGCTCTACACGCAACACACCAGACGGAGGCGGCGAGAGAGAAAGAAAGAAAGAAAGAAAGAAGAGGGGAAGGAGAACAAAAACACTTTCATTCAACAAAAAAAAAACCCTCGGCTGCAGCTTCTGCTTCCACAAAGTCATTTTGTCGTTCAAGTTGGTGCATTAATGTCCCATTCCAGCCACATTAGTCCCCCTAATGTACCATTACACCCTAATGCTGAGGACTATTTTCTCCTCATTTTCAGGTTGCGGCAAGTGTTGACTTCATTTGCGGAGCCTATTCGCTACGACACTTAACCTGCCTGGCTGCAGGGAGGCTGCGTTTGGCTCAAAGAGACCAACCAAACTGAAGTGGCTTTAAAACTGTTTCCTTAACTTTTACTGCATCATTGTGCAACGTATTTGGAAACTCATCCCTAATATACAAATTCTAAGCTGAAATTTAAAGATTTTCCGTCTTGTATTGAAGCCCCGAAATGCAAAATTGTCACGAATATATATAATAATATTGTTGTTCCAGCCTTTGTACCTGGGTGCTGTCTGGGGGCGGGGGGAGCTCCGGGGGCCGGCGGCTGCGCTGGTTCTCGGGCCCCGGGTGTTTGTAGCTGGGCTGTTTCCGCTGGCAGGGGGAGGGGGCCCGGGGCTGCTGGCAGGGCGCCGTCATCTGCAGCATCACCATGCCGCCGCCGTGGGCCGCTGGTAACAACCCTGCACACACACAAACACAAACACACACACATGCATTTAAATAAAAAAAATAAAATAAAAAAAGACCAAAACTGGATATAGAGTTGTGGTCGACAGGAGGTAAATGTTGTCTGACTCTTAATACGACCCGTTTCTATTTAATTCCACACATCAGCTCGGGTTTATCCACCAGAGTGAGCTAACAGATTAAATGTGTTTTTTCGCCAAAAGCTCCTTTTCAGCACTTTTGTTTTGTTCAGCTACACACACCTCATCAGTGAAAACCCACTGATGCTCTCGCGCCGTTAGCTGCTGCTGAGCATTTAGGTTTCTAAGTGCCTTGATTACAACAGTGCACTCCCCTCGTCTCCCTGCTAAATCCACTGCAGTGATCCAACAGATCCAATTATTTAATTCATTCCTAATGCACAGCTGTGAATGATGTGACTTTAAAAACAAACTAACCATCAAACAATTCAGGTAGAGCTGTAACCTCCTGCTCTATGAGCTCAGAAAATACAACATATTTCCGTCTAATTAATTTCTGTTTACACCAATCTCAGGTTATTAGGGGGGAATCACAGCGCAAACTTTGCACAGCTGCCACTGCTGTTGATATATGAATTAATACCTAATAACAGTAGCAAGGACGGTGGATATTTGGGCTTAATCTGAGGATTATTTCTGGCCCTGGCCCGGCCAATTAAAAATGTTTACTGGTGACGCTGTAGGTGAGGCCGCCACCACGAGACCTTCATCTGACCCTCATTACCGACGAGCCCGCGATGACGGCTGCCTCGGTAATACAGCGGACATGAATAATAAAGGTCATTAGCGGGGAGACGGCCCCCGCCTGGGTCTCTGGCCCCACAAACACCAAACAGCTATCACATGAAAACTAGTTGGTGAAAAAGCACAAGGTTGAATTTTTTAGATATTGTCTTATCTGTTATGGCTGATTGCTATTACTGTAGTAAAGTATAAAGATGGACGACATGAATGACCATGAATCCACCAAAGCATCCTGATCATTAGCCCCGCCCCCTCCATGTTAGCAGATGGGGAAAATAATTTAATAAATAAATAACAGGATAAATCTGTGGTTCATGCCTAATAAAAAATATATCCCCCACAAAAACATGTTTTTATTATTTTAGGTCGCACTTCTCATCCAGTGCAACATGGCGGCCTCTGTGTTAAAGACCCTGAACCAAACAAACGTCAACACAACATTTAAAAGCTTTAACATGCAGACTGTTGAAACACGTTTTTTATTTTTTATTTTGAACAATTCAGAACTCAGAGCGGAGAGAGAGAGAGAGTACCTGCGTACTGCTGGCCTGGGTGCTGCTGGGAGACACACGGGGACGAGGTCTGAGAAAACTGGAGCTGCTCCATCATCGGGGCGGGCAGGAAACTCACTGTTGAACTGTGTGAATGAATGAACACACACACACACACACACACACACACACACACACACACAGGAAACCATTTTACAACAGGGCTTCTTCTCTTGTAAACAGAATCAATGAAAACCAGCAGGGGTGGTGGTAAGCATTCATAAAATGCATGAATTTATTCACATAAAACATTTTTTCTGTGCTTTCTGGACATATTGAACTATATTAGAGCTGTGAATAGAAATTGATTAGTCGATCGACAATTTATTTTGATAATTAACCAATCACTCAGGTCATTGTTGAAGCAAACATGCCATTTAATCGTTTTGTTTTTCTATTTTTTTTTCCCATTGTTGCACAGATTGTGTATTGTGAATTCCCTCATAAGCAGCACAACTATGAATTGAGAAACACACATTGACCCATTTACTTACTTATCGAGTCTAATATGATTGAAAAGCAAGTCTAATATGATTCTCACGTCGCATCAGCAGGTTTTTCTTTCCTTTTTTTTTAAATGATCAGAAAAATCCCTCCTAAAACCTGCACAGCTGAGGTATTAAACGTGAAATTTAGCTCTCCAAGTCCATCTGTACCGTCGGCGCTCTGCTCGGTAAGCAACCTGCCTGCAGGGGCCGGTGTACAGCTGGCGGAGGAAGCCGGCTGCAGGTGGACAGTTGGTCCTCGTGGGAGAAGAGTGAGCCGTTCGAAACGCTGCCGCATAAATCATTTCCACACCGACTGCCCTACTAACGCAGCCTCATTTTACAGCTGGGACAATGAGAAAGTGACCTCTCCTTGCATGTGTGTGTGTGTGTGTGTATATATGGGTTCATTGTTCTTCTGCAGGTGATGGTTGTGTTCATGTCTGGTGTTTGTTATATACTATATCTGGGTATGTGCATGCACAGTGGTCCCGGCAGTGCCCCCGCTCACCAGTATCCAGATTGATTGGGTCCATGGAGGTAGAAACTAATTACATGTTTTGCTTTCTGTGAACTAGTTCTATCAATCAGCTATAATGAGAGAGAGGGAGCACGGCGCTGCACACTGCTCCACTGCAGCACAGTAATGGAGGAAAATGACTCCGGCTCTTCGAGAGGGCGTCAGAGTCGACATTCATCAGCCGTACGTACGTAGGCCCAGTTCACCAAAAAGCATTCGGGTAATAACTTCATTTTTTTTCCCCCCGCGGTGAGCAAAGATGACCTTGGCTCGGAGGTGCGGTGGGGATTCACTCATCAGGCTTGTTAGGTCTATAAATAAGAGGCACCTTCAGCATCAAGTGCCTGCAAATCGGTTTCTGGGACAATGAACGTTTACAGCTGAGATGATAATTCAATCTAAATCCGATTAAAAGCAACTTGCTGCTATTAGAAGCTGTCATGATAGGAGGATGACCATAAATCACAACAAGTTTATCATCAGTGTAAATATGACTTGTGCTCATTTTGGAGGGGAAAAAACAGCAGATAATGTGATTAACTGGTAAAGATTCGGGCAGCTGCTTTAGGCCTTTACACTGATTATTAAATATTAGTAAAGAAACTGTGTTAATACAAGATACAGACACATTAATGTGATGCATCACTTTAAACTAATTACTCCCATACATCAAAGTCAGACTCAACTATTTCTTAAAGCACAACTTAAAGCACCAACATATGATTTCATGTTTAGTCAATTCAGTATTCATCAATAAATGCAGTTATATTGCAAATGTGTTTATTCCAATTAAGTGAAATATGAATTCATCTTGTTTTCATCTAGTGTCCAGGTGATGTTCTCAATCAATCAACGCATCGATTGTCTCAAACATTCCCTAATTTCAGCTCACTTTATGATCAATAAAACACTAAAGCAGCTGATAAAAGCGTGTGTTCACCTCTGCTTCATTTAAATGTTTAATCAATCATCATTACAGCTGCCCATTAATTTGCTGTCGATTGGCTAAACAAATCGTTTAACAATTATTTAAGCTCTGGTTTTATTTCCATTCACAATATAATGTGAGTTTTTCTTTCCTTCCGCTCGGTGCTGATAGTTTGTGTGTGGTGTGGGTGTTAGATTACGGCTCGTACCTCATGGTGGTGTGCTGGTTGGAGGGGAGCAGGCTGTAGCAGGGCTGCATGCCAGCAACAGCCACTGCTCCCTGTCCTGGCTGGCAGGACACAAACACTGGCTGCTGGTACGTCTGCTGTGGCACTGAAACCTGCTACAGAGAGAGAGAGAGAAAAAAAACTAGATGAAAAAGCTGTTGAAATAGAAGTAAAAGACAGAAAACATTGATTTATGAGCTAACCCTTCATTTTCTTAAGGACAAATAACTGAAATGTCAACGCTGGCATTCTCCATTCATAGAAGGCTCTCGCTCTTATTTTGAAATCTCTACATCGACACAAAGCTAGGGGAAGCTTCCTTTGAGTAGCAACAAAAAGAAGTGAATACTCTTTTTCATTTTTCGTCAGCTGATAGTAATCTATCTGACAGAGGCGTCCTTTATCAAAGATACCTGATAAGACTGCATTGGAGGGTACTGGACCATCATGCCTTGCATCTGGTTGCCCATATTGCTTTGCTGGTTGCCAGTGAGAGCGAGGTTGGGTGTTGGCTGCACGCCCACTACGGTCTGGTAGCTGGACGCTGGGTTTGGCATCACGGCTTGGTGCACTGGGGCAAAATGAGAAAAGGCACAACGCTGTGACTGGATGAAAAGAGACTCCTGATAGGAGCAGAGTGATAATAACACGACGGTCATTAATATTCAGGATTCATATGAAAGATAGAAGAGGAGGAGACACTAATAAAAGCCATGAGGGGGGGAAAAAAGCTTTGTTATCAAGAAAATAGTGCAGGGTTTTAATGATTTTATTGTGAAATTTGCTGAATACAATTACAATAAAAAGACACTGAAGCTCGATTAGAAGAGCAGGCGGCAGATTGAAGATTGTGGCGGATGAGCCTTGACTCGGGGAGTTGAGCTGTTACAGCTAAGCAGGTCTGATGCACTTGGAATAAAAGAAAATCAATATATTTGATTTCGCCCGCGGTGGCCTGAACCTGCAAAACCTGAGTGACCGAGCCACTCCTCTTCAGACGCCGCCACTTCGCCGTGTGATTAAGTTCGGAGGAGGGGGAAGAGGAGGAGGAGGAGGAGGGGGCTACAGTAGATCACATTTCTACAGTACTTGTTGAAAACCCATTTGGAGCGGCCAAAGAAAGCGCCCCACAAAAGACGCCACAAAGTCACACATCCAGCCATTTTCCCAGAATGGACTAAAATGGCGGAGCTTATTCCTTCGCCGGAGGGAAGGAAGGGGACAGTGGGGGTGTGTGTGTGTGTGTGTGTGTAGGGGGCGGGTGGACACTTAAATGTCAAGGTGACAAAAAGAGACATTTGAAAATACTGTCCCTGGCGACACACACATGTGGTAATCCAGGTGACAAAGGAGAGGACGTCCTTTTGTGAAGGTGTCTTTACAGTCTGCCGCCCTGGGAGAAAAGTACAGCGAGACAATGAAGGCGCTCCGCGAGGAACAGAACAGAGACAGGAGGAGGAGGACTATTTTTATCCACCTCCGTCTCCCACCTTCAACGTACAAACCCAAGCATGAAATGACCGTCATATCAAATGCAGACTGTTTTATTCCGTCCCAGCGCGCAGCAGATGAGGTCGGCGATTGTGACTTAGGAAAATTCCTCCACAGGCAGATAACGTCCGGACGCCGCTGACTGACCGCTCTGGTTTTGTTTTGTTTTTTTAGAGGTTTTTTTTAGAGGTTTCTGTACCGAACGTCCGTGCAGGTGAGGAGTGAAGGGCTGGAAAAGAGACCGGTTCACTGTGAGATTCTTAAAGGCCTCTCAGACAGCGTCCCGGCCCCGCCTCCCGCCTCCCAGGCTCAGCGCAACGCCATCTTGGTTGTTTTTTTTTCTTTTTTCTTATTCTGAATAAATATGTCGGACAAGATGCTGCGGTACAGGAACAAACTACTGTACAAAGCTACACTGGGAGAATCTGTGAAGTGAATTTCTCTATCGATTCCTTGCAAAAATATGAATGACTGATATTCACTGGATTCTTACATCTCACATATTAGATATCAGTCTGAAAAGTTAGACTATGTGTATATGTTTCAACTAAAACACTAAAACTCTTATAAATAAGATTTAACAAATTAGTTGAGGTGTTTGTCATGTGCTTTGTTTTTGTCTCGTAATGAGATTAAATTTCTGTCATCACCTGATTCATTTGGCACAAAACAAAGAAGAAAATATATAACATCAACATGGAGTCTAGGAAACTATCCTGGACATTTTCAATCATTTTGCTTTTTTTTTTAAATATCATGCAGCTTCACATAACCGTTAAAGAGTGTGGACGATCCATCATCAGCGGCCCTCATGTAGAATATTAAAACGCTTTTCCGGAATGACCATGACTGAAGCTGAAGCCCTGTGGTGGCGACGGTCTGATGCAAGTGAGTGGAAACATTCACTAGTGTGGTTTCTCTGTGGACACCGAACGACCGGGGCCATCAGAGTATTTCCCTGATAACGTATTTATTATGCGTGAAACCTGTGCAGCAGTGTCTTCTTCACCTTTAGATGGTCTTATATGTTTTTTTCTCTCTTTTTTTTTTAATTAATGCAAAGAACAGAAGGGAAACGAGGTGCTCCAGAGTCGTTTTTTTTTTTTTCTTCCCTTGGTTTCCCTGAGAAATAATTGCTTGTCCTTTGCCTTTGTAGGTCAGCTTCATTTGTCCGCTGTCTATTCCCCGGGTCCCCAGCAGGGAAGCCACATTTGCTGCCTACGGATGACAGAATAGTGCCGCAGCCACTTACAGAGACGTGTGTTTGTGTGTGTGTGTGCACAGCTGTACGAGTTACAACTGTACAAAGATTACATCCAGTTAAGCAAGACTGTGTATGTGTGTGAGTTGGGAGAGAGAGAGGCAGAGCAGGAGCTAACAATCTCAACTCCTGTGGTGAAAGGGAAAAAAGAAGAAGAAAAAAAAAAAAAAAACACCAACCCAGAAACAGAATAATCAAGCTGATGACTCCCGGGGAGACATCTGAACTTGTAAAAAACAAACAGTGAGCAAAAGCACGGGAGAAATATTTGTCCTTCACCGAGAGCCGACGGACTGCGGCTGGCAGGGCTCCCTTGTGAGGAAAACAAACAACATCAACAACAAAACAAAAATGCTATCTAAGAGCTGAAAGTGGTGGAGTAACGAAGTCTATTGATACAGCGAGGCCCCGGCTTTGCAGCTTCGCTTCTGACAACAGGAAGCCTGGAAATTCAAAAAGATAAATACGTCGCCTCACAACAGAGACCGTGGATATTATTCATTAAAGCCGCCTTTGATTTGTCCTTTTGGATCTGCGTTGTAACTATTTCAAAGCTTTGTTTTTAAAGGGTGACCTGCTGCTTTGTGCTATCCAGGTGCATTTGTCACGCAACAAGACTAGGAATCGGATATAATGACAGAGTATATATGCAAGAGAAGCTTGTTTTAAATCAGGCTGTGTGTCAGATCAGATGATGCATATGACACAATGGATCTTTTTGCAACACAAACCTTGTTGCTGGGGCAGGTTTTGGCTCTGCGGGCAGTTGTAGGGTTGTAGCGGGTTGACAGGCGGCCGGTAGTGCTGCTGCTGCTGCTGCTGCTGCTGCTGTTGTTGCTGCTGCTGCTGCTGCTGCTGCTGGGTGGAGCAGTGTGGGTGGTGGACTGAGGAGCAGTAACACGTGGACATCTGAAGGGGGGTGGGGGAGAAAACACAAATTCAACGACTTGTATTTTGCACATAGGATTGGATGGTTAAAAGTACAAGATCGAGTCTCTCTGTTACAGCTGTGGTAACGTCCACAGGATCGTTCTACTACTACTTCATTCATTATTTTAATTGGGTTACTGAGGTCCATACGCACTCTACCAGGGGCAGTTTGACAGATTTTGTGCCCCCAAGAGTATGGGGTAATGTGGGGAAAGAATCTTTTCTGTACGTTGGAACCATCTTGTGGAATCGCTTACCCAGAACTCTTAAGTCTGTTAGCAGCAGTACAGAAAGGTTTAAAAAGGAACTGAAAAAATGGCTCAGACACCAATCATAGTTCATTTACTGTATGTATGTAAACTCTTGGACTACTGTGATTTGTGATATTGTTTGTAGGGACCACAATGGAAATGGCTTTATTGTGTTATCCCGACCTTCTGTTTTAACTATGGTGCAGAAATGTATCATGTTTTCTCATGTTTTTTCATGTGGGCATATGTGAATGAATGGATTAATGTATATTTGAGGTTATGTGATGCTGATATGAATGTATATTTATGATTCCAGTTAGTGTAGCGGTGTGGATGCATGTGAATGGTGGCCTGAGTGGACGTTCACATCAGTTTGCCGTATGTGCGGGATTGTCCAGTGTGGTCTGTTTTTTACTCCACCAGTCTTTTAACCTGATGTACGTTTTGCACTGTATGTGTTTTTTTATGTATGCAACGTGTTCCCGGTCTCCGCGACAAATTTCTCCCTGGTGGAGACCAATAAACCTAACCTAACCTAATGTTTTATAAGAAAGTGTCAAATAAAATCAATCAATCAATCAACCTGCTGGACAGGCTGCTGGATGTACGCGTGCTGCTGCAGCAGCGGCTGGTTCAGCGAGGAGCCGGGGAAAGCGGCGGCGGCGGGGCCCGGCGTGGAGCTGGGGTAAGCGTGGTTGTGGTTGTGGTTGTGGTTGGGGCCCGGGGTGGGGAGGGGGACGTGCTGACTCTGCAGCATCCCGGGGTGTCCTCCCGACGGCCCCGTCACCATGTAGCCGGCGAGCTGCTGCGGAGCGCCGGCCTGCAGGACCAGGTGGGACGGGTGGTGGTGGTGGTGGTGGTGGTACAAGGTCGGGTAGTGGCGGGGGTCCTGAGCGGACGCTCCGCTGTCGTTGGGGGGCTGCTGCCCCAGCGTCATGTGACTGAACTGGGCGTTTAGGACGTCAGGCTGCGGAGATGAGTCACATTAAATCGTTAAATATGGATCAATACGGTCTAATCTGATCTCAAAGACATTCCATAAACGGACTTTCTTCACTCGAGAGTTCAGATCTGACCCAGGTCTCCAGTGAACTACTCATCTGTATCACCAGCGCTCACCACCAGTCCAGGTCATTTCTGACATGTTGTTGGAAAGTAGTGTTTTTAGTCATGGATTATTCAGCGCTAACATCTGGTGATGAATTAAATATTAATGGAACTTTCCACAGGCATAATTAGTCACAGAGGCATGTCTTTCACTAAAACCAGGTCAAAAATGAGGTTAAGCGAATGCATGATCTATATATGTGGGTAATGGCCCCTGCTGGATTTAGATGCACCTTTCCACCAAAAAAGAGAACAAAATAGCACTGGTAATTGGGGGATTAACAAGGTGCTTGATTTTAGATTCCACTAAAAAGACCTTGTGTCAAGACCAAATAATTAACGACAACAAATATGGCTACAAAATTTGATAAACTGCATTTTAAATAATCACATGATGGGATAGTTTATTTAGAGCTTATTCAAAAGGCACATTGATACAGTATGAAGACCTGGGTCAAAATAGAGCTCAGGGTGTTTCTTTAGTCTGACAAAAGCTTCTTTTTCTTTTGGACTATGTGGGACATCTGTGTCAGAGTTTTAATTCATTAATTTCACAGCTCAGAGAAAAGTCTCCACATCAACTCTTAATGAACCAGGTCTGACAGGAGATGGAGCAGAGGGGAGGGGGGAAGGATAATAAAAAATGGAAGAAGGAAAAAGGTTCGGTACCACAGTGTACTGTTGGTTAGGACAGATGGGCAGGAACTGAGAAGGAGGAGGAGGAAGAGGAGGAGGAGGAAGAGGATAAGAGGCCATTGGGTTGTGGACAGGCTCAGAGGACGGCTGGAGAGGAGGACAGACCGGCTGAGGAGGGAAGGGAAGAAGAGACGGACAGAAGGGGACAGGACGTGAGATTTCGACGAAAGGCGCTAATCGAAAACGGTGGGAGCTTCAACTGACCATTTGCTAAACCCCGCCCCTTAGTTACTGTTGCTATGCCTGTCATGTATGCAGCAAACAGGCACATGAAGCGTCCAGTTTTTTGTAATATTTGAAAAAAACTGGGCTTTCATATTTGAATATATGAGCTACAGCCAGCTCATTAATAAAATCTCCATATTGTCTCCATGAGTTTGTGTTTATTTCCATCTAATCTGTTTAAAATGTAGTCTGTTAAAGGTCCAGTGTGTAATATTTGTCAAGGTTTATTGGCAAAATCTGAATATACTACCAATGAATATATTTGTATGAGTGTATAATCGTTATAAAATAAAATCCGCCTTATAATTCCTCTTTTATATATACATATAGCAAGGGTCTTGCTTATAGAGTGTCGCCATCTTTGCCGCCATGTTTGTACGAAATGGAAAAATCCAGTCAACCAGAGAGCACCAAGAGTTTCACGTTCATAAATAAAGAATAGAATTATATATTTAATAGATAAATAATAGAATCGGCATGCTGGATGTCACTGTTTTTCCCTCATTTTACACATTGGACCTTTAAATGGCTCAGCGAAGCTCGAACCGACCATCAGCTTCCATTTGAACGCTGTAGGTTAGTGCAGTTAGTTAAAAGTCAACACTTCATTGTGAATGAGTCCAACTAGAAAATGAATTCAAAACCCCGCCCACTGACCTGGGAGTGCAGATGATTGGGTGGCTGTTGCTGGCTCGCTGCAGAGATTGGCTGCTGTGGTGTTTTCCCCTGCTGTGGGTTCCTGCCAGCAGCCGGCATGATGCTAGCTGGGTTATAGACTACAGTGCTGCCATCAGGATGGATGAAAGGCTTGCCTGTCAAATTAAATTCATAAAGAGACCGGAGAAAAGAAAAAAAGCACAGTGTTGTTTACTGTACTCACACTAATAATTCAGCATCGTACAAAGGGAAGCACTTGAATCGTGTTCCTCGTGCTGCTGCTGCTGCTGCTGGTGGTGGAGGACACACCCAAACATGGTGCACAAGAGCAGAGTCGAGAGGATTTGGCAGCGTCTGAAGTTCAGTTCGCAGCCCAAAAGTGCACAACTGTGTGTTAGGGCCCGTGATGAATATTTACAGATTTCTCCCATCTGTTCGATGCATTTTGATCAGCACGCTTTTTGGTCTGACTACTAATTTGACAGACAAACCGAGTGCAGCCCCATGCCAACCTGTAATTCTGTCCCCGAGTCATGAATATTCATTAGCAAACCAGGAAATTACAAGACAGGGAAATTTATTTTGGGGAAAATTTTACTTTGATTTAATTGCGGCGGATTGAGAATGAGCCATCGACCTCGGGAAAAGAAACAATTAAGACTTGTTTTCGTTGATTTTTGATGGAATGAAAAGCAAACTCTGTCTTTCATTGCACTGCGTCACCCACCTGTGTGTGGGTTGACCAGGACACTGCCAGGTGGTATCCCTGAGGCCTCTAATGGCAACACGTAGTAGTTGGATGCGTCTGTGGCTGGTGGCGGCTGCTGCTGCTGCTGCTGCTGCTGCGAGGGGACGCTCTTCATCATCTCAGGGTGTCCAGTGCCTCTGGTGTCGGCGGCTGGATGGATTAAGGACGCGTTGGTGGCCACGCTGGACCGGGACGAGGCTGAGGCCGGGAGGGGCAGCTGGGGACGGGATAGCGAGCTGGACGAGGACCCGACGCTACTACATGATTCTGAACCTGGAGGAAAAGGCAGAACAAAGAGGTTACAAAGAGGATCTCCACTTCCTACGTTTCCCAGAATCACCTGAGGAGAGAGAAGTTATTGCTTTCAGCCTCTCAGTTATTCACATGAGCGTGAAGAGTCGGCGGTGATAATGAAGCAGGGGAGAATAGTCGCAGTTGTGCCTCTTGTTAATAATAATGCTACATCTCCAGTGACTGCAGTGCATTCTGGTCTCTCCAGGCAAACTACTGATGGAGAAATTGGGTATCTGTGCTCCGCCCGTGATGGATTACTCCACTGTGTAATTACTGAACGCAGTTGCAAAATGGCGAGCGCACAAAGGAGCTCTTGATTTTGGGGAGGAGGAGGAGACTGACAATCGCAATCTGGTGTTTAGGGTGAGAGAGGATTTGATGTTCCCGTCGCCATCGAGCCACAACGTAACCGACTTTTCCAAGTGACTGGAGGAGGAATTCAATCTTTTAAAGCCTTTTTCACGAGAGGTGGAGCAGGTGTAATATTAAAAACTAACAAAATGTCATGGTTTGATTATATTAATTATTATTTCTGAGTCAAGATGAAGCTATTAGATCATCTTCTACGAGCTGGTCATATGGTTTAATGTTGCATTTTGAATATCTGTCAAATAAATGCAGTGAATTACAAAGTAGAAAAGAAAAGTAGTAAAAAAAAGTTGGTAGTAAATGTACAGTACTTTGCTACTTTCCACCACTGGATTCAGGAGGAGAGAAATTGCATGATAAAAAAGATTTATGTCTTAAAGCAAAAAGTCCAAAAGGCTCAAAATAATAAATACATTTCTCTCTTTAAACATGAGTTCATGTTTGAAGCTCGCAGCCTGTTGCAGAGCGAGGTTGTGTGAGGGCGAGTGTAGGAGAAGACGGCAGCACAGGCGAGATGTCTCCTCGACTTATACTCCCCAAACACACAGTGAGGGCAGCCAGCCGCCTCGTAAACAACTTAAAAAGCTGCTCAGGCAAGAAGCCTGCTGCTGCTGCTGCTGCCCCCTGTGAACAAAAGAAATCTAGGAGATTGGTAAAAATAGAAAAATGTCAGACGGCAGGCAACAGTGGCAGAGAACAAAATGGAGAGCAGAGGCCAAGAAAAGGAGTTCTACCCCGAGATAGAGGAGATGAGCCCACGGCGCAGTTACACATTTCATTTAATCTCAGCCAATCAAGTGGCAAACGGATCATATTGTGAAGTAAGAACTCGCAGCAGGAGAGGAGCTGCGGCTTCATCTGGGTGACGAGCACGCCACTTCTCCACTTCTCCACTTCTCGGTGCTCGCGCTTATGCATTATGCAGCAGCTGAGTTTTATGCTGCTTGTTGTTACAACACTTTTTTAAGGAGCCTTCTCCATCACCGTGTTGCTGCGCAGTAATTAGTCGTGACAGCTGTCCGGCTACGGCGGCGGCTCGTAGACTTTACTGACCACACGGCAGGACGTTCAAACAACAAACAACTTCTGATGAGACCTCAGGTGCCTCCACTGCTGCAGGATTTTGCTTGAATACGCAAAAAAAAAATGTATTTGTGTTCCCCTTCTGCCCACAGTCGCATTTAATTAGTGGATTTTTTCCTCTTCATGTTGGGATGTGGGTTTCCTTTCCCTTGTCTCAGTAACTGAATAAATGACATGTTCGCTCGCTTGGCAACCGGAGAAATCCCTCCCTCACCTGTACAAGATAATCAGCATCACTCACAGAGCAGCTGCATCTTTCTCCTAAGAAAAACAATTCATTAAAAATACCACCGGGATGTATTTCTGCACTGCTTCATTTCCTTTTAAACAAACTGATGACACCGTCTCCAGGATCTGGGCAAATACTAAATATTGTATCAGAGCTGAGATCCAGATCGGGCCTGTCTGCCTCAAGTCGCAGCTGTCTCCTCTGGTCTCTTGCCTGTTTTGGAGAGCCTCCCGGTGCTCTTGCTGCTGGCCGTGCTGTCCCCGCGGACCAGGCCCGGCGAGATGCCGCTGAAGCTGCTGGCCTTAGTGATGGCGGGCCGCGGGGCGAGCCGGTTGGAGCTGTCCGAGCTGTCGGTGCTGCTCCACGGCCGGGGCTCGCCGTGCCGAGGCAGCGTCTCTGTCTCGGAGCTGCTCTGCCGGCTGGCGCCCGACCGACCTGCCCGTAACCTGTACGAGGGAAAGGAAAAATAAAAGAAGATAAAAAAGTTGTTTTCTGTTTTTATTTTCAATGTTTCTCATTTTCTCAATTAGCTGACTAATTATTTTCTCTACAAATAAGCTGGTGAGGTTAAATGAATTGTTTGTGACCAGCGGCTGAAAAACAAAGGTGATTGAAATTAAAAAATGAGGGCACAGAAGAAATGTTTTAACAAATTCTGTGCTTCTTGTTAACAGGTTTACTGCTGCTCTGCCACCAAATTACACATGAAAAGGAGGAAGCAAAACAAGACACCTACGTAAAGCTGTTTTAAAAAAATAAAAGGATGTATCTGTGTTTTCTGAGGCCTCTGTCTGTCTTAAACATGGCCTGCAGTCATCTTGTTAAACCACATTCAGCCATGATAATTGTAGATTTAACCACAGCGGGGCTGCATCTTCCCCCACCAAACATTACAGTACATTCCTGTATGATCAATGCTCGATCAATAAAAGATGACATCTTCTACAAAACATTGGTTTGGTTTTAATTGGTAAAGCTTTTGGTCCGAATCGCCTGTCCCACATGAAAGGAGGGAGAGGAGGCCTGGGCAGAAAATCCTATTTAACAGAAGCTTTCTTGAGCAGCAGCAGCAAAAACAGAAAAAAAAAAAAAAAAACAAATCCTCAGATCAGCAGTCCTGTTCCTGAGCGAGCCGATTAATGCAGACGGCCATTCAAAGGCTTTTTTTTTTCTTCCTTGTCTTTTTTTTTCTTTTTTTTCTTGCCTGCGGTTCGGTCTCTGAAAGTAACTGAATGATGTGACAACGGGGGTGGTCGTACCTGAACATTTGCCGCCTCTGTTGGGTGCTCATGCATGTGTCTTCATCCTGAGCACTGAAGGAAGGAGGAGGAGGAGGAGGAGGAGGAAGAGGTGTTACAGAACAGCCGCTTGACAAAATGAGATATCCACCATTTTAAAAACATGACAGAGCTGACTCTAATTAAACCTCTTCGCTTTTACATGAATCACTCTCCTAGTTTTTTTTTTTTTTGAGGGGGGGGGGACTAAAAGGAGCCATTCATTAAAAAAAAAAAAAGTGAAGCGCTTTAGTTACAGAAATCAGCTCTTCTTTGGCCAATTAACCATCAATTCATCATCCACACCAGACAAAGCTTACCTTCTATCGAGTATGAAGTGATCTCCCTGTGGGTGAAAACGACATTTACAGTCAATTACAGTTCATTCACATCTTGTTCCCTCTGTTATTTCAAGCACGTCTCTTTGCATTTGAGCTCAGAGACCCTGAAAGCTAAGAGCCACATCTCTGAGGGAGGGATGAATAAAAAATAAAAAAAATCTTCTGTGTCCTTTAATCTATCAATAAAATATATTTAACGTTGCATCAGGTGCTTTGACCCTGATACACCTCAGAGGGGAAGAGGAGGGGGGGGGCTCCAAATCCAAATCGGAGCAAACCCCGGCTATAAATTCATAAATCCACCGGAGGTAATTGGTTGCAAGAAATCTCACTGAATTTGCACATGAATAGAAATGACACAAAGATTTGTGCAACATGCCCCCCCCACACTCCCTCTTCCTCCCTCCCTCCCACTCCCTCCATCCCTCCCCCCTCCCTCTCCAGCCCCCCCGGCCCGCCTACACTAACAGCTCTCACATCATGTGCAAATATCCTTTCTCTGGCTCGCTGGTACTCCTCCTCCCTCTCCTCCATCGATTTGCTCCTCTTGTCAGCTTTCAAACGCATTCGAATCTGGCAAGGACACACCACACATGCACACACAGACACACACACATACCGACACACACACACACACACGCTTCTTTAGCAGCTATGTCAGCGACGCCAGATTGTCCCACTCTTCCCAACATGTCAGAAATGAAAGTGACAGCTTGGTGGTGGTGGAAAAAAAAAAACACCTACCGTGCTGTCTTCACGATCAAAGCTGGAGTTGTCTCGTTTGAGAATGTAGCGTTTCTGAAAATCGTCCGCCCTGTCTTCCTTGATGTGCTCTGAGAATTTCTGATCGGGTCTGTTGGTGGGGAGGGAAGAGGGGGTGGGGGGTTCACAGGAGTTTTTTTAGTGGCAGCTTAATTTCATGCAGATGCTGACAGCAGCATATGTTAACCAACAGCACGCAGGCCAGGAAACCAACGTTATCTGTCGATTGATTGCAAAAAAACTGCAGCACAGTGATGCTATACTGTAATTCATGAAGTTTGGATTTGAAGGTTTCACTTAAAAACAAGGTCAAGTAAAGTTCACACAGCGGGGAAACGGACGAGAGGCTCACATTCTAGTGTTGGTGGTTTTGTTGATCACCACTGATTTTCCACTGGGGTCCACATTGTGGTCCATGCCGAAGTAGGCCGCCACTCGGTGTAACAGCATCCTGTGGTAGGAGGTCATGGGCGGGAACTTTCTCTTTTGGCTTCTGGAGAGAGAGAGACACACACACACACATCAGTCATAATGCTGAATGTCTGAACATGAGGAGTCCAGCGAGTGAAGCTTCATCTGTTTCATCAGCTCTCCGTCTGTTGTTGTTTGACCATGTAAGGGCGAATCTGCTCTTGGGTTTATTCTTCAAAAAAAAAAAATGTTTCAAAGCACAAGTTCACTGGAAGCAGAAGAACATTAAACTCTGAGTAACGCTGCACAAACATCAGAGGTACTAATTCAGACTCACAGAGACACTAAACGGGGGAATTTGAAGACCGCAGCCAATAGGAAGTTCAGTGACTCCTACTGTATCTCTACAGGCTCTGCAAAGCAGTCGCCGCGGAAACAGCTGGGACGACAAACAGCTGTGCGTCTTAATTGTGTGACATCAAGCACAGACCATTTCCAAGTATCTCAAAAACAACTTAATGTTACGAGTTTACAGGTTTTCACTTCTGCTAAACAAACAAAAACAACAACAAACACGACAGCAGCTGCGTTTCCTGTTTCCACTTCTTATTCTTCTTATTCTTCTCTAGTTAAATGGTGCAGTGGTGTTTTAGTTTGGGATTAATAATAGGATCATCTCACTCGTTATTGCTGATGAAGTCCAGGATGTCCTGTTCCAGCTTCAGGAGCAGGATTCGATCCCTGGAAAAAACAGAAATACAGCATGAAAGTGTGCAGCGTGGGCTGGAGGCGTTTCAGACACTTCAAACACAGGTTCAGATCCATACTGTACTGGTTTTCACTCCTCAGGTTGAAGAGGGATGTTTAGAGAGGGATCAAAACAACGCTACAGGCCAGGACACAGCAGACAGGAACACAGGGAAAACCACCTGGGAGTTCAGCTTCATCTAAAGTTGGTGAGCTTGTTTGCTAATGGGTCAATAAAGTTCAAATCGCTGTCTACACAACATTATTATTTCAACAATAGGAGATGAAATAAAACTGGGTGATGTAACACAACTAATAAACCACATTAGCTTTCTCCATTTTGGAAACTGTTTCTCTGTTCCATCAATTTCTTAAGCAATTACAAATATTTTACCATTTCAATTGAAACGGATTGAGTTAATTGCAAACACTGATGTGACAAAGTCTTGAAAGGGATAGTTCACCCAAAATTCAAATTTCGCACTGACCGGCGGAACAATTTCTCATGTTGGGGCTTCAGTACAAGAGGGACATTACAGACGAGCACTATGGAGGTATTTGGATGTTTTTTGGTGTGTCTTTTTGGACGAAGAAAAGTGAGCTCCGTTCGCAACCGTCATATGGACATGCAGTGCTGCACGGAGCCCCGCTGTAACTCAGAGAAGCCACGGAGGACTCTGAAACTTCTCCCAGCCCTTAGTCCACATGAGGGTGAGTAGATAATGAGTGCAATTTCAATTTTGGGTGAACTATCCCTTTAAAATGCAAGCGCATTTACATTCGGGGCCGGTGTTTCAACGTACCTGGGGTTACCCTTCAACGTGTTGACCAGGAACTCATGCAGATCGATGCCAGTTGAATCTGTGTAGTCTTGACTGGAATCTAATAAAAAAAAAAGAAGAGGCATAACTCGTTTGAATAATCGACATGGTGACGTTTGAAATGAAGGAAATGCATCATTATTTTTTAATCAGACCTAGATGAGGATGGATTCGTCAAATACGTCCTGATTTATAAACAGTCTGTGGAATTTTTTTGCAAATACAAATTTTATTTCTATGAACAACAAGGAGCTCCAAACGTTCCACCTCGTTAACTCAACGCAAATTAGTGATAAAGCGCTAATGAAACGCCCATTGTGAATATTGATATGCAAATGAGCCGGCCTGTCATTCAACGGCTTGTGAGGGGGGAAAAATGGAAGAAGTCAAGACTGCACATGAGAGAGTTTGATGGTGTTTGATGATCGTTACTAGTGAGACCAGTATGAAAAAAAAAACTACTAAACAGACGATGTGGCAGCTTGAATCTGCAGCGCCGTCAACTGAACCGTTTGAGAAATTAAGAAGTGGACACATGACGAGGTTGACACCGGAAGAAAAAAACAAAACATGTTCCTGAGCACCAACAAAAGGATGGGAGCCATCAGTGGGAGTCAGGGACCACCGGAGCTCCTTCCCCCTCGGTGGGTGTCTGGTTTCTATAATTGGAGGCTGCCTCATCAGGAGTGTTGCTCCACAGAGGGAAGCAGACACCTTTATACGCCTGTGGGAATCTGTATAATTGCTTCACACCTTGAGCTTGTCGCAATTAACTGAATCACGCCAATTATCGGCCCATAATGAGATATCATTTAAAACGGAGAAGTGCTTTTGGACAAACTGGAGGGCACTGCGCCAGAGGGAAAGGAAAAAAAAAAAATGTTTAGGACTGGATGTTCCTCGTGACATGGTAAAGGATATAATTATTAGAAGGCTGTAATTTGGCTGAGTGACATGGATTGTATGATAAGTATCATTAACGCATTTGGCTTCCTTTTAACACTTTGCCTTCAGTGCTGCCACCAAAATGATATCATGATATCATGGGCCGTATAAAAATATTCTACATATGCATATTTTATCCTGCCATATTTTCTATGTATAATTTCCAATATTTGGATGAAAAAAAAGGATGCATCTTCTGTGCACCTTTTTTTGGGAGTAAGCAATGTTTATAAATGAGGCCCCAGGTGTTTGTGATGTAAAGAAAGCTGAGGTGTTAATGGAAATGTCTTAGCTCCTGTGACCGTGATGCCAAATCTGTTTCACCGACATCGGTCCCATCAGGTCTCCATGAAAGTTTCTAACCTTAAAAATGAAATGAAACTCGTATAAAAAAAATCATTTCCCCCCCCAATATTTAAATAGAGCTGCTGCCACTGATGGCGCGAGGACATGAATATGTTAAAATGTGTCAGGAGGATGAGAGAGGAGAGGGTGAAGGCATTCAGGGGGAGAGAGTTGTGATCTCTCACCTCTCGACAGCCGTTTCCTCTGCGTTTTCTCAGGTTTGTCCACCTTGTCACAGCTCTCCTCTTTCTCGGCTTGGTCCTGCGTGGCTCGTTCTTCCTTTTCAAAGGGCTGGAGGAGGAATCCATCCTGTTCAGAGAGGGAGAAAAAAAAAGACTGAGAAACTGCAGATTGCAGAGAAAGAGCAATGTGTGTGTGTGTTTTTGGGGCGTCTTCCACTAGTTACCATTAACCACACACAAGTGCAATAATGTCAGCATTTTTTTTTTATAAGAGTGTCAAACGTTAAATGTGACCTGGGTCTGTTCTGAATGATGAGCAGACATGAGACATTAATTTAGAAAGGAGGCATTAAATATGAGGCATTTAATTCTCTCTGATCTTGCCTGAGGTTCTAGGTTAATTAGAGAATAGCACAGGCAAAAGAGGCCACTGTAAGACATTTAATAAACTCTCCTGGTTTATCATGGAAAACCTGTTTCCTCGCTGGTAATAACGCGCCTGCGTCCATGAATTCCAAATCACTATGGCAATTAATCTGCCAGATTACTTGTTTTTATTAAAGCACCTGAATAAAACATGAATTCTGGGGCTGAAGTTAAACAACACGGCAGATTTCAATCCTTCAGACTCAACAGAACGAGGAGTTCACTTCACTGTAATCCCTTCTCCAGTGTAGAGAAAATAAAAAATAAAAACCCTAAAATCAACGGTGTGGATTTTTTTTTTTGTGTGAGATTTATTAGAAATGGCCTTGGTTTACCCCCTGGTTCCTTCTCCTCCTCACCACACACACACACACACACACACAGTCAGACGCACACACACGACTCAGAGCGGTATCTGATTTGCTTTTCAGGCGCCTCTACAAAGGCTGAAAAGGAAAGCTGAATAGAAAAGAGGGGTTGCCAGTGCACCGTAAGTGGATTAAACACAACTCTGGAAAAGCTAACATCAGAGAGAGCGAGGGAGAGAGTGTGAGTGTGAGTGTGTGTGTGTGTGTGTGTGTGTGTGTGAGAGAAAGGGAAGGAAAGAAAAAGAGGGAGGGAAGTAAATGAAAGAATAAGTGAAGGGAAAGGGTGACCTGGTGGTGGGAGAGCAGCTCATATCCAAAAAAGGTCATGAGTTTGATGGCTGTAACAGCTGCGGAGCCAGATAATGAGACGCCATGTTTCTCCTTCATTCTAAGACGCTCTGAATCTATGTGAAAATGTAAAATGCTAATGAGAAACGTGACTGACTAATTGCCTGAGCGCGACTGGGAGAAAAGTGAAAATGAGTCTAGGATTGCGTGTTGTGAAAGTGACAGCGAGTACATATGTGTATGTGTGTGTGTTTTTCAAAGCAGTGGGATTTTTTCTCTCCTTTCTTTCTCTCTCTCTCTCTCTCTCTCTCTCCCCTGGCAAGACGCGGTGATGTTTTGCTACTTAATGCCACCCTCGGCATCACATGGAAGCCGCCTGGTTGATGTGCAGCTGTTGCGAGCTGCCTCATTTGTTTCCTGACATCCATTTACCTTGAGATAAAGGAAAAACAGCGTGAAAATGATGGTCCTCTGAATATGTAATGAACGTGCTGTCAGTCTAAAACAAAAAAAATAAAAAGCGCGGGCGCGTATTCAGAGGCCCCCTCGACTATCGGCCATTGATTGGAATTGACAGGCGAGGCGTGAGGCGGTGAGAGGACGGGCAGATGTAGATTTTCAGGATGTGGCGACGGCGCAGAGAGCCTATGGATCCATAGAGCCCCTTTGTTCGTGCTCACAGTGTGACAGTGGAGGCAATAATGTAAAAGTGGTGAACAATGGGAAATGTTTAGATTTGATAATCATGTGTTTCTCCACTAATGTGTTTTTTTTTTTCCTGCTCCGTCTTTATTGCTTTACCTTGGCCCTCTAGGTTAGTTCAGCACAGAAGGAGTCTCGACTCCGGGCCCAATAACAGTGGCGGGGGAAATATCAGGAGTATTCAATTAGAGCGCTCCACAGCTCTCTGTAGCTGACGTGTGGAAATTGTAATTTCCTCGACATGATTGATGGCAGTAATACAGGACGTCGTGTGAGTGCAGACGATGCGAGACTGTTGTGGGAATAACACCCGCCCTGCGGTTATGGGGCCTCGGCTGCTGACTGGCTGAAACGCCTGGAACAGATACACCTGTGTGTGCATATGCATGTGTATGTGTGTGTGTGTGTGTGTGTGTGTGTGTGTGTTAAAGCATGCCAGGGGCTGTGCAGAGTGGCATGTAATGGAGAAAGTTTGATCCGACGGGGGCTGTGCCCGGAGATACGGCGTGTAAAAAAAAAAAAAGGAAAAGGAAAGAGTTGATTTAGCAAAGTAACGTCGGCGGGCTCGCTGCTGGAGCTCTCAGTCTCCACTTTCTGTTTTGATGATGTGATGTTTTCATCAGGCGGTCACGGCCAGGTATTTAATCACAGCTGTCAGACGGAGGCCGCTAATCAAGCATCGTAGGTCTATCTGCTCAATTATAATGAGCTGCAATAAAGAACTCATCCCAGGTCAGCACTTCGGCGCAGTGTGTGCAGCGTTTACGCCGAGGCGTGTTTTTTTTTTTTTTCCCGAGAACCGGCTACGTCACACTTGATGAGATGATGGAGGTGAATCAGTCTTTCACAAGAAATTTCTACTCCATATGAACAGAGTGCGTTTGAAATTAGAGATGTGCCAGTGTGAGATTTTCATGCTGTGATTAAATAGTTTCAGAAAAAATAACTTTTCATGCATTCACAGTTAACAGTTGCACAGGATACTGAACCACCATAACCCAAAGCAGGCTGGTTGTTTAGAGCTGTTAAATTACTCTATATGCAACATCTGTTTCTTCAAATCCTGCACACTGGTCAAGTGTCTGTTCACATTTAGTCCAGATTTTAAATAAAATTCTCAGAAAATGTTCATAAGGAACCACACACTGCTGTTGTGTGCATATAAAGGAGATAAACAACTGCTGGCGCTGATTCTCTAATCAGATGTAACCGCAGGCAGAGGAAAAGGGTGCAGTCATTACAGGAGACTCAAACTAAGTTGCATATTGTCTCCCAGTGAATATTACAGTTTGGCATCGCATGACCTGGACTCTCTGGGTCCCGCTGTGGTCATCCTGCCTCTGACTTGTACACAGTTGCTGCTAATAATCACAGAAAAAGCAGATTTCGACACAGCAGATAGTAAAAAATAATAAACTGGCACATCTCTAATGTGAAAACACTCTGGTTATTGAGGGAGACTGTTACCTGAGGTGCTGCTGAAGGCTCAGGAATAGGGCAAGGAAAGGACTCTTCACACACTGCCAGGCTCCGCACGAGCTTTAGCCTGGTGTTGGACTAAGGGTTGCAGGTACAGTAGGTGGGCACAGTTAAAAAACCATGCACACACGAGAAACGGCATCAATATCATCACGCATCACAGTGACAAGCCAAATAGAAAAATAAAAAATAGAAAATAAAATAAAAAAAACAAGCCAGCGAGCACAATCAGTTCTTGCAAGCAAATCAAAAACACTTTCGGTGGTTCACATTTAAGCTGACAAATCTGTTTCCACAGTGACTGTGGACCTGTGGCTGCAAGTCCTCTCCTATAACTTCATCACAACAATCATAAGTAAAAAAAAAAAGAAAAGAAAAGAAAAATAACTAAGAGTAAGCAATTCTACATTCGCTCAATCCCTCTCATGGTTTTCCTGAGGGAGCATCAACAGCAATGCAGCAGGCACACGGAGACGTCCATTTCTAACTGTTTGTCCTCCACTCTCATTCATGTCAATGGCATCTCAACATATGAGTTCATTTTAAGGCGCATGATAACAACTTGCTTGACAGGAAACACAGGTACAACTTCCAAGTCAAATCCAAGCAAACAACGCAATCCAAAAAAGTGCACGAGACATGAGGTCGGAGCATCCTCGCACAACATGCACGTCGAACGTTACCGTACCTTAGAGTACTTCACAGGCTGTCCATAGGTAGAGGAGGGGAAAAAAATAAAAAAAAGTTTAAAAAAAAGAAATCAATCAAACAAACCAGGGAAGTTTGAAGGGGAAAGAGGACTGTTACTTTAAAAAAGAAAGTGGAGAAGTTTGAATTAAATATGACTGGCCTACATTTTGTGCATGCGTGCGCTACCAGCTCTGCAAAAGAGCACAGCAATTCAAATGACAAAAAAAAAAGACCCAAAACATATATCCTCCTGTAATGCCTGAGATTTAATGTTTGCTCCTTGGCTTATAAAAAAAAATTCAAGTGCACGGGACGAGATGTAGAGGGGAAAATAAAGTGAAAATCCCCTCTGCAGCATGAAATCTCAAGTTGAACATTCACAATTTCCTGGGAGCATGAATTAATTTCTGCAGAGCATATGGTACCAAAGCGGTTGCACTGTAGGGCCCCGTCCTCACAGACACACACACACACCGAGCACACATACACACACTGCAGAAAACAAAAGCCAGACATTTGGCTGGAAGTGATTCGGGTCAGTTTTATGCGTTTGCTCTCAGCTCCATTTAGCTGTCATGTGAATCAGACCCAGGCGCTGGAGGTGAGATGCAGAAAGCAGAGAGGAAGCAGCCACCCAGCAGTGTGTGAGACAGCTCGGTGCCTCTGTGCTTTACGCGCTACTGGCTGTGTGTGTGTGTGTGTGTGTGTGTGTGTGTGTGTGTGTGTGTTCGTGTACGTATAAACAGAAGGTCTCTCAGTAGCACGCAGAGGAGTGGAGGATGGGAGGAGGAGGGGAGGGAGGGGGGCGACCTGGCAGGAGCCATTTCAGTCTAAATTGTAACAGAGCCCAGTCCTCGGCTTCCTAATCCCAACATGCATCCACACGTGTGGCACACACACACACACACACACACACACACACACTCTGTCCTTCCCACCTGTCCTCTAAAAATCAAAAGGACAACCCCTCCCCCTTCCCTCCTCTCTCATTGAGCTCAAGGGCCAAGTAACACATATAAAAAATAAAAAAAACCCAGTAATGGACCAGTGTTCGCCCCGTCTCCAGTGCCTGTGACCTGCCGCACCCCGTCTCTGCATCAGGTAATATGGATGTAGGGGGAGGAGGAGAGGGAAGGAGAGGGAGGGCTGGGACTGTGAGCGCACCGCTACACCGGCTAATTGAGTGGCGTGGGGCCGGTGGGGAATGAACAATGCCGGCAGGAGATAAAGGAACGGGAGAGAGGGGGGAGAGAGAGAGAGGGAAAGGGCTGAAGTCAGCAGAAGTAGGACGGCCACCAGCCACCTGTCCTCCTGCCGCAGAGGACGGAGCTGGAGGCAGATGGTGGCAAAGTCACCCACTCTTTCCACCCTCCCTCCCTCCCTCCCTCCCTCCCTCCCTCTGTAGGAATGCTTTTCCACCTCGCCATCGTTTCTCATCCCCCCTCCCCGTTCCCCTTCCTCCTCCATTATCAGTTCAATGAGCAGTTTGGGCGACACCGAGCGACTGAATTCGCTGCACCTCCTCTGCTGCTGGAAATTACAACCGGAAAGGGGTCGGGGGGTGGAAAGTGGAGGGTGGGGGGGGGGGTTAAGTGCTGTCAGCATCTCTTGATACGAGGTCCCAAAAAACATTACAGAGAGGCAGGCAGGGACACGTGGGGATTGAACGACGGCGTTTTAATTGAAGTGATATGAACTGACTGTTTTTTTTCTTGCCCGTCTCTTTATTTCTTTTATTGTCTGAACATAACGGAAGAAAAACTATATAGAAACGACGCTGTCAGTTCCTCTGTGCTGTTGTAGCTTTTGCTCAACAGCAGCCACTGTGGCCACGTGGAACTACTGTATGCAAGTCTGGTTGCTTTTCCTCTGTTTTGCTAACCCTCCTCCTGGCCATGTGCATTTGTTTTCAACAACGTCAGCGAGAAATCTATCAATAGAGCCATACATAATGTTATATATCATATACGATGTTACAACGTGTGTATTTGTGTGGTCTTATCTGTCATAAACAAGAAATTACGGTTTACGGGGTGCAGCAATGATCTTGCAAAGTTGTTTTTCAGCCGGGAGACTCTAGGTGGAAGGCCTCTGCCTCCATTCTCCCTCGTAATAGGTTACATGTCATTTATTAAACCATCACAATTACTCCAAAGCTGTTTAATTAAGGTAAAAATGTAGCATACTTCAATCCTGCATAGTTCCTCTTTAAGACTGGAAGCTAGGGAGTAACTGTTGGAGTTTGGTCATCTTTCACTGTGAACCTGAAACTCATTAAAACTCTTGGCAAGAAAGCAAACAGGCCTGTGAACACGCTGACAGACAGACTGGAGTAAAGAAGTGGCGGCCTTGTGGAAACCGCTCGTAAAAACTTTAAAAAGCAGTATCTATGTTGTGAGTTAACACCAGCTGCCAAAAGTTAGTGCTCATGCTGTTTGCAGCGGAAAAAAAAAAAGCCGGGACTGTATTGAACTGAGTAATGGTGCGTTTTACTGCTTACAAAGTCGATTTTTTCATTTCTGAGAAGGAAAACGTTTCATCTTTCAAAAAGTTACGCCGTCTCTCTCGCAGCTTTGCTGGTGTGCGGCTGGTTATTTTTAGTCGGTAGTTAGAGGAATGATTTAAGGAGAAATCATTTTTCCTGCTTATTTTCCCTCCTCCCTCTGCTTCCCCTCGTGTCTTCTTCGACACCATGTCTGCCGTGTCCCTTTTACCTTCCTCTCCTCCTTACAACCTCTCACCTCCTCCCTCCCCTCCCTCTTACTCGCGGGTCCCCTCCTCTCGGCTGCGGCTCCCCCATGCTGGTGTCATTCTGTTCCTCAGGGTAACAAAGACGCAGGAAGTTGCTAGATAAGCCAGGATTTGAGCTCCAGATTATCTGCTTGCCTGACTCCCTCGCTCTGCCTGCCTCCGACCACAAGGCCAGATTGGCCTGAATCCTATTTTTAGGCTGCAGCCAAAGAGACAATCCTTTTCCTTTCCTGGATTTTGTTGCCTTGACCACACTTTGGATTTGGAAGATTTCTCATTGTGTCGCCCTCTTTTGCTTTTTTTTTCTCCTTCCATTATTTCCGCTCATCTGCGGGCACAAACCAGTCAGCACCAGTTTTTACTTTGAAAGCCAAATTAACAAGTGCAAATTTTCTGCGGTCCCAAAGCACATTTGTAGCGATGACACAGAGACCTAATTAATTAGCAGTTTATTTGAAAGTGATCTCAGCTGTCCCAAATCCCCAGCAGATCACCGCTTAAACGCCTCCCATGGAGGATACAGGAGATTTCACTTGTTCGCAAGCCCAAATGATTTTGTACAACTTTCTCAACAGACCGGGCAAGACGGGGAGCGACTGACCCTGTGGTGAAATAAGAGTCGAGCCCCGCATTATTATTTCAGTCTGAGCAGATTATACTTTTCAGGGATAATTTGGTTTGCTGAAGCAGCCGGGAAAATCATCTTGAAATGCTGCAGGTGACAGGAGATCCCCCGGGCAGTTTGTGTTTGACGCTGACTGCTACTGAATTTTGATGGCGGTGGGAGTTGGAGGAAAGTGAAAAAATATCTGGTAAAGTGTCAAGTGCCCTCAGCTCAGTCCGAGTTCGATCCGGCTGCTGACACCTCAAACCCTCCACGATTAGCTTCTTATAAGTAGGGTCGAGGAAACTGACACTTTCTCTCACAAAAGAGCTCAATCATTTAGTCAATACAATGCCAACCGGCCAGTGGAGGAGAATGAGGCCGTACAGGGGAGTTTCTATGGGGGGGACGGGAGTCGTCTTTACCTGGGTGTCCCTCTTGTTGCTGTTGCTGCCGTGTTCTTCTCTGCTGCTCTGGCTCTGCTGCTCCGAAACCTCAGACTTGGTGGCATTGTCTTTTGGAGATGACGCCGGGTCGGTGGCCTCGGAAACCTTCATTGTTTCAGTGTCAGCGGTATCAGACATTCTCATTGCAAAGTCTTACTGGGAGATGCTGGCAAATACAGAGAACCTGAAAGGAAGGAATATTGTCTGTAAGGACGCTTCTTTTTGGCAAAATCTGAAATGTTTAAAACATACAGGTTTATAAGAGGACACACAGGTTGTAGATCTTGATTTTTATAATCTTTTATTCATATTTACAAGCCTCAAGTCACAGGAACACACAAATAAAAGACAAAACAAGTTATAGTAGCTGGTGAAATCTCATTACCTATTATGACTGTTAAATGTAAAATATATGGATACATCATTATAGGAGTATTCAAACTAAAATACTGCTGTCAGTATCAGTCTCAAATTTCTGCATTGGTAGAGCTGCCATTAAAAGATTTTTTTTTTTTTACTCTCTATGAATATTTCAGTCTTTTTCCGTGTCTTAATTTGCTTTTTCAAACAGCACATGAAACTGGCTGTGAATGTGTAAATACCACCATCACTGTGCACATTTTCACAGATTGGATCTGATTTATCGTTTCAGAAATAACACGGCCTGACAAGTTAATCATTTCTCAAACGCAGAATTATCAACATATTGAACGAGGTAAAGATCAAAGCAGGAGCAGCTCTCGCTCTGCTGGTGCGGAGTTAGAAAATAAAAACATTGAGAAATTGGAGTGTGGAGGCATCATCTTCATCATCATCATCATCATCATCTTCTTCTTCATGCTCCTTGCCTTTAAAAACTGTGACAAAGATGAAAAGGGACATTTAATTTGTCTTATAATAACTAACTTGCCCATTTATTTTAAAAAATACAGACAGCTATGATGCAATAATATGGGTCTACATTTTGAAAAACAGCCTGTATATAGATTACAGTGTGTTGTTATGACATTAATGTCCATAAAAGGAAAAATAAACACATCTAAATAACATCTGTTTATCCAGAAAGTAAGAAATTAAACTTACTTGTCCATATTGGCTCGTTACAGCCGGCCCACAGGAAAACACCTGCTCTTCTTCTGCCGTGCCATCCACATGTTGGTTTGACAAGTGTTTAATAACGGCTGTTTCCTTTGTCTCATTATTTTTTCTTGTTGTCGGTTTTATTTAGAAAGACAAAGCATCGACGCCGCGGCAGCGACAACGACAACGACGACAACGAAGACGTCGAGCAGCTGTCGGACATGACGGATGCGTCGCGTGGTTATTATTACAGAAAAAGAAAAGCGCAGATGTAAGTCAGTAATGACGTGGCTGTAAATGTAATTCAGCCGTTATTAATGCTGTTAGTCACACCTGTGCTCGGAGACTCGGGAGTGAGTGTGGCGAGAGAGAGGCCTGTGAAGTAGCAGCGACAGAAAGAGGAGAGGGTCATCAGTCACTACTGTCTGTCTCAGCTCTGCAGCTGTTCACCACCAGACAATGGACATGACTGGACAAGACACAGCAGGACGGTTCTCTCCTATGAGATCAGACAGCTTTAGATTACAGCCTCTGTCTACACTCGGGGCCCCAAAAACAATATCGCTTTGACAGATCCACTCCCGCTGCCAAATCATTTTGCATTAAACTTACTTTAATTTGTGATATTTAAAAAAAAATATGATTCATTATGAGTGAAAAATGCAGACTAGGCCGTGTTTTTGAAAATCCAAAAACATTGTAAATTAATTAGCTGTTCCCATTTGATTTACATCCCCAAACAGAAAGTTTTTAATTGAATCTGTGCGTGCACTCACTCAAAACTTTAATTAATAGCAGAAAACAATATAAAAAGGTGATATCTCTGCAATGACATGAAGGTGAACGGCTCATATCTTGATGTTGCCCCCAAGCACAAAGGTTCATTTTCAATTTTCTAAATAAAAGACCCTCACGTAACGTTGTTGATCATGATGCTGCAACACGAGCCGTTTCACACCTATGGTCTGTTGTAGGGAAATATCTGTGTAATGCCACGACCTCCCTATGTTGAAGTCATGGTGCGAGATCATCCTGCTGATACACCCTAATTATGCAGTCAGACCCCATGCAGGGAAAACACACATGCAGACACACACACACACACACACACACACACACACACACACACACACACACACACACATAAGAAGGCAGGGCAGACATCTGGTACATGAGAGCTATGATTAATAGGTTAATTAGAAATGGGCTCATCAAATTCACTTTGCACATCAAACCTGGATCCACACATGACAGCACTTACTCTGTGCTCGAGTGTCTACGTGACTGGCTGCATGTGTGTGTGTTTCAGCCCTCACCAATCAGCGGGGGCCTCAACCTATTCGCCCGGCAGTGATCAGAGCCATTTTCCTATCTGATCGCCGAGCGGCAAAAGCGGCCGGCTGAGACCTGATTGTTAATCTCCGTCCCAAAAAGAGCTGAGACAGCGAGCGGGAGCCACTCTCTTTAAAAAAAAAAAAGGTGGCATCCAATTCCTCTATGTCAGAGTAATTGACTTCTAGTGGGGCCGCTGCTCTCCTGAGCTCCTCTGCCGGGCAAATGTATCGCTAACCCGACGCCACGTGAGGATGAGAGGTTAGCTAAAATTTAGCCGAAGGGCTGGAGAGTCAAGATGTTGAATTTCAACGACCTGTCAGAGGTTTGACAAAAGCAACGCCGGCTGCTGCTTTACATTATTTTTACATTCTGAAGGAAAACAGCTTAATACTCCAGAGTGCTGCGCACGCCTTTGAATATTTAGTGTCTGTTGCTGACATTTTGATGAGTGAACTCTCTTGAGTCGCTCAGTTGAAGATTTGCAATATTGGACAGATATTTTCAAGAGCCCGTGCTCGTGATGGATAGCTATTTTGTCCCTCACCGAATCATTCATTCTTCCAAACACATTTCATCATGGGACTGGAGCGTTGGACTAAATTTGGCTTCAGCCTTTGATGCATTTGAATTTTACCATCTCGTCTCTCATGGCCGAGGTAATTGCACCGTGTGCCTGTTTAGAATCCCTGATGTTTTGACTGCATAAGTAATATGGATCATTATTTGATCCGTGCCATTACATTAAAGAAACGTCTGGGAGTTTAGGCACTAGCAAATTGGTCTCTTAGGAGTGAGACTGAAAACGGACATCACTGGGTTTTTCTTATACATATATCTATGTCTATAATATTTATGACTCCCCTAATGTTGTAACGTCGTATTATGGATAATAAAGTCAGTGCGATGAGAGCCAGGCGCTTTCATCAGCAGAAAACTTGATGAAAAAGTGCTGCAGAGTTACTTCCTGCACCACACCTGCACTTCTTTACCGATTTTGTGTTTAACCTGCACCGAAGCCACACAAAGACGTCTCAGTGTCCAAACACAGAGTCTAACTGTAGTTTCTTTTAAGTTTCAAATAGAAACCACATTATGTTGAATTGGTGCAACACTGATAACAGGACCACAACACATCCTGCTCCTGTATACTTTCATGGTTTGATAAAACTGTAGTTTCCACATCTCAATGAATCTGAGGTGAAATGTCACCATGAGAGATGCAATTATGAAGCACAACGTTAGAGATAATTAATAAGATAGTAGATCTGTCCATCTGTTTTTATTTTATTATTTATAAGCATGTAACTGAAGGTCTTAGTTAGTTTTGTCTATTATAGATCAAGTCTAAGTTACATTAATACTGTGAAAGTATCAAAGCACTTAGTCCATACATAAATAGTCTGTATTCAGGACTTGTAACTTTGTGATGTCACTGCCTTCAGCTGTGCCCCCCCCTCCACCCTAACCTGTCCCAGCAGGACCCACCACCCAGCCTTGCAGGATTTGCTTACTCTGAGCATTTTCTTGAAATATGCCAGTCAGCCAGTCAGAGGAGAGGCCGAGCTTCCTTTCCTCTGACTGGCTGACACCAACCTGTTGTCACCAGACCTCTATGGTCAGTCAGCTTTAAAAAAAAACTCCCCAAATAATACATCTTCTCATGAATCAACACTTCAAATAAAACAAATACAGAGACTCAAGGAAGAATAGCTTTAGACTTAAACTTCAGGTCTGTGTGGAGCAACAAGGAGACTGTAACTTTCTTCACATTAAAACACGACACGTCGACTCCAATCAAGTTTTCCACCATTTGAGATTTGATGGGTGCTCTTATAATTACCATATCTCATTATGTTCTCTTGTTCTGCAGTGGTTTAATTGCACTGATTAGATTTAGCTCCACCAACTATTTCAATCTAGGCTCATCCTAATATTCACAGTGGATGGAATTTAATTTTGTTTGGTAGTTTTCTTTAAATTCAGTTCAAAGTCATGCTACATTTCCATAAGAAACTAAGTTCATCGTGTTCCCTGACTGACTATTCTTGTCAAATAGTAATCAAAACAGTTACACGTACTTGATACGTAGCCAGTGGTGGTTGTGGCAAAGGAGGATGTGGCTGGTGAAGTCGATGAGGCTGAGCCTACCGATGCCATCCGAGACTTCTCTGCCCATGTCTGCTTCAGCTGCTCTGAACAGCGACCGGGGCCTCCGGCGCCCTCATGACCCCTGCTGACCTGCGGATGAAAGAGGCGCAGGGTTAGCGCTGTGGTGTTTGAGAGGTCAGAGGTTTCGTAGCGCCACTGACACTGAGGTCGCGTGGACTGACAGCAGACGGGATGTCAGCAACTCTGACATATTCGCCAGTCAAAAAAAAAAAAAAAGTAAAACTGTGGCGAGCGTGTATTTCTGGGCCTGTGCGTGCCTGTGCGCCATAAATAATGGATGAACACAGAGATGGGAGAGCGGCGGAGGCAACAGGAGAAGGCACCCCTGCCAACCTCGTAAAAAACCGAGCATTAGGAATTCAGAGAACAGTGTGGGGGAAGATAGCGCTTCTCAGCTGAAAATCCTCTGCCATTTGGTGGCACATAAATTTCAAATCGCCGAGCGCACAATCTCTATTTTCCAGCAAATTCCTTTTCCGTGCTGAACTAGGGGGCGACGCCGGTTGGGCAGGGCAAACATCTGAACGCGCCGCCGACAACAAAGCAGCAAAAAAATTGACACAACATTAAAGAGGAAGACTTTTGGCGGTGCCACGGTGAAACATGACTTCCAGCTTCATTACTGTTTCTCCATGAACTTCTCATGACATTTCTACTGATCTTTAATTAACACCAGCCTCGTCCAACATGGCTGCAGATGTGGCCGCTAAATGAGGCTGCTAAAGATCAGATTATCTCTATTTTTATTATTGATTAATCTGCTGACTGTGTACTCTATTATTGATTGTTTGATCGATTAGATGTCAGAAGACTGGCTCAAATGATCATATTTAAAACATAAAAGCAGCTGAGACACCTCAACCACTGCTTGTCTGAGCTCTGCAACACATCACTTCACACATTCTCCTACAGCTAAGTCCATAACTGACCCACGTCCGGCTCCTCATTGTCTGCCTTTCTCCCCTCTCTGCCTCCTCCTCCTCCTCTAATCTTCGTCTCAGTGAGCAGGCGAGGTGCCACGCTGACTCTGGCACCCGACCGTGCCAAGGCCTGGCGGCTGCTCCCTACATGGTCTTGGTGCGACCCCCTCCGTGCCAGACAAAAAAGGTCAAGTGGAATCCCTGCTCACTTTCTAATCTTCCTTCTCGCGGCGCCCGCGGCCTGCGAGCCAGAGCTGCAGACCGGGATGATGATGATGATGATGATGGTGATGATGATGGGTGGGAGAGACGAGACGACGTGCCACGGAACGGTCGCCATTTGGTGCATCGCTTTTGTTCCTGTTGAAGCTCACGGGGAGACATTAACGGCGCTCATTAATGTTGATCTACAGCTGTTTAACATGCGAGACGGAAACGCGGCGATGTAATGTGAGTCCAAGAGGAAATCAGTCTTGAAACTTGAATATTAACACCCCCCCTTTAGCCTGGAACATTTCTACTTGGCATTGGCAAACGGTCGAGTGACGCCCAAGGCGGAGGCCATTCATCAATATTACATCTGGGGAGTGCAAGACCCAGTATGTGCAGTTTGCAGGCAGGTAATCTATTACTGTGTCGGACATTATCGCCTATATCTCTTTCCTCTTAAACCAAGATGCCCTTATCTTTACCCCCTGCTCCTCTTCCCCCCCCTCTTATCTCTTTCTAAATGCACCCGGCACTTTTTTTTTTCTCTCCACGGTTCCTCATGTGTGACAGAAGAATCATCTCTGAGCTGTGGCTCCACATTTTGCTCCTTGTTGAAAACGCCGATTCAAGCTGCCGCAATGGGATCGCCTGCTCAACGTCTGGAATAGGGGATGTGTAGAGGCTGCTCTGTAATTTGGTGTGGGTCCCGCAGCTATCACACACACAGACACACAGACACACACACACACACACAGACAGACACACACGCAGAGTGTAAAAGTTGCTCTGACAGCGGTGCGGCTGAGTACGGCCGTGGGCGCTCCAGGTTTTATGACCAGAGCTGCTGAGCGGACAGTGCAGCCGCGGCTTAGCTGGCTGGCTGCAGGACTTCACACTGGGCTCTGTGTGTGTGTGTGTGTGTGTGTGTGTGTGTGTGCAGTATGGTAGAGACAACGCTATGAATGCTAATGGCGCAAACAATGCTCACCCCCCTAAAAAATGTTTTGACAGACGTGGACAGAGGGAGACATCACCTTCTGATAGAGGCTCAGCAGCTTCTAACACACACGCAGCAGTGAACTTGTAAGGGACGCTCTGTGGTTGTGTGGTTGTGTGTCTGTGTGCGTCCTCCAGTATTGTGCTGTGGCTGACAGGGAGTGGTTCATTGGTATTACAGTCGCCGCAGAGCGCAGCAACCTTAAAGAGGCTCCCTCAGGCATCGTTCAGTGTCACGCCACCTTTATCGCCACGCTTGATGGCGTATCTGCAGCCTCACACACACACACACACAAGTATGCACCAAACCATCCTTCTGCTCTGCATACAATCAAAATTAAAAATATTAATATAGATAATAATAACCTGCACACATACAATCACAAAAAGTCTCTGCGCATTTGTTTTTTGTTGGAAATTAATTCTCAAAAAATAAAAAAAACATCCCAGCGAGGGGTCACGAGGGCGACCGTCGACTGAGCCGAGTTAATCATACACCGAGGCTCTTAACGCACCACTCTCACGGACAATTATGTTTGATGGCAAGCTAATGAGAAATTTCTCAATCACTGTGAAGCGCATAAGAGCCTGCTGGTGATGGCACATGCACACGGACACATGCACGCACACGGGAACAGGAAAAGCAAAAAGCACTCTCCAGTATACTTATTTTCTTTCCCCTTCACACAAGCACAAACACACGCACACCTGCCTCTCTTGCAAACGCTGACCTTTCCCTCCCACACCTCTGCTCTGCTCTGTTCTGTTCTGCCCAGCTCTGCGTGCATGTGGGTGGAGGGAGGTGGGTGGGTGGGTGAGGGGGGGGGGCTTTTGTCTGGGCTACAACCAGCTCAACTGGAGGTGAAGGACCCTCAGTCCCTCCCTCTATGTGCTGCTCCATCCCCGGCTCTATTCCTGGCCCCCGAGGAGCGAGGAGATGAGTCAAACACGGGGCGGAAAGAGAACGAGCCATCACCTTTCGCCCGCTCCAGAGCCATCACAAAGGATCCGATGATTTTTTTTGTTAAGCGCCGTGCGTTGGGGGAAATTAATTCATGCTTTATTGCGTATGACGAGTGTCACATAAAAAGAGGACAACAGCAGGCGCCGAGCCAAACAGCTGGCATATTGTATGCAGAAATGTAGAATACTAAACAGAGCTCCATTCAGAGACAAAAAAGCCGGAGGGATGCAGCTTCATGTCACCTGCTTCTTCTCACTGACCGGTTATATTCTTAGCTCTTTTCTGAAACTGAACATGCCAACCAGCGGGAAACACACATGCAAACATTTTTACAGGTTTTAAAATTGCCGACTTTCACACAAACGAACAAAGACAGCCTGGGAATAAGTCAGCTCCAGCACAGAGCGCAGGAACGTGCACCCCGGCAAATAAAATCAGACATCGCATAAACAGTTAATTAGGTTACTAATGCTGGTTCACATCCACGGTGCCACAATAAAATTGATTTCGGTGTTTTGCTTAACTGAGTAACTAATCTCCCATTTTCTAGCCATTTCTCCTAATTGCAAAGCAAGAAAAGCACTGACAGGGGAGCTGTATAATTGAACCCAAAAAACGATTAGTGTAAAGCCTATGAAATTATACCACTTTCGCTGCTCGCCTCAATTTCAAGGCGACCGAGGCAGAGTCAGTTAAAGGAAGCGCCTGTAAAAGCTCCGACTGAATTAACCAAAAAAAAAAAAACATAAACGGGCACAAATGAGCCTCTAATTGCGCTGCTCGCTCTGCCTCCAGGTCGCACAAGGCGGTGTGAGCGCGGTTGCGGTGCAGCCAGCCAGCATTAATAAATTAAATCCACAGCAGAGCATGTAGGTAATCCATTACCTGTCCCATAGGAGAGCTTCCAGGGAATATCAATCTAGGCAATTAGAGGAGAGACAATAAACACCGAAAACTAACATGCAAGTCTAGCAGTTTTAAGCTACGGAGCCTTATGAGAAAAGGAATAACTCAAAAAGTCTGCCAGAGTCATTAAAAGTCCATTTGCAGGCAACACCTGCAGAACAAACCAGGGGGAAACAGGGGAGACGGAGGATGAGCTTGGCTGGAGAACAATGCGGAGCCGAGCCTCTTATTGGCTCATCTTGGTTAATTATCCCCGGTAATGAAAAGCAGAAGCAGCACTGGCAAAACCGGCGTGGAGATTTCGAAAAAAAAAAAAAGAAGCTCTGGCTCAGCTCACTGCGTAACACGGCCCACTGTCGGCACACCAAATCTCACATTATGCTGAGTTTAACAAGCCAAAAAGAGGGGAAAAACAAGGCTGCACACTTGCTTACTGACTCGCTGCCATGCAGTGATAAAAAAAAAAAGAAAAAGACAGAGAAAAAGCTGAAGATTCTTCTTATGACAGCTTTTAAACAGGACATGTGTTCACTTTATGTTGCAATAAACAGCAGATAAATGAACAGCCTACAAAGGAAATGAAGAAATGAAATAAAAATGACAGGAAATTAGGAATGAGAAAGAGGCATGTGAGATCCGAGGCTGCAGGACCTACCTGCCCGGCAGCTCTGCCCTCCATCCCTTCTGCTACTCGACCGTTTAGTTTCCATTGTACAGGAGGCACTATCTGCTGGAGAGGAGGCTGGAGACAGTCGCCTTCCAGCTCGCTCCTCGGCAGCTGCCTGCTGCCTCTTGTACGCTCGCTCGACTGAGTGAGAGTGTTAAGACGGGGAGAGGGGAGTGTGAGGGAAAAGGGTGAGGGAGAGTGGGTGTCACAAAGAGAGAGAGAGAGGAGGAGGAGAGAGAGAGAGGGGGAGGGAGGGAGAGGAGGGTGCTGTGCGAGCACAAGTCTACCTGCCACAAGCCATCAAGCCAGCCAGCCTTGGAGACAGCGCCAAATCAACAGCTGGCCCCTGTGTGATGTCAGAGCCTGAACAGCCAGTCACGGCAGCCGAGGCCGGGCCGGCGCTACGGAGCACTGACTGAACCAAAGTCACCGGCTAAATGGGGCTCTTCATTAGCTACTCCGCTTTAGGATGGAGGCGGGGGTTGGAAGAAGAAGAAGAGGAGGAGGAGGAGGTTGGAGGAGGAGGAGGAAAGGGCAGTCAGGGACATGGGATAGATAGAAAGAGACTGAGAGGAAGAATAGAGGAAGATGAGGAGGAAGGAAAAGAAAAAGGGAGGGTGGGTGGTAGAGCAGCAAGAGAGAGAAAAGGCGAAGAAAGGCACAGAGGAGGCGAAAAGAGGGAAGCGAAGGAGAAAGAGAGGCAACACACAGCGAGGAGGAGAGGATGGTGGGGGGGGGAGCGGGAGCGACATGTCTACTCTGTGGCCAGCTAGGTGCTCAACGACCAGGTGGAGAGTCGATGGGGAGGCGCTGGCCGCTGAGAGGCCGAGCTGTTCGCTGGGCTACCTTCCCATTTCAGCTGGCACCCTGCTTTTTCCGCGCAGGAAGACAAGGCTACAGCTAATCCCACTGACTCAGAGAGGCAGGCAGACACCACCTGAATTACCACCCATTACTGAGACCGAGCGGTGAAAACACTGCAATGTAACATTTTGCTTTTGGGGGAACATTATAAGATAAGCTTGCAGAAAAATAAGAGGCATGTGCATGAAACCACACCCCTCACCTCCTCCTTTTCATCTCTTTCATAGGATTTAACAGTTAAAACAATAGGAGGGCCTCCACTTGTTCTCGCTTCCCTTGTTTATCCCAGTCGAGATCAAGCATCATGTCCAGAGGAGGAGAGAGCGTGGAAAACATAACTGCGCTCCTCTGAGAAATAATCTACTTCATGACGCTTTACTTTCATCACTAAGTGACTGACAGGCTGTCAAAGACACAGGAAGTCACAAAACAGGTCTGGAGAGCGCAGCCGAAGTCTAGACCGCCATAATGTGATTGTTTTTTTTTGTCCTTTCAGTCACTCAGACTTTAACAGCAAACACAGTGGGTGGAAAAGTTCCTGCTGTCACTTAGCAACCAAGACCAGGCTGCGACAACCGATCCGATCCAATCCTTCCTCATAATTGTACCATTCGTTATGCCGGGGTCTCTGAAGAATTTATTATTGTGCTTCCTTAATCCCATGAAAAGGTCACCAATTGAACAAACAATTTATGGATAGGCGGATGAATTATTTAATGGCCCTGACCAAATATTATAGCAAAGAGAGATTTTTTTTCTCTCCCCCCTGGAAGACGATGAATTATTTAGTCACTGGGCCACATCTTTGGTGAAAGCTATTACACAGCATCCTCAGCCTCAATATCTGATAATGTCATCAGTTCCAAATACGACCTAACCTGTGTAATGAATGGTCAACAGAGGGGCCGCCGCAGTGGCCCGAGCAGCAGCGGGTGAAAGATTTTCGACAAACAATTATTAGCATTTATTTTAAGCCTTTAGAGACAGAGAGAGAGCATTTGGAAACATAACCCCTGCAGGAAACCCAGATGATCGAGGACACACACACACACACACATACACACAACATTAAGAAAAGTGTATGTTGCACAGTTGCCAAACCTGTAGAGATGAACAACCACCGTCTCGGCTCTCTTAAAACAGCAGCTGCAGGGACTGAACCAGCATCCACTCTCCACCCACCCAGGCTCCGCTGGCACCTTAATGAAAACGATACCATCATGATACTCAGCCCTCTGTGGTAGCAACTTGTACGCTTTCACTTCCATCTTTTTTTCTTTTTCTTGTGTCTATATGCGAGCTGGTAATTGGTCAGGTTAGTAGCGCATCGCAATGAAAAGTGCATATGGTTACTGGGTAAACAAGCACATGAATGAGTTATTAGATGAATAATGAATGACGTCTAACTGACATAAATTTACTTCAAGGTTTTGCTGCGTTTAAAATCTGTCTGGCAGCAACAGTAACTAACAAAACACATACTCACAAGGAAGGTTTTAACATTGAATACATCTGCATATCTACACCTTATCATTCATTCATTTTAATTCATATCATACTTGCTTGGTATGACACAAATTTTGCTGATAGTGATCTTATTCTTATTTGGTAAAGTCTCCAGCTGGGCTCCTAATGCACCTTCAAAAGGTAAGTGTGCAGCATTATGTGTGTTTTATTAATGAATGTGCTTCACTAATATGTGTCTTGCTATGCTTTAAGTCCTAGAAGAAAAATGGTACAGGCACCGGGCATGCTGTCAACGCACCATAATGACAGGAGACCATAATGAGGTATGGTGTGAATAAACCATTTAGAAAGCAGTGGGACTTGAATGCACCACTTAGTTTTTGCTTCCTACTCTCCCTCCTCCCGTCACACCAGACTCCATTTACAAATTATGGCTGTTTAATGTTTCCCTAAATGTCGGTAAGCCCACAAACCACCGACAACAGGTAATATTGCTGTATGATAATTAATATAACGGTAGCTGAAATTCGGCCGTTAAGACATTTCGCCAAGCAACGCGAGGATGAGATGAAAGGTCAATTTATTGAAAATGGCTACCAGTTAACCTTAGTACACACTGTTCACTATCGCATATTGGCTGAGAGAGGAGCAGGCGGACCAGGCCTTTAAAGTTGTTATATTCTGCCGTTTTATTATTTAATTATTATCATTATTAATAAATAACTGCTGCTTTTTTTTTTCTCCAGACGAACGCCGAATTAAAAACATGGCCGCTTGCAATTTGGACACGATGTCTGTCTGCTTGTGAGGTGTGTGTGTGTTTCTGCCGGAGAAGAAGACAATATATTGAGCTAAAAAAAAAAATGCGCTAGATCGTGTCGGGGCTAGGCTAGGCTAACCATTAGTAAGTACCTGGTATTGTGGCTTTGCTAACGCCTTTAAAAAAAATGGCCAAACACCGGCGCCCCGAGCTGTCACGGACTAGCAAGAGAGATGTTTACTGCTAACAAGCTCGTGTTACATGATTACAACAACTATCCGGTGAACGTGTTTGTTCTCCTTTTAGCTAAACCGGTGCTGTCAGTGTTGTATGGGTTTCCTGCAGATGTCTGATGATGGATGTCGTCTTACCGCTTAGGTTTTTACAATCGGTGTCGGTACAGCCGTTGTCTCTACCGAGGGTGAAGTAGCTAGTGTTTGTGGCAGAGTGAAGGAGGAGAGGCAGCAGCAGCAGCAGCAGCCTGGGAGAGAAGCGTACGTATGACGTCAGCCCCTTACGCACGGCACGTAGGGGCGTTCATCCACTCATCACTCACTCCCTATTAGGCCGGGAGCCAGGTCCACCCCTCAGGATGTTTTTTGCTACCTTTTTTTCACTATTATTTCTTGTTATCCCATACATTGGGCCATCACAAGTTGATAACCTCCACCCCCAGCAAATGGCAGTTAATCCCCAGGGGCCAAATAAACCCCTTTTTGGGAAAAGCTTCTAAACAAATGATTTAATGCCATAAAATAGGGTACAGCAACTGCATACATGGTCAGATAACTCTGAAATTTTGCATGGTGTATTGGAAAAAAAAATCAATAGTTTTCCTGTTTACTGCCTTTCTATTTTCAATATCAATCAGTTTGATTTCAAAAAGAAAACGTCAGTTTCCGCCGGACAAATTGTCATCAAATGTGATCATTTACAAGAATTTATTACGTATCACTGCCTTAGATGGATATGAAAAACTTCCCACATTTGTAAGCCTCACATTTAATTCAATGACCTCTATCTAGAAGATGGTCTGCCTTGACCAGGCTCACACAGTGTCCTACGCCTAAATCAGAGAAAAACGGAACTTTCAGCATTACCATTCCAAATGGGATCAAGCATGATTTCTTGCACATATTAGTGTCTTATGGATTGTCTTAAAGCAGAAGTAAGTGGTCCGGTCGTTTTCGCTAATGCTGTTCCAGGCAGGCTTTTGAAATCGTAAATTACAGCTTCAAGTGACAACTTACGACTTTGTAGCGTTTCAGGCAACCCACTCGTGTTTTTCCGACCTGTTTTACCGGTGAAAGTCACTATAACGCCACTCGTAACTCCGACCGGTGAACTCGTACAGATTCGAACTGGTACTTCACGGTCGGAAAAATACGAGACTGCCTTGAACGCACCATAACAGTCCTCGTCCCTACGTCGCCACATACAAGGCGTCCCTTGGCTGCACAGCCCATTTGCATGCCGTTCTCTCTCCCTCATTGGATAAATATCCAAATTACGATAAATGTTTTCTCCTCGGCTCAGAGCAGAAAAAGTGACTGACAGACCCGTTTATAGACCAAAACACTCTATGTAAGTGATTGCTGTCGGAAAATATGTAACTATTTAAGACTTATATTACATACAAATATTCCGCTTACTTCTGCTTTAACTCTGGACTATAATCATGATGACGATGATAGATAGGGCAAAGATATAGAAAACTTAAAAACTCCCGAGAAATACAGAGGAATAAGCAGTTATTGACAATTCTCGCCTGCCCATGTTTCACTTTAAGACCCATAATCATCCACATAGTAGGAAATTATAAAGATTATACATTTCCTGAATTGTCACAGTCCTGTGTCTATTTCAGTTTTTGTTATTTGTGTCAGTGCTGTACATTTCACTGTGCTATAAAAAATACTACAGTTTAGGCAAAAATAGTGGAAAAATAGTTGTTGAGACAGATTGACCTTTGACCATGTGACCTTTATATTTTTTTTAGATAGGCCCAAAACGTGCGTCTAAATGAAACAGATCTGTGTGCTTTAAATCACATGTTAGTGTGACATGCCCTCATATCAAAAACATGAGAACAAGGTCTGAAAAGCACAAAACAAGATATGCCCCCTATGTTTAGAGTCCTATTTATTGCAGGGGTTTGATAACTTTGAGTGGATTTAACTAGTCATAAAGCTACCACTTAGTGATGGGTTATCATACCAAAATATAAATGTGTAAATGTACCTTTTCAAAAAATTGACTTAGATTTTGCCACCTGAGTGGTACTCAAAACGTGCATGACCATAGACTACTTTTGTTAAAGTGTGTCAAAGTAATGTGTAAATCGGTTAGCATTTACTTTTATATTGTACCCTGATACCCTGGTCCACCTGGGGTGTAACATTATTCACTTTTCATGTAATTAACTTCAGATATATTGATGAGTAGCCTACAACTTAAGTCTCCAATCTTGTTAATGATACAGTTTATGTGCAAGAAATCATGCTTGATATTTGGAATGGTAATGCTGAAAGTTCCGTTTTCTCTGATTTGAGGTAGGACACTGGAAGACTTTGGTCATAGCAGGGCAAACTCTTCCACAAAGGGTTTTGGGCTTAAATTGAGTTCCTACAAATGTGGAACAGTTTTTGACCAATCAAGGCAGTCTGACGTGAGATAAAATTCTTGAAAATGATCACATTTGACAAGTCTGGTGTGCACTGTTTGTCTTTTGGGATAAACTGAGGGTGACACAATTTGAAAATAGAAAGGTAAGCCCCACGGCTGCTCTGATAGTTTCACAGGTGTGTCAGGATTTGCCTCTGCACAAATTTAAGTGGGGTTATCTGACCATGTATGCAGTTGCTGTACCCTAATATGGCATTACATCATTTCGCCAGAATCTTTTCCCAAAAATTATCTTTTGGCCCCTGGGGCCAACCTTCCTTGCTGACATTCAACTTGTCGAGTCTTTGATGCAGATAACAAGAAATAATAGTGAAAAAAAGTAGCAAAAAACATCCTGCTGATCATGTGGCAATATCCCCTACATACAATGTAGGGAAAGAAGATGCCCCCTCAAAAATGTCAAATTTGGGCAAATACCATATACACCGTTGTAAATGGAAAAGTAAATCCCCGTCAATAATCTGTTTTAAAAATGAACTAAACAAATATTTTAGTTCCTTAAATTCACTGGTATGATAGAAATTGCAATACGATGTAATTTGTTTATTTGTGAAGAGTCCCAATAAGTACAATGCCTTCAACTTGTGTTATATCTTTTATTTTATTTATTTATTTTTTTCACACATTTAAAATAGCTTTTTATTTATTCAGTACCAAGCCTCGTAGATTTAATTTTCTATTGGTTTGGAAAAAAAGAATGCAACAGTTTTCCTGTTTGAGAATGTATGTACATTTTGAACACAATAAAGTTTGAAAAAAAAAATGTAGGGAAAGAAAAAACGATATACACGATGTAGGGCCTACATCGTGTATATATGATATCGTTTTTTCTTTCGGAGGAATAGGAAGTGTATATTTATCAAAAACTATATTGCATAAGAATATGCTATAGTTTTTGATGCAATACTTTGTGGTGTGATTTATGTTACTGAAAAATGTTACGTTACCTGAATCTGACCCTAACCTCTGGAGCCTGTGGCCTGTTGGTCGAATCTGCCACTCAGCAAAAAATAACAACAACCGTACTGTACGTGCATTATTTCAAAAAAAGAAAACGTCAGTACTACTCAGTGTCGTATCCATACAGTCTATGGTCGTATCATACTGGAATAGTGTATTCATAAACCTGGCGAGGCCATCCTGATCTCGTGAGCTCACATTCAATTCTGCTCATGCTTAAGGCAAATGGTCTGGCCTTGACCAGGCTAACACACAGCATACGCCTAACTAGAAAAACGTTATTTATAGATACATGATTACTTGATTTTGCTATTAGTTTATGGATTTGTCTTAGCAAGACGATCAATCATTTGTGACCCTGTAATTCTCATATTTTAGGAATGTGGTGTACTGGCAATACAGTGGCGGGAAATGCATGATCTGATTTTAATTGTAGGTTGGATAAGTTGGTAACACAACTATTTTTTTCAGGCTGAAGAGGATCATCCCTACTCCAACAGGAAGAGATTCCTTCTGCAAACCAAGAAAGTAGACTGCCCTGCCAAGATCTTTATCCGATATAGCCTATCACAAGGTAAATGTCTCTTAACCCATTTAATCCCAAATTTTTCCCAGACATGAAAATATCCAAATTATTATTATTTATTTTCATGGAAAAATAGGAGAAAAAAATGTGTTTTATAGTCGGTCACAATTGTGACCGGTGGGAAAATATGTATACTAATTTTACATACAGTATCCATCATAGCTATCAAATTGCTTATATTCAGCCCAATTTTAACTGGGCTGTACTACAGAACTTTTTTTTTTACTTTTACCAGTGCCAGCATACATAACAGATGCTTGTGTGCTTTATCACATGTTAGTGTGACTATTTACATATCAAAAACATGTAGAACAACTAAAAGCAAAAAACAAAAAGACACCTATCAACATTGCCATTATCACTTTTTGTGAAAAAATTTAAGACATGCATATTGTAACTTTGTTATTGGATTTCCATTTTAGTGCAATATTGCTTTAGTGTACTTTTCATTTTACCATTGTAAATGTGTAAATGTACATTTTTAGTGCAATATTGACTTATTGACCTAGGGGTCACTCAGAATAGAGGTAACCTGCATGACCTCAGTCTTACTTTTGTTCAGGTTCAAATGTAATTTCAAAAGACATAAAACCAACATGACTACAAAATGCACATTTTAACAAATTTGATGCAAGCTTTTAAAATAGTTTTTTTTAAGAAAATTGATGAATTGCTCATCTTGCCAACCCTTATTTGTCAATGAAGAGGTGGCTGCTTATGAGTGGAGCAGCCACAGAGAGTAGATGGGCCCCACCACTTCTTGGACCTGATTGAGATATGACACCTCATGAAGTTTGGTTTGTTAAATTTTTGACCACCTGCAACTTGGTCCTTGGCTCATCTGTTCCTGCATCCTCTGGTGCAGGCATGGGCAAACTCTTCCACAAAGGGTTGTGTGGCTGTAGATATTAGTTCCAACCAATCAAGAGCACAAAGTTTGACCAATCAACTGTCTGAAGACTGAGATCAGTTGATGAAATGAATCAAGTCTGGTGTGCTACTGCTGCTTGGTTGAACAGAAACCTGCAGCCACAAGGCCCTTTGTGGAAGTTTTGCCCACGGCTGCTCTGTGGGTACACTGAGTAGAGAGATTTGCCTCTTCACCAACAGTGGGTGGAAGTGGGGTTGTGATGATATATGTCAATACTAGACACCTTAAAGATGATGTGTCCCAAAAATCTTTCTCTTATCTTTATGTCAACCTTCTTTACTGAACATTGTCGAGGCTTTGATGCAAGCCATGCATCTTACAGATGGTGCAACCATGAAATGCATCAGCTCTGATAATGTGGCAATTTACACTTTCTCATATGAAACTGCACATTTGTGATCAGGTCAGGTTCTTTTAAGTATTTTTTGGAAATATGTTGATACTCCATTTACTGCTATTTTTAGGGCCTTTCAACTTGAAATATTTTTTACGGTCACTTTTGTGACCAATGGGATTACTGTTTACAGTGTTACACTTTTTACCATGAACATGCATGTCCTATCTCTACTGAGTTTTCATTTATGAAAATGTTATTGTTTCTTCCATATTAATAAAGTTGCTGTGGAGATCATAACCATAAAACTCCCTTTTGCAGACGCACACCAGAACCATAACTTTTGTGGTTTCTCAAATAATATTCATAGCTGAACGAGGACAAGATACAGTGGGTGACTGCAATGACTGCAATGAACAGGAGTGTATAGGAAACTGCATGGCAGCCCTAGCAGTTTTTTCATTGGGATGTCCGAAGGTTTTAAAGGATCTTCTTATCTTTGTAGGAGTAAGGATGCCATTCAGAATTGCAGTGAATTCGTAATCTTTCTGAAATGTTGAAAACTTTAATTGAGTGAAACTTCAAGCTCCCAAAGAATCAAATCAATGTTGAGCCAACCAAGAGAACAGAGGACCAAGAGAATTACTTCACCAGAGAAATTGAGTAAAAACGAATTGGTAACAAAAAATTTCTACAGTTTGGAACAGCTCTTTTTTTTTTTACAGTGCACAATTTTCATGATTTAGGCTCTGCATGTCACCACATTGGATTTGAAATGAAACAACAGATGTTGTGAAGTACAGACTTTATCATTAAAAGAAATAACTGGGTGGCATGCCCGTGAGAAATGCAGGCTCCATGTGTGTTCCCTTATTTTCTCCCATAATATCCTCCAACAGTTCCTCTTGGTGTCCACCCTCAGCTGCAGATGTCATCCTGGTGGACAAAGATCCAGAGATGGAACAAAGAGGCCCTGCTGACCCAGTTCATCGACGTGGCTCATGAACAGTCGCTACGGATCTCCTCACTCTCAGCAGCCCTCCAAGACACCGTGCCCTGGGATCCCTCCAGTCCACGGCCGTGCTCCTGCTCCTGCTCCTGCTCCTGCTCCTGCTCCTGCTCCTGCTCCATGGTAGACCACGACCACTTTTCCCACCCTCCACTGCAATCATAGGAGACTCGTACACCCTAGAGCACTGGAAAAGAGAGTAACGACACGCATTGGTTCAATGGAAGCGCCTCCTGATGGCGGAATATGGGTAGGCTATTGCAAAAGCGCCCAAGAAATGACATCTCTGCATTGTTTAATATAATACATCCATGGCATTTACCTGCCAAACCCCCTCACCACCTTCCTCTACGCCTCCCTCCCTCCCTCTGTACTTCCTCCCGTAACAGCTCCCCCTACAGGCACCAGCAGCCCACTGCTTCTCACTCACCACCACTTTTTTTTTTTTTTAAATTCAAAACTTTGTTTCACATTACAAAAATGGGTTGGGTGGGGGGTGTTTGTTTGTATATGTGTTCTGAGAAAAATCAAAAATATTGTCTTTTTATATTACTGTCTCTTTGTACCTTGTTTTCAATAAAAAGATAGTTGAAAAAAAGCAAAGTATATCTACAGTATATTATACGCCAGGGGGAATTTATAAGTTTACAAAAAAATGTTCAAGTTTTCACATATATTGATAGCCTTGGTCGCTTTCTGGTTGCTTGAAAATTTGATGGAGGTTAATTGCTTGAGCTCACCGCTAAGAGCAGTAAAGGAAGGTTTTTTTTTTAATGAACTTACATTTGTGAATATGAAATTTTGCCATTAAAATAATAAGGTTGATAATAAAAGTTATGTTGGCTTTTTCCTTGTTTTTTTTTTCAGGTCAGGGAGCAGGGAGGAAATCACCATCAACATTGATAGCAACAAAATTACAAATATCACTCCATAGTTTTTGCACAATAGGGCAGAGCCAAAACAAATGGGTCACAGTTTCAGCATGTACAGAACATAAAGTAGAATTCACATCAATGTCTTTTCAAATCTTTTTACAATGTGGTCAATGGATGGATAAAATCTATGAATAATCTTAAATAATAATCTTCTTTGGCCTCACTGTCTGAGGTTCCTCCTCCTCCAATCACATGACGTCAGACTTGAACGACCTGGGTTTCTTTTTACAGTCTTTGGTTTTAGCAGAGACGAGTCGACTGTATCCCCGGGTAGGCAAACGCACTTCGTGAAATAACATTGCTCCCTCCCTTTATTTTATAACATAAATATGTAAAAATGTATGCAATATGAATTAATAGTGTTGCTGCTGTCGGAGTCGTACAATAACAACAGTCCGTGCGTGGCCAGCTCGTCTTTTCGAGGAGCAACACAGAAAACACGGAGATACTGTTGCGTTAGCTTGCTAGTTACTAAACGGCGTTGCTAGGCAGGAAGTTGACAGCTATGCTGCTGGGTATGAGTTTAACCATCCTACGTCCAAATACATTCACGAGTTTAACACAATGTTTCTATGAACCAAAATATATTCCCGGTTTGAACATTCAAAATAATAGAGACAGCAGTTGTGAACACGAGTGGTGCTTTTATTTTTACAAGCATGTCACCCAACTTCCGGTTTGTGTTGCTAGCGCTAGCTAAGGATGCTACACAAACACAAGTATGTGACTTTTTTTTAACCAAGTTTTTAGATATTGTGTGCAGCTGTTCACTTTGCTGTAGGTCCTTTAGCACATTGGAAAGAATTATAAATATTTTTCCTTTTCTAAATGAATATATAGCTATAGTTATATAGTTATAATTATAGCCTATAACTGTAAGATACTGCCTTTAGGAATTAATTTGTTGGTTATTACAAAATTAAGCATTGTAGAAATACAGAAAAGAAGATGCTAATGTGCTTTAAATCAATTGAAAGTTATAGATTTTTAAGAGAGATGATAGGCGTCTTAAAACAAACACAAAACAAACAAATAAAACAAGTTTTATAGTAAAAAAAAAGAAGACATTCATGACGTGTGTCCTCAGCTGTAGACAGCATCTTGTGCTCCTCGATCTGGGCAGTTTTACATTTTGACACAGTACTGATTTCTGTGGGGTTATTAGTGTCCTGGATTGACCACAACTGCACCAGGTGTGGCAACACAAAGGAGATGCTGTTGCAGGGTCTGGAGGCAGCTGAGACAGGCAACTTTTACCATCTCATCTAAAATTCACACTTTCTTTGTCCACTATGCTGCATCATCCAGCTTCTAATAATGGTGCTCCTGTCAGGGCTCCTGGACAGCAGAGGAATACTACTTACCATTAATATAAAATATGTTTAAATCAGCAATATACAAAGTAAAAGGAATGCGCTCTTGTATCCTATAGATGTTTTGGTTAATATTTACTTGAATTAGCCTACATATACATGAATATTCAGATGGACGTTGTGTTTCAACTGTGTTTTTTTTCCCCTTCCCAGCTGGCTGACTGAGCAAGAACCAAGAAACTGATGAGGACTTACTAATGGAAATGGATGATAATGGCCTACAGACCTCTCACTGTGATACAAGATGGTCACAGCAACTGTCAGGCCTTCCTCACAAGCTCCTGCAGCGCCTGATGCCTTTCCAAAGAGAGGGTGTGGAGTTTGCTTTATCTAGGAATGGACGGTAAGCAGTTTGCCAGTCAATAACAAGAAAGGAAATGCACAAATTCGTAAACTAAACATAGAACTACAGATAAATAGTAAGTTCTGTTATTTGTTTTTGGGTGGCTCTATTGGAGTACAGCACTGGGTTTGTCCCACTGTGTGTGTGCAGCGGTACATTCGCCTCCACCACTGCAGAGTGTAAATATTGATTTATATTGCTATGAAGACGCTTTCAACTCAAGCCTATTGTCTGAGCATTTCAAAGCTTCTTGAATCTTTACTCAACACTCGTCTTTACACTTTACTTTACAGGGAGTATTTATCAGGCTTTAATGACAATCACAATGCTTCTTTATGAGAAACTGAATGTAACAGCTTTGTTTACAAAAAAAAATCACAAGTTACCATTTAAATATCAATAAATCCTGAATGTCAACATTCTTCAGCAAGATAAAATCCTTCCACGTTTACTAAACCCCTCAGTTTTTATTGCAATACTTCAAAGTTTCTGACATTTTGTGATCTTCCATTTCCTGTGGATGAAGATGCTCAGTTTGTGAACACACTTAACAGAAATTCATCTAGGCATGCATAACAAATGTGTAGCATAACACATTCCTCTCTCTATTGCTGCACCAGTGTGTGATTTAGTTTAATAGAATGGCATTTTTACTCAGACAATTTGCCTAATGGAGCTTTAAAGTAAGGAGCTCCTCCCCACCTCTATGGTGCAATGGGTAAAATGTGATTTCCACCCAAGCTACATGGCTCAGGAAGCAAGTAAAATGTCAAGAGTGTATGTGAATATATTCTAAATTCAGAAGGTCAGATAGAGTCCAGCTTATATCTTTGAAAGCAATTACCAGTCCACGGGAAATTTTCTCAGTTGCCCTTAGGACTGTAAGTGTTTGGCTATGGTGAGCATTAGCTGCAGGAACGGGCCGGGACTCGCCTTCCCGACCAGTCGATGTACACTTGGGTTTTTGCCGGAAGGTCAGCACAGGGGGAGCCAATCTGAACACTGCCCCTGTGTTGCGGAGCAGCCATATTGATTCAGGAACACTGGGAGGCACTGCTTTGTTACACGGGTGGGTCAGGAGTCAATTGGCTCACGCTGCAGCATGTGGACAGCTACCTCACTCAATTGGTGTTAGTGTGACAGTAAGAACAACAGATATAGGAAATCTGGAAGCAGAATTGAACTGACATGTTTGATGTGCAGCCGAGTTAGGTAGTTTACCTACGGTACAGATATAAACAACCAGAGACAGTTACAGGAATTATTCAGGTGGTCTGTGATACCATCTTACATCTAATCTTTAATTTAGGGTCTTTGTACCAGGCCAATGATTGATCTTACTTCCGACCTTGGCCCATTTTTCTCCCACTAAAACATTTACTAAGAGAGCCCTGCCTCTAACAAACAGGTGAGAGTTTGGAAGTCCTCGCTCCAACTTAAGCTTTCACCCCGACGGTCTTTATAGATTTAAAATCAAGACTCATCTTCCCCAAAAACAGAAGGAGATAAAGCACGTTTCACCATCTCTTACAATAATAGCAGCTGATTCACTACTGGAAACTAATCATTTTGATACAATAGGTCTTTGATTTCAGATAAAGGTAAGCAGCTCCTCATTTCTCGCTGATTGATAGCAAATGTGGCCTGCAGAATAAAGCGGATGTTTGCTCCATGGAAATACTGTCTCCAGCAGCTGTTGTAATAATGCTTTGACTACAGACTTGTTTTGAGACAAGAATATTTGACAAGACTCTTTAATCTGCACTCCATGACCACGTATAGGATGTCATGCTAAAGCTGTGTGCCGTGTCCCTGGTGAAAAGTCACTCGTCACCTGTTGATTAGATATAAGGAACATTTTTTGTTGTTGCACTGCACTGTAGAGCATGATGCCATACTTATTACATTCATTATTTTTATTTTTTCTCTACACAGTGTCATGAATTAGCATTAAAACGTGAAACCATTTTAAATCAATCATCCTCTCTACTTCCTTGTTGTTACAAACCCTTCAAGCAGTAATGTGAGACTGGTTTCCATCAAAATGTAGCATAAACCACCTGTTGAAGGATTTTTTATCGGCATTTTGTTTGAACGATTTTTATTTTTACACACAAGTGCTTAAAAGACGGTGGATTTTTTTAAAGCTCACCCCAACATCCACATATATCCACCACTGCACTTGCACATGCAGACAGACAGTGAGGGTGATTGTAGGCTAAAAATGATATGATGATAATGATATGAAATGTTATTGACAGTAATCTTGATCTTCCTAAGTATTTGAGGTTCCCTGCTGTTCTTTATTTGTTCACTCAATATCCTTGGAAAGAGCCTCAAATTGAAGCAGTCTCTCTCTCTTTTTTTTATTCTGATACAACAGAGACTTGTTGTAGAAATGACAATATTTCTGCCTGAACACATCAGAGTGCAATGGAGTTACAGACTTTTTGGATTTTTAGGAAGGAGCGTAACAATTGTGGGAAATGTAGGATATGACTAACCGAGGTGGGACCAGATAGGGCAGGCTGACTGACAACAAAAATAAATGTCAATGCTTTTCATTATGAAATAACTCCTGAAATGCGCTGAACATCACAGATTGATGTTGGATATCTACCAGTGTGGGAGGATCTGTGGGTGGATTTTTTCCTTTAAATCTCACAGCCATTGTGTCTTTTCACAACCAGAGCATCAAGAGTACCGAACCAAAACATCAAAATGTTGTTGCCGTACTTATGGAGCCCACTTGTATCCGTTTGTGTAGGAGGGTGGGTGAATTTTATGGAGTCAGATGAGGGATAATGTGGGAAAGTTGTTGTACAGTATGATGATAAAAAACCCTGTGAAATGTGATTGTGCTGTTTGGAAAGTTGAAGAGAGAAGTTTTTCATTTCTAAAATTCAACTCTGTAAAATGTCGACTCTAGATATTAAAAAATATATGTATCACCATTGAGGAAAAATACATCCAGCTTGCAGTTCGTGTCCAGCTCGCTCTGATTTACCTCAAATATTTTTGTAAGGGCTCGACTGTGCATCTTGTTGAACAAGGCCGAATCTGCTGATGCGATAGGGGATCAATAAGCAGACTGTGTCGTTTCTTTCCGCAATGCTAAAAAATGACTGAGAGAAGTCCATTCAGAAATAGAGTTTGTCTTCTATACACCTGCAAGTTGATGCATTTACGCAGCATTTGTCCTCCTGGACCACAGTTATTGTTCATGATACACTCAAGGACGGCTGCATTGAAGCGTTAAGGGGCCAGTCTGCTTTTTAAACACAAGTAAACCTGCTAACTTTGGTAGAAAAAGGTTCAAAAATGGTTAAAAAAAAACATAATATTCTCAGTTTTTCACGTCTGTGTCACATTTACTTTCAAACATGACAGTGAAATATGTCAGTTTTATGTGCTCGGTGACAATTTCAATGGGCCTGTCAACGGTTCTTTTCCCTTGTCAGTTTTTTTTCTTTTTTTTTTTTTGCTGGAAAGCGCACGTGTCGGTCTCGCCTTTAATGCGTGAAAAATAGGCGAGAGGGCAAATCCAGGCAGTGTGTCCACTCCACTCTAATCTGTTAATATGGACACCGGAACGACAACCACGACGTTTCACAGCCTCATGGAGCCTTCAAATTATTCATAGTTCTTTAAAACCTTAACGAAATGCTGAACGGTGAACTCGGGAGTGTGTTTATTAAGATTGTCATTCAAATTTGGTGCTTGGAAATCCTGTACGTTATGTTACCTCACCTTTTCCCGACTGAGGACCACCCACAGTTTCTTACTGTATATCCTACAGCCATTTAATTTTATAATTGCTTATGGAATCTCTTATTTGAAATGTAAATTAGCACTGAAGTCCATTTGTTTTAGCAGAATAAGGGGAAATAGTTAATTTTCTATCACAGGGAAGAGTCAAATTCGAAGCAGCAGAGGCAGAGATATTCTGAATTTTAGTGTCTAGTATGTGTCAAACTCTGGAAACACTGACTCCTACATTTCCTAGAAGGGAACATGATTTATTTTGTTACACCCTCCCCTTGTAAAAATGTGCTAATGTCTTTCAAACTCAATGTCCCCGACTGTATCACAGGTTTTCAGTTATAAATATGTAGTCACCCAGCCTCAGCTGAGGTAACCCTGATGACATCATCAGAGGATGTTTATTCACACCTTAGAAAGCCCCCCTCCCCTCCTCCTCCTCCTCCTCTTCCTCGATAAAGGCCACAGAGGACGTTATGGATCTGTTTTTAACATACTGAGCAGTCCGCCTCATGACTAAATTGATCTGATCTTCATGTGTAAAATCAGGGGAGTGCCCTGTAAATGGAGACAAAATGAGATTCAGTGCACACATCAGTCTGAAAGCTGCTTTAATGCTCCATGAATTATTCTTTCTTCAGTGACAGTCGTGGCCAGAGGCGTTATGTTTCCAGGTTGTCTGTCTGTGCATGTAACACCTTCAGGGAATTTCTGTAGACTCGCTTTAGTCAAAGGTCAGAGGTCACTGTGACCTCGCAAAAACGTGAAGGCACTTTCTCAGGGATGCCTTCATCTGAGTCCAGTCCAGTTGTTTTTTTATTGATTTAATGAGTAGGAGTTCATTTTCCTCCCTGTGGATGACAGCCAGGCCAGAGGGGGTCTCATGTTTCTCTGATAGCCCATCACAGGATCATTGTTTTGATGATGCTGAACGTCAGGCGATTGTAGCATCAACCTAATTTTGCCGAAAAAGCAGGAGTTTCCAGACTTTTCTGCCTCAGACAACTCCTGTCCGCTCTTACATAATGTTCACTCACCCGCTCTCATTAATACTTAAACCAGGAGCTTTTTGCCTCTTGTTTGATAGCAGCAGTACTGTTTAACGTCACAGTTGATGCGTAGCTACGAGGCACCACTGTGCACATGTTGCCAGATGTTATGAGCTAGTGATACTTTGTCAGAGTTCAACATGGCTGCTCAGCTACAGTATTCACTTTACTTGGGGCTGTAAATTGCATTCCCTTCCTAATTAAGCATGAAATCTATATAGGTTTTAATGTAATGGGATATTATATTTTGTGGAGATTCTATTATACAGCATGAAAAATGTAATTTTACTCATGATCAGTAACCCGTATCCTTAAAAAAAACATTTTCTATTACTTGTATGGTTCCCAGCCAGGATGTAAAGAAGAGTTGTTGTTTTTTTTTTTAACAAAAGCAAAGTAAAGAGGCAACGCATGATGAATAAACTTTGAATTAAGTTGGAGGGAAATACTTTCAGCACATTCACTTCACTTATTATCATCTACAGTTATAGATCCAGGAGGTCAAGGATTATAATTAATACATTTATTTGTGTAGTTAATTAAACACAGCAGAAGAAAGTTCAAGGATCAGTGAAAGACCAGTGAAAGAGTGCAGTCACACAACATCCACAGACCGTAAAGCAACTCACCAATAGTACAGTACAAGATGCAGGTTTTACTGACTCAATTAATTGCTGTACAATCTTCCCTGAAATCCTGCACATTGATATTTTAAAACTTTAAATCATTACAAGACTATTTAACCTTTTAAAAGGAGGAATTACACAGAAAAAAATGCAATCATTAGCAACTTGAAGGGCACTCAGAGAGCACAGACCTCCTGCTAGGAATCACTGTTGTAATACAAGACGAATATTTCAATAAAGATAACACATGATAATACATTTATTTCCTGCATTAAAATGTAAATCTATGACTAAACGACATGTCATGGCAGTAGCACAAAAGGAAGGTGCACAAACTGATTCAATGATGTCAGTTTCACAGCAATATCCAGTTCACCTTTGCTTACTTGAGCAATAATTAGCTTTGTGTCACCGAGTAAGACTGAGGTGTAAAGTCTAGTTGCAACAAACAATGATGACAGATGTCAGATGATGGAAACTGTGTTGCCTCTCCATGACAACTGGCAACCATAGCGTCACAAGCACAACTTCTTATTTACTTTTTTTTTTTTCATTTCTTAATAAAGTTATTGCTTATTTATTCTGTTTGGATAGGAGAGAGAAGTTAATATAAAAGCGTAGCTCATGTAAATGTCACCCTGTGGTGAAACTTTATTAAATATTTACATTAACTGACGTGGCAGACACTTATCCAAAGCGACTTACAAGTGAGGGACATCACTAAATCATCAGTGCAGGAGGAGACCTTGGTGTAAGTTCTGCTATGTCTCTTCAATATACAGTAAAAAATTGAAATGAATCACAGTGGAGAAGAGATGAAGCCGGAAAAAAGATGTAATGAACACTGCACAGAAGACCAGAAAAAGCTGGGGTGTGTGTCAAAGTACATCAAGTACTAAACTTTTTTTTTTTTTTTTTTTGAGTGTGTGTTTTTATATTTTAAGCACCACTGAAGTTTGAGGGGAAAAAAAAAAAAAGAAACGTAAGCGAAACACTAGTTGTGGACTGCCCCACATAGCTTCTCCTTTCAAAGTCATACACACAGTTGTCCTCCTACCAGCAGAGAAATAACTTTAGCCTCAAACCTTTTCCGCTAAAAGCTCCTTTATTTGGATTTTACGTCCGTACATTCAGAGTAAATGGTAAAAAAAAACCGCACTCTGAACCGTGACCGTGTGCGAGGAGGACCCAGTGGGTCTGAGCCCGTCGCCCTTTAACTCAGCCTTTTTGTGCCACGTCGTCCAACCTCTGAGCGGTTTCTCCTGCTGACCACGCTGCACCCAAGGTCCAGTCCTCAGAAGAGGACTTGGAAGATTGGGGTTAGACGCCGATGGGTGGATGTGGTGGATGTGGTGAATGTGGGGGTGGGGAGGGGGTGCACAACACATCACTGCACAGAGGTCAAAGCCATCAAATCGTCGTAGCCGGCTTGGGAGGTAGGAGAGCCCATTTCCTGACACTTTGGGGCTTGTGGGTTTCAGAGATAACATTAGAGAGAGAGATGCGGTGACGGGGACCGTGCCGTCGTCAGGCAACAGCACTGCAGCATCCTCGCAGTCTCAAACCGTCAAGACGACACTCAGGTTATTTAAAGGAGGATGATTAATGTGTTGAGAAATGGCAAGCACCTGCCCCAGCCGCACTCCCTCCCTGGTTTGTGAGTGTGTGGGTGTGTGTGTGGGTGGATGTATGCGCAAGCACACACACACACACACATTCATACATATATATATATATATGTGCCTGCATTTGTGCGTGGACTTCCTTTTGTGCATGTGCCTGTGTGTATTTTCTGCATGTTTCTTCCTTAGTGTCTATTTTTCACACACTTAATGCCTCTGTGTGTGTGTGTATTAGTGTGTGTGTGTGTGTGTGTGTGTGTGCATGCATTGCGCTGACTGGGCCGGTGTGCTGGCAATTAGAAAAACCACCAGTGGCAAGGTGCACATTAATCATGTTCCTCAGCTGAAAGAGAGAAATGGGGCGGAGATGGGGGGTTGGGGGGGTGGAAGAGGAGGAGAAAGAATAATGAGATAGTGTGTCTGAGGTATTCAGCGCCGCTCCGTTGCACTGTTTTGCTCTGACATGATGTTGGAAGCGTTTATGAATAAGCAAGGTCACGACAATAGGCTGAAACCCACTGGGCAGAGAGAAGCAGGGGTTGATCTATCTGTACAGATTCAGCTGAGGGGCCGTGTCGCACTCTCATTGTTCATTATAATGCGCACTGTAAAGAGAAAGTAGTTACACGGTTTCAAAAAGACCACGGCTACAGTGACTTGTTTAAGGTTCAGCTGCAGGTGAATATTACTCACAATGTTTTATACAATTCAATTTTTTTAAATGACATTTTCCTGTGTCATTATAAAAGCAGTATTATTTTATATTAAAACCAGCCATGTTTCTCTTATTAGGAACTGGATGAACCCGCAGACAGTCAGCGCTCTCCAGAGTCTCGCAGCTACAGTACACATGAGAAACACAAACATCCAATAGGAACAACAGCATAAATATTGAATACCAGCAACAGCTCTCGAACCCAAACAAAGTAGCGCTGCATCCTCCTCCTAAATCACAAGTGACAGACTTGAAATGTGTCCAAGACGAAGCTGACTCTGAGGTGGCAAGTGCCTCCCCGCTGCGACTCTGCGGGAGCCTTTGAGAAGTCAGGTTGTGACAGGAGGATTTCTGCCGTGCCTCCACAGTTACTGCCCTTGAGCAAGGCCCTCGCTGTTGAAGCTATAGACTCTGTAGCAGCTAGGTTTTTATCATCGCCTGCTGGTCAGCTCTACAAAGCAATTTCCTTCGTCTGAAACCCCCAATCTGATAAAGTTTTCTGTTTCCTTTTGTTTTACAGATGTATGATTGCTGATGAGGTAAGCACACACAACGCTGGCTCAGGAAATCTATTTTCCCCCAAAAAAACAAAAACCAAACCTGAGACTTCGCTGCATGCCTTCCAAATTAATTTGTCAGCCCTGTGCAGCACTCCCACGTGCCTAATCTGTTTTGACACAAGAATCATTCTGAGACCTTATTACTCTTGGGCCTCACATCAGCTCGGCCGTCATATGCAATTTATTGCAGAGTCTGTGTGCGATTGACTTGTTTTTCTCCCCCCACCCTCTCTCCAACCCCTTCGCCGGGTGTCGATTTGGTCGGTCCAGATGGGTCTTGGGAAGACAGTGCAGGCCATCGCCACGGCGTACGCCTTCAGGCAGGAGTGGCCCCTCCTGGTGGTGGTGCCCTCGTCCCTGAAATATCCCTGGATCGAGGAGCTGGAGAGGTGGATCCCCGAGCTGCAGCCCGGAGACATCAATCTGGTGGAGAACAAGAGCAGCACCATGTAAGGTCGTGGCACCACGCCACCCTCCACCAGGCTACTACACATCTCATCACATGAAGTCATCAGCCTCATTGTTTTCTGTTTGATCACATCTCTAACACTGGTTCTGATCCTCTTAAAGTTGCATCAGATTTGTATTTTTAAGCCACTTGAAGGCAGCGAAAACAACCCATAAACCCACTATTTGCACATTTACTTCTATATTCACACAATCATTAAATTCAAAGCAACTTTGGCATTGTGTCTCTGGCCACTAAGCCCACTGTTCACTTGCCTTTAATCTCTGTTTTGGTCTCCACTACCTCCTGAGGGACATATTAGGCTCTTTAGCTGCTAAATGCTGATTGCTCTCTCTGTCTGTGTGATGTTCTGCTGTGTAGCAGGTAATGTTCGGTTGGTTTTAGATAACAGCTGCCTGCTGCTGTGGGAAAGGACACGGTGAGTGAAGCCAAACATTAAATCAGCTGCCCTTAAAAACCTAAACAGTGAGCTTTATGAAGTGTTGCAGCATCATTTATCTTATTGTTTTCTACTATATGTTTCCCGTCTAGCAGCAAACACAGGAAAGATAAAGACGGTGACTCGCTGGTGAACATTAAGCACCTAGAGAGCTACGTATTTCCTCCACTCGCCTGATGCTTAACATTTTTCCATTTAGCTCACTTCGCCATGTATTTTTTAAATATAATGTGATTCTTCTACCACTTTATTCGCATAGGGAATGAAATCACAAGAATCCTCTTCTCACTTTATAGTTCACAGTTTTATTATGAAGACTTTTAGGCTCTATAATAAAGTGCATGTTTATCATCAAAATGGCTTTTTAGAATATATTTCAATTATAGGCTTCAAACAGACAATGAAGTTAATTTTATTCTCCATATCAGTTGTGGATGACACTGACTGGCCAATATCTGTTTTTAATGAAAGACTAATATTGGCAAACTGATAAAGTCTCAGTATGAGACAATGGTAGCTTGACAGTTTATTAAAGCTGTGGTTTCGGAGCCAGAGAGTTGAAATTTAAAGGGTATATGCAGAATATCATACAGTTTAGTATCATTTTAATGGTTTTAATGGGTTTTTGGCACATGTTCAATTATATAACCAATGATAAGTGACACATCTTATTTTTAGGGGGGAAAAAAGCAACTAACAATGAAATAAATTATCTATTGATTATTTTTGATTAATAATTAATTGAATATTGAGAAATATAACCTTTACATTGTTCTAAAACCTAAAGCAACATAAGCTGTCCACAACTGTATAACTGTATTCAGTTTGCGATCACACATGACTATAAAATCCAGTGAATATAAATACGTGCAAAATTAGAACCTGTGAATTTTGGTCATATTTGCTCGGAAAAAGCCTGAATGATTCATCATTATCGGTATTGAATTGACTCTCCATGTTATTAAGCAGAATGAGGCATGTTTTGCACATTCAGACCTGTAGTCAAGGTCTCTTTAGAGTTAATAAATGTGTTTGGGATATCTATGCAAAGGATAATCCACAGGATTATGGAGGCGAAAAGCTACAGCCATTATTTGAATTTCAAGAGGAAGTCGTTCCTATAATGAATCGTGCGGCAGCATCTCCACACAGATGGAATAAAAAAAACACAAACACACTTGGTCACACAGCGTAAAAAATGCGACACAGAAAAAAGTTGCAGCATGTGGCAAATTAATCTTTAACGTTTGACGACGCTGACAGACAAATCCTGTCAAGGTGACGTCTGCAATATTGGAACAAGAGCTAAATTTTTTCCAACGCAGGAGGTGTAAGGAAAATGTTATTGTCGTTGGGGGGGAGGGGAGGAGACGTGTTTCATTTGCACAGCTGTTTGTATCGATTCCAGTGTTTCTCTGCGTTGTGGACTAATGTGGAGCATCAGCCTCGGAAGCAGCTACTTCTCAACTTTCCCCCAGTTCTCAGAGTTTTTATTTTTTATTTTTGAATGAAACAAACTTTCTATATTTGTGGTTGTGATGGGGAGGAGGCGGGGGGGAGGCTCCCCACCTCACATCACAGATGAGGCGCAAAGAGGTTGTGAAAGCCCTCTAGGGGAAATGTGTCCTTGAACTGGATGTGTTAATGACTGAATGAGGAGGCAAGAAAAAATTATGCAGCGCCTCTTCTCAGTATTTTGACTCACTTGTTTTTTGTTGAACATGAATGGCACCTCAGCTTGGAAATGTTGTGTGTGTGTGTGGGGCGAAGGCAAAGAATTAGAGCCTGACAGATGCTGGAAATGTTTTTGATTTCTCAGAGATCCTTATTGAGTTTCATGCAGCTGAATGTCGCTTCTGTGTTTGTTTGTTTGTCTGTGACGGCGCCTGTGTGTTTGTGTTTGGGCTGCGTATAGCTTGGAAAATATAGAAATTGCAATGCAGCCCAGGAATGGATTTTTTTTTTTTTTTAAGCGTTCAAGGAGAGGAGGATTTATGAAAGAGCTGCGCCGGTGCAAGTTTGTGTTCGGCTCTGTGTCCACAATGGTGTGTCTCCCTTTGTGTGTCCACACAACCTCTATTTAAACGGTTTACTTTAGCTTGATGGCTCGGTTGCTTAGTCAACACTCGAGCACATGTTGAGTTTGTATTTAAGTATTGACACACACTTGTCAACGTTAAAGAGCTAATTTTATTTATTTTTTTACATGGAGTTGTTTGAAGTAGTCGTGCATATTTATATACAATAGAAATCAGATCCTGAGCAGGCGGCTCACAGGTAGGAGCCGCTAGCAGAGCCATGTGTTGCAGTGCACGGGGAAAAAGCTGTCTCAGACCCTTTTTACAAACACCCAACAAAACAATATTATATCCATTTAAGTGTATATTGTCTACTTGTAGGTGCCTATCATCATCCCCAGTAGAACACAGTGTATTACACCGCAGCTGAGGGAATTGGAAAGCGATATGTGTTTTGCAGCATCCCTTTAAGGTGACCACAGGAAGTCTGGCTGTGTTTTTCTTATCACCAACAAATCCAATATAGATTTGATCCAACATGCACTAATAACCATTATGTAACAATTGCCTGATATATCGTGAAACCTACAGTATGAGCTCCATTACATACCAGTAAATGAACACTCATAATGTTGACTCCATCCAATGTGTACTGTGTGTACTCTGTTTCTGTTTTCTATACTATATACTTAGTTTCCATTCATTCAAGTATAGTTCCCCAACCTCTTCTTGAAATTTTACCACTTTTTTCTAGAAATATTACATTTTTTTCCCAGAAATTTCTCTAAATGTTTCCAAAGATTCATGCCATTGGCCCTAATTTGAACATACATTGACTAAAAAAGTAACATTATTCAGTCTCAGAACAAATGTTTGTGTATTTCTGGTGTTTGTTTCAAAATGTTGTCCAATGGGGGGTCTGTGGTCTAATTTGTGTCACTGCTGTATCTTAATTTAAAATCCACTGGTTTTAGGTCCTGGAAATTTATTATCTGACATGTTATTAAACAAATAATTAATTGTTCAATGAAGAAAACAATCTGCAGAATATTTGATTAGGATATGTGTGTGTTTTTTCTTTCCTCCAGGGGCATCAGCAGCAGTAAGGTGACAGTGTTGGGTTATGGGCTGCTCGCCACAGACTCGCGCCCCCTGGTGGAGGCTCTGACCAGGCAGCGGTTCTCGGTGGTGGTGGTGGACGAGTCGCACTACCTCAAGTCCAGGAACGCGGCACGCACAAAGATCCTGGTTCCTCTCATCCAGAGCGCCAAGCGGGTCATCCTGCTCACCGGCACCCCGGCCCTGGGTCGACCTGAGGAGGTAAAAACACAACAACAACTTTATAACGTCTTCAACTGTGGAACAAGCTTCCATCGAAAAGGGATTGTGGGCCCAAACTCATGAAGATCTGCTCAGCTCAGCTCAGATTTTCCTTCTCACAAAGGTGTTTGACTCCACAGTGCAGGTGGATCGCCATAGTAACTTGCTCCAGAGCAGGTAATACTCAGATCCAACATTCAAAAAGCCAATTAACTCTCTCCGGCATCACTTATCCTCGAGGATCCCGTGGACTTATTTCAATAACCTTTGTTGCAAAAACTTCATTTACAAAGCCCGATATGAACAGACAGTGCAGCGCAATAAATGAGACAAGTAATAAAAAGAAGCACACAGGGGGGGCAAACTATTGAATTTAGAGACAATAAGAAGGGCTGTTCACAGGACAATGGTGTTTGGAGAGCAGCGGAGCCGTTCCCCTCTCCATAATGATTTATTATATCATTTTTATATATGTTATATTGAGGCTGTAGATCGCAGGCGTATTCCATCACTGCAGCTGCAGCGGATGAAGTGAACTTTGTGAATAGAAAATCTTTTCCCAGTCCCACTGTGAAGACACAATATGGCATCAATAACAAGCACTGCACGTCCACTGCATCACATAATAACAATGGGGCACTGATGGAGCTTTGTGCTTCAATTATCGTGAATATTTGACAAATAACTAAGAATTATGAGTTAGTGTGTTTAGTGTATGTATAGGTTACACTGTTGGACATACGGTACATACAATAGAGAACATACTGTTTATGAATAGCTCTGCTCTCCAGTATACAAGGCCTCATAATTATTCATAACCTACAATGCTGAATATTTTTTTGACTGTCAGTGTTGCATACTGAATAGCATGAAACTTTTCTTAACAGCCTCACAGAGTGCTTAACAGATAGAGAAAATATATTAACTGAAAATAGCTAAAAAAAAAAGAAAAAAAAAAAGACAATTTGTTGATTCACCTCTTTGGTATTTTTCTATGACAAAATATTCAGGATTGGATAGACAAAGTTCAGAAAAAATAACTTATTTGGGGATTTAAAAAAAAACAAACATCTAACAGTCAAGAGATCATCAGACTGTGTGGGTGTGATAAATGTTGCCACTGTGCTGATGAAGAAATACACTTTTCAATAATAGCATTACTTCCTGTCTCCTCTACCAGGTCAATGGCAGCTCACGCTCAGAAAGTTTGTTTTGACACCGTAGTTTGTCACTCTATAACAAAGACAGCAGTACAAGCAGTGTCATTGGTAAAAGATGAAATAAACATCCAGTCTACCAAGTGGGTGAAGTCAAACATAACAACAAAACAATACAACTCCTAATAGAGCACTCATTTGTGCCTGATCTTTTAAATGATAATAACACTAATAATATTATTACATTTAACTGTTAGTTGGCTGCTGAGACATAAGAGATTGGTCTCAAACAGAGTTATTTTTCTCCTGATTCATCTGATAAATGGAATTTAGAGTCAGAACGATATGAAGATACGTAGCTGTGGAAAAATGAGATCTGTATTTATTCCAGTGACTGCGATCTAAAGTGCGTTATCTTCTATCTCAACTCGAATGGCGCGTGCTCGGGACTATTTTCAGTGGCGGATTGATACACATTTGAGTGAGTTAGTATTCCCAGCAGCAGGATGTATTTGGGATTGAGCCAAAATAAACTACAGTGTGTGTGTGTGTGTGTGTGTGTGTGTGTGTGTGTGTGTGTGTGTGTTAGGATCAATTTGATCTTTTCATGGGATTTGTTGACAATGGTGGAAAATTCAGAAGAACTTGTTCTTATGAAAAAAAGAAATAATTAAAAATCTGATTAGAATCATAAATAGGCCTGAAAACTGATGTTTTTTAAAAGTGACTTAACAGCTCACAGCTCACACACATACGATCAGGACCTTGGCAATGTAATTAAGTGTAAGCTCTTGAATAATAATAATTATTATTATTCATAAAATATTGAAAACAATTCCTAAACTGCCCAGCATCTCCTGTTATCAAATCAAATCAAATCAACTTTATTTATATGGCACTTTTCATACGTTTGAGTCGCGCAAAAAACCATGAACACCATGTTCAGATGGTTATGTAAAGAAGATGGTGGTGAGCTGATAACCAGAGGTGACATCATAGTTTTGTGTTGACTGTGTTTAAGTATCACAGATGTCACTGTCGTCTTCGCTGCCACGGCGTTGTGAGCAAAACTTAATTATTGCCTAGACCTGATCTTGATAATTAACTGATGAGATTCAGGCAGCTAATTAATTCCGAAATGAAGTGAAGTTAGTAGTTGTAAGAAATCTCAGGAAGCTGTGAGTGTGTGTGTGTGTGTGTTACATAGCCTATAGCGCAGCATATGTGCATGTGTGATACATGCCATCCTGTCTGTGCCGGTGTCTGCCTGCAGTGGTGAGGTGAGCTCTCAGATATCTCTCTCTCCCTCTGCCTCTGCCACTAGACTCTGAAACTGAATATAACATTTTATCATCCGCAGCATAAACCTGATAAGCCCTGTCCCTGCCTCTGTGCAAGTCTCCTCACTGCCATCATTACTCACTGTGGCACTGACATCGAGTTAGCACACAGCTCAGGGCATGCTGCACTGTTCATGATGTGCCCTCATTCCACCCACCTATTATATCAACAGTGTGAGGGGGGAAAATGCAAAGCTCCTGTTGAACAAGCGCTGAATTTAGAATAGCACTCTCACAGTGGCTGCTTGTTCAGATCGCCTTGCTGATGATTACCTGTCATTACTTCAGAAATTGCTGCAAATACTGAAAATTGACAGGGAGGTGGTGTGTGTACACACAGAGACACACACACACACAGAGTCTTGCAGCCTCTGATGATGCACATGCAATCTTAAAGATACCGTATGTCCACCGATGACAGGAAACAGCAGCTTGAAATTTATCAGCGTTTCAAAAAAAAAAAGAAATCAAGATCTGGTGATGACTCATTATTTTCATGTCCAGCAGCAGTAGGTTGATATTCTCAGAGCGTATTTCATTTCATTTTGCGAATCAGTTTCGCCCATATCTGTGGCTGCGCCGCAGTTTGACCTGGTTAATTGGCGCTGACACAAATTACCGCGCGGGGTTGTACTACACAGGACCGGTAAACTAGGCGAAGGACGGCGGGACCTTGAATAAATTGCACACAGGATCCGCCTGGTGACAGCAGACTAATCGTGAGCACAGGTAAGGTCTGTGTTTCGAGCCAAAAAAAGGTTTGAGTTATGGTGTGCTTTTCAGCTCTCAGAAAGCGAAAAGTTGAGAAGTTGTGGGAACTAAAACAGTCTTCATGATGCATGACTACATCTGCCAGCCGAGACTTTCTATATTTATATGATATAATAGAGAAATAAGTCAAGGCAGTGAGCAATGGTTGAACTTATCCCATAGTTTAACCAACACCTGAATTAACTTAGTCATGTTTATTAAGTCAGAGCCATTCAGAGGGCAAAGGTCATGATGTCAGACGCCTAACCAGCCTCTTCATGTAGAGTTTCCACTTCTGCCACACTGAGGTGTTGGAGCGACTTGTTCTGTCGACTGTTCAAGTTGTTGGGAAACTGTGTTTAAAAGGAGAAGTCACAGGATCGGACTTCTCCTGAGATACTGTCATACACATCCTTCTGTGGCTTGTACAGAGTCTCTGTGTCTCTCTGCCTTAGTGACACACACACACACACATAAATACACACACAAACACACCCTGCACTGTTTGGTTTAGTACAGAACTGCGGTTAAGACCTTCTTCCCTGTCTGTGTATTTGCGCAGCTGTTCATGCAGATTGACGCCCTCTATCCAAAGAGATTCGGAACCTGGACCGACTACGCCAAGAAATTCTGCAATGCCCATTACAGGTAACATCTGATTTAACAGCTAGATATTTAAGCTGCAATAATGCAATTCATATTTTATTCTCTATTTCACATCTTGGCATGCTAATTCACTTTACATCAGCTGTGAAAAGGTGCTAATTTTGTAGCTAGAGCCAGATGACCATTGGCTTTGCCTTGCATCTAGTTTTGAATTGAAAGTCGATGGGAATATTTAGGATAATCTAAGTACACAACTCAAGAAATGTATTCTCTAGGTTTTTTTTTAGACATTTGAAGTTACATATTGTGCTTTTGCTTTGGTCTGTTTTCATTCATATGCTCCTAATTCCTGCTCAGTTGAAGTTTCAATAAATCTCACCTGCCTCAGTGTGGAGTGGAGCGGTGCTGCCGTGTCGAGGGTTTGTTGTCAGAGCCAGACCACGACCGAAGCCAAGCGTTAAATGCCAACTGGCTGCCAGTTGCCAGTGACGATCAGTTACATGTGTGAACAAACACATCAAATGCATTGTTTTGGACGTCCATCAAAGTCAGTTTGGGGATAGGCCCGGCGCCATTAATGATAACACTTTGTATATAATAGCACTCGGTGTGGCTGGGGAATGCCTACCTGAGCCACACACACACACACACACTGAGAGAGAGGCATCATCTGAATAAATCGTCCCTATTGCATCCCCTTCATAACATAACAGTGACAACCAGGGGACAGTGTGCAGCGGCGTTACAGCTGGACGGTTGTTGGTTTGAATCCCAACACCAGGCACAAACGTGATTTTGAGAAGGAGCTAGTTTGTCTTCCTTCAGCAAATACAAGTTTCAGCACTGAAGTGTGAAACAGCGAATGTTTGGCAGCGCCTTGTTAACTTTGTCCACACTTCCAGCCAATATGGCAGATAACCAGCCTTTGTATGTAGGGCCAGTTCTATTCTAAAAATCCATTTGGCTGATAAATTGTGAAAGTTGCCGGCGAGTTTTTTGGGATGAACCTGCTGCTGTGGCCATTAAACAAAATAGTTTCCTGCTCTGCAAATCGCCCTTAAGCAAAGAAGCGGATCCCCTGACTGCTCCGGCAGAGCTGCTCAGCAGTAAACGATGGGAGGCTGTTGTGGTGCTGGGCAGCTCCCTGGTGGGAATGTTTAAATGTGTTTAACTATTCCCTCAAGGCAGCGCTGTAAATAAGTATGTTTTCTTCTGCAGTTTAAATGCGTGTAAAAAAGAAAAAAGAAAAAACAAAACACATGCATCAGCAGGCACAGCTTCACTTCTCATTCACTCTCTCACAGGTACTTTGGGCCTCGCAGGCAGTGGGACTGTCGCGGGGCGTCCAACCTGGACGAGCTGCACCAGCGGCTGAGCCAGATCATGATCCGCCGTCTCAAGGCTGAAGTGCTGACTCAGCTGCCTCCCAAAATCCGCCAGCGCATCCCCTTCGACCTGCCCAAGGAGGCTGCAAAGGTGACGCTCAGGGAAACTTATCATTACGTATTCATACAGTATGTTTCCACAGTTTCTTACATGGACAGAAGTATTAATTAGACTTGCGCTGTTTACCAAAAATAAGAATTCTCCGGTTTCTGGGTTTGTAGATTTTTGAAACACACAGAGATTAACTGAGCTGCAAACTGTCTCCACCACCATTTGGTATTCTGCTTTCATTGTCTCTAAATTTGGATCAGTCAATAATAGTTTTAAATCATCATTTTTCTCTCAGGTGTGATGATGATGGTTCATAAGTGGTCCAGGACTTGTATGAGGCTTTGTGTCCTGCCTCTTAATCAACAGATAATCAATAGGAGGCTCATTTATGCCACGCAAAAATAGCTTCACAGATATAAAGATTCAATTCAGTCACACTATCTTGGGTTTTTTTTGACTGGTTATTCAGTGAAAACAAGACATTTGAAGATGAAAAATGTTGAAAAATGAGCAACAGATGAATCAATAATGGAGATAATCATTAGCTGTAGATTGAGACATCATAGCAGCATCATTTGTTTGGGTTAAACTGACTGCTAAAATGTTTGCAATGCTTCTTAAATACAACACTGCTGTAAAAAGGAGCTTATTAAGAAAGGATAATTCAATGATTCATCCATTCATTAAGCCCATAAATATCTGTGTGGTGTTTTTAATGCTGATGACTGTGCAGTCGGTAAAGCTGCTACCTGTGTTTTTCCAAAGTAGCCTGTCTTAACGAGGACGCCCCCACTCCCCTTTTTTTTGTTTTACCATCAGTTATTCCGCTAATATCCGTCAATCACTGCAGACGAGTCGCTGCTTTCTGTTCTGGCAGGATGCAACCTCTCAGCTGTGCGGAAACACACTCATGTGGAGGCGGCATGGATACAGACAGATTAGCACGTTTCTCTATCATTAGCATCACTGGAGGCTAGCGGCTGCAAAGCAAGAGCAACTTGTTAACTAGAATCAGCTGTTATGTCCGGCTGCCTCTGTATTTTCTTGAGTACGTGCACTGCTGTGTGTGTGGGTGTTTACAACTGTTTCAGTCGCCCTAAAGTTATGGTTGCAGTTGGTTCTCTCCTCCCACGCTGTAATGGATGCGTGGGAACCTCCACGTGAATGCTAATGCGGCTCTGACCTGGCCTTTATCGCCGCCTCTCCTCCACTCTCCGCATCGGGTCACCGGTGTCAAGGCTGGGATGGGTTAGCTTCCCATCACACACTGAGAACCCTTTGTTATATTTTGTATCATATCAGCAGGAATGCAGAAACACTGGAGGAGCTCTTTCAGCACTAATTATGCACCGAGCCGCCATCCCAGGAATAACACAACAATAAGGAAGCTACTTGGAGAAAGTGATGATGCAGGGGTTTTTTTGTTTTGTTTTTTTGTTTTTTTCGTTTTACCTCAGCCTCCCTAAATGTTAAAGTGACACTTTAATTGGGGGCTAAATATGGTCAGTGTTTCGACATAGTAGTGCCAATTAAGCCACAGAGCGAACATTTTGAACTGGTGGAAAAGTTCATGTCATGTCTTATAGTTGCTCTGTTATCTCAAGTTGGCTGAAACAGCAGCTTCCATGCGTGAGATCCTCAGAGGATTGAGCTTGGAGATCATTTGTCTTTGGTGAAAACAAAAAGGGAAAAAAAAAAAAAGACGCAATTCAGCTTCACAGTTCATTGCTTTTTTTTCCCTACATTTCCACTGAGAAAAACGCACAGAATTTTTTACTCTCACAGCTAAATAGCCTGTTTTTTTTGTAGAGAGAGATGAGAGGAGGGAAGGTGTGAAGTGGCCGGTTCAGCCAAATCTCTCAAATGCAGGAAAATATGAACAAAATGAAACAAACAAACACACAAAAAAAAGACCGTGTGGACTTTATTTTCCTCTAAACAAACTGTGTTGATATATGCTGTGTACCAGGACCATTCACCAGTTCATTCCTCCTATCTCATTTTACTCTCTAATGATGGCTTTTATCTTCCACAGCCAGACACTTTTTATGCCCCTCCTGCCCTTTACATTTTCAGGCTTGGCCTTTTGTCAGCGTTAGTCCAGTGAATATCCTCGAGGGTGGAGTGTTTAGCCATTCAGGATTTTTTTTTTTCTAGCCGATTATAAAGTAATGCTCCAATGTATAATTTTTAATTGGAGGAAGAAGAAAAAAAAAACAACCAAAACAGAGACGGACAAAGCTGTGTTTCTGCAGGTGCTGCTTCGTGGAACATCTGAGGAAAAACCTTAAAGGAAAAATGCAGCTTTGTGCTCCTCCAACGTGATACTGTTTATTCATTCAGCCGTCCTTGACTTTGACGAGGTTTGAATCCACTGAAATGCTAATTATTGCACTAAATGGTGCAACGCTTTCATGTTCCACCACAATCTTCTCATTGTACCTGTGTCGAACGAGACGCAGTGGTGAAACCTGCTCTCTGAGGAAGCCTCCATTGTATACGTGTGTGTGTGTGTGTGTGTGTGTGTGTGTGTGCATTAATAAGCCTTCACTCTCTCTTTCTCACCCTCTTCCCCATCCCCCCCCTCGACATCTCATCACATCACACCCACCCGTGATCCTTGCGGCTGTATGTGCCTAATCACGCGCAAGTCACCTCTGCCTTCAGCTCGCCATATGGTTCACAGTTCCTCGCTCAAAGGAAAGTGCTCATTCCAATCGAGATCTCACACATTAATGCTGAATTCAGGCAGATTCAATTGAGAGTTGTTAACAATCGGTGGAGAAAGAGCCTCTAATGACGGAGCGGTTTAAAGTTAGGCAATTTTCAAGAAAGTCAAGGAGGTTCACTGCTCTTCTGAAACTCTTGAAATTACACGCACGCTGTAGGGAAATCGAATCAAACTTGCTGCACGCTGCTTTTCATACATAACGTGCTGCATTGTCTTCCAATAAAATGACAAGATGTGCCAACGCCTGCTGTTAATGGACTGTTTTTTATGACAAACAGTGCTAAACCACATGCGGACGACAAATGCACGGCCTCTCTCTGTATGTCTTGTTTATTAACAGAGGGGGAGCATATGCTGCTCCTCTCCTGCAGCCTCTCCCACTGCGATCCTCTCCGCTCTCCACTCCTGCCTTTAAATACTCCTCGCCAATCACCTTGAGAGCACGCGAGCCGTTTTTGATTTATTGTACCGGCCCGGCTGCTTCTCCATCTTCGACCCCAGCTTGTCACAAGGCGGCTATAATTGGGAGACGCTCATGACCCACCTAACACAGCAGCCCAGTCAGAGGGGGTGGCATCCTTGGGAATTCTCCCTCTTTCTCTCTCACTCTCATTTTTTTTTAACTTCTTTTTTTTTCTTCTTTCTCTTCCAGGAAAAGTAGGACACCCAGCAACACTATTAATTGTTTTGCCCTTTATATCTCAAAAAAACAGCAGAAAGAGAGAGAGAGAGATGAAGAAATAAAGGACGCGGCCTCACTGTCTTTGCTCTCCCCTTGCTTGCTTGCAGGAGGCCTCGGCCAGCTTCGCCGAGTGGGAGAGACTGATGAGGGGCATGGGGTCGGGGGGCGCCGCCACGGACAACCCCTTCACTGAGGTCATGGGCCTGGTCACACAGATGTACAAACAAACAGCGATAGCCAAGGTAATGGGAGACCAGGTGGTGTGTGGAAGTGGGAGCGTACTGTATCTTTGTTTTAGCTCAGCTTATGTCATTACACTACACAGGAATCCTACTAGTAAATGTAGCGTGTGTTCATACTGTATTTCAAATGTGTATCAATCCGCAGCAGAAAATAGTGCCTAACTTCAAGATTTGCGCTGTTACAGTGAATTATTTAACCTTTAACAAATAACATACAGCTGTGGCCTATTTTTCAAAGACCTTTAGCAGGAAGTTTGAGGTTTGGGCTCCACAGACAGAGTAAGAAAGTCAGACAAGTTTTATGAGAAGTTGTTGGTTTTGGTCTTTTCATGGGCTTTGCTGACGATAAGAAAAGTGCAGAATAACATCAGCCCTCCCCTTTAAACATCGCAGTGGTTTAATGCCTCGATGCTGACAGTGATATTTCATCTCGGGGCATTCGTACATAATGCACTCAAGCCTTTATTGGCGGTGAGCTGCAGTCGACATCTAACATTAGCTGCTTTCACTGCTAGCCCCCGCTCCCAGTTTTACTATATAACAGGCAGTAAAAAAAACGGTGAACTTTTCAGCAGCTCAGAAAAGAGCAGCCTCGCTTTCACTTTGACCACCATGGATTGTAGATCATTATAGGCAGTGGGGTTTGTTCTCAAAGTGTTGATGGAGAGCGGCAGGCCAGGGGTGTGGAGCATATTAATCAGATACACAGAGGATCAATAAACACACGATCCAGGTTGAAGAAGATGAGAAGTACAAGACGGACAAATAGAAAAATCAAAATCCAGAGTATATGATGAAACTTGGTTTTAGGATTGCTGTCTGTCTAACAGGAGAGGCTTGTATCTTTTATGACTATAGAATTTAGCCAGCAGTGTGTGTGTCCTGTGTGTACTGTAGCAAGGTGAAAGGGGTGCATGGAGAGTGTTGAATCAGGAGACATAAAGGGATAGTTCAACATTTCTGCTAATTCTCCTATCACCATAATCCCTATAGTCATAGGAGTAGGTTCATTACCTTTAATTATCGGTGCATGTTGTTTTGAGATCAGCGGGGCAGAGACGTGATCTGCTCAACGAACACAGTGGAGGTGAACTGTACTGATCCCCTGTCCCTCATCAAACTCATCAAATACACAATCCCACAACTCCAAAACGCTCTTGTGGACAAGTTGTGACCTGCACATTCACCACGCTATGAAATAATAATGTAAAATTACGAGACAGAGTTGTTTTCAAGGCTGTAATGTTACGTAATTATACATGATTATTTCACAGCATGGTGAATGTGCAGGTCACAGTTTCTCCATTAGAGAGTTTTGGAGTTGTACCATTCACCTCCATTGTGTTTGTTGAGCAGCTCGCACCTCTGCCCCGCTGGTCTCAAAACAACATGCACCGATAATTAAAGGTAATGAACCTACTGCTGTGACTATAGGGATTATGGTGATAGGAGAATTAGCAGAAATGTTGAACTATCCCTTTATGTCTCCTGATTATGGATTATGGCGATAGGCCAATTTGCTAAAATGTTGAACTTTCTCTTTAAAGTTCAGTCTTATTACAGAGCTCATATTTTGATTAAATAAGCTAAGTCTTGTTCTTGCAATTGCTACATAGCCAGCATTAGCATTAGCATTAGCATCAGCAGCTGTTTACTTACCAGTCTAGAGGAATTCAGCATCGAACATCATTGATGCACTCACCAAGAGCCGTCTCCAGCACCAGTGTTAGAGGGGGCAGAGGGTTCGTTCTAACCTCTTGTCTTATCAACACAACGAAGGCTGAGGCAGTTGTCGAGTGACAGTCACCACCACCTGCTCACCGGCAGAGAAAACGTACAAACAGCATCTTTAACTATAACCACTATCTTTTCCCTAACCTCAAAGGATAATTTCACCCCCCCCCCCCCCCCCAAGTCTGCCTTCAAACAATAGCTGGGAAACAGGTTTTGCTTGCTGTAAACATTCCTCGTCTTCAAAGTGGCTCCTCCTAATGAGCCTCCAATGTAAGAGACAGAGGATGAAATCTGCAGCAACAAATACAATCCAAAGTTTATGTGAAGTTAATATGAGGCCTTGGCAGATAGAGTTGGGCAAATCAGATGGATGTCATCTAAAGTTGTGAGGGTTTTTTTGTACAATGTGTTTGTGTTACTATCTCCCATTTCTTACACTGACAGCACATTAAGTAGAGTTGCTTTAATGCCCAGTAATCTCAGTTTATTTCGAAGATTTCCTTTTGTTTTAAATGTTTGCTCACAACCAGACTCCAAAAATCCAGATAAACTTTTAAACAGAGAAACCAAACATGCTGTTTTTAATGCAACGGTTGGTCTGTCTGTAGGCCGCTTCAGAAACATTATTTGACCAAGGATATCTATACTCTAACTCATGTAATAGAGTTATGTACTTTGTCCACTTCTGTTTGTGGTTTACAAAAGTTAAATTAGTTCACAGAGGAATCTGGGACATGACTTTTATGACAGAAAAAAAATCTGGAAAACATTCTTCTCAGATATTTACATCCTTAAAATATCTCCTTGTAATGCTGCAAAGCTTGAGCTGCATCTGGGTAATGATAAAAAAGAAAACATGACGCATGGCAACAACAAAAGTATTCTTATATTTTATGGTTTTAATGGTGTTTGTGTTAAAAGTAGTCGTGGAGCTTCTCCGTAGCTGCAGAAGCTGTGCAGAGAAACAGGCGCCATTACATCATTAGTGCCGTATTGACATGTAGTCGACAAAGCAACAACACACACTTCCCTACAGCGATGTGCCCTGTGGTTAACATTACAAAAGATTTCTAACCTCTAACTCCCCTGAAAGCTGACAGCTAGAATAAACACACACACACAACACACACACACATACTATATATTATATATTATATATAATCCTAATTGGTTTACATAGATTGAAATTAGCTAAGGAATGTAATTTGTATTCATTTTGACGTTTCAGGAAATGGTGAATTGATGGTAGCTACAGCATCATGTTCTGAGCGCTTGGCCAACCACTCAGTGAGATCTCATGGGAATGCATCGCCATGGTAACAGAGCCTAATGGTCGCCCAGTGAAAGCACTTATACAAAGTAGGGAGTTATAACTGAGGTATTATTTAGTTGTGTGTGTGTGTGTGTGTGTCCAGCCTGGCATGATTACACCTTATCTCTAAAGTTACACACCGCACTAAAATAGCATTTCTGTGATGTTGTTGCTATGGAAACTTAGTCCGCTCTCTGTTATAGAAGTGACTTTTTTTTTCTTTTAATGAGAGAGAAATCAGCAGTGTGAAAAGGTGGCCGCTGGATGCATACAGTATGAGGAAGGTTGGAGAGGTCAGAGCGACTGGTGACAAGAATCTAACAAGCGTTTTTACATTCCCTCTTCCCGGGGAAACATCTTGAAGGCAGCGATACAGTTTTCAACCTCTGATCAGTTCCCAGCCTCTCTAATCTCAATACGCGAGGAGGAGAGGGGAGGCAGTTCCTTAATAATCTCTTATATTTGTAGCAGAGTAAACATTTCCACCAAATGTAGTATCCCCCTCTCCAATCGTCAGCCGTGTTCGAGGGGCTGGGTATTCCTCTCAATTAGCCCGGCGCCCTCAGCCATGAGGAGCGCGGCCCTGAGGTCAATGAAGACCGGAGATAACCGGCGAATGCAATCATCCTCACGCTACTTCCTCAGCCTGCCTCCCAGCTTGGATCTTTTTCCCTTTTTTTCTTTTTTTTTTGTGCGCTTGGCGTTGTTTGCTGATTGGATTTCTGCTCAGTTTAGCCTAACACTGGACCTCCTTTCATTACAAAGCCCCCCCCCCCCCATACACACACACACACACACACGCCACCCACCCACTCGCCCACCTCAAAGCCGATACTGTTGGCCCATTCTCATTTCCTCCCCTATTGGTTTTTAGAGTCAGACACACTTTCTCTACTTCAGAAAAAAAAGAAAAAGAAACGCGCTCTCTCTTCTTTTTTTGGATCATCGGGAGGGGTGGGATGGTGTGATAGATTCACACATCTATGTCACTCTGACGAGCATCACGGCCCCTGCCTGCCTGCCAGTCTGCCTGGCGACGGAGCTGCCAAACGCCTTTGGGGTATTTTTATTGCTTTACCCGCCAAGCATCTGCTCCCAATTACCCAGAGAGGACAGCTCTGATGCTGGACTTTAAAGCAAGCTAACGGGCCGCTTCAGACAGCCGAGAAGTTTGTGCACTAATTAAACTCAGCGGAAGGAAGCCGGCGGAGCCAAGCCGTCAGTAATGAGGACCCCCCAGATCAGAACGGGGTCGGCAGGCCTGGCGGAGAGATTCATTATCAGGCGCATCGGCTAATTATCAGCAAGGCAAAGCAGAGGTTCTCCCACCAGAGCAGGTGTGATGGCTGCAGAGGTTGTCAAGTTGCAGGAGGTGTGGGGAATATGAGGGTGGGGATTCACACCGCGGAGAAGGTCCTGTCTCCAAAACCATCCAGTAAGGGCTCTGTTTGACTCAAATCAAAACCTCAGTATTTCTCACTAGTTGGTGCTATTCTTGGCAGCTTTTTGGCCCGGGGGCTCTGAAATGAGCCGAGCCCCGGATGCTCAATGACACGCTCGTCGTACAGCACATCCACTCAAGCTTTGCAAGGGAAAAGGTGGCGGGGAAACGGCCACAGCCATCACAGTGTGATCGCTGGGCAGCAGCGCGCGGTGAAATGATAGATACGGATACCTGCAGGGTACGGTTAACTCGCCGGCACTTCTGCCCGCTTTCTCTTTTTAGATTGTTAGCTTCACGCTGTCAATCAAGGTCGCTGGCTTCAGCAGAAGCATGTGAGGTGCTATTAAATTGGGGCTGTGATGTTTCTAAAGCATTGTTAGCATTTGAAACCATAAATAAAAACAAAGCCAAGAGACAGAGATAAAAGAACCCAAAAAACTGGATTATGTAAGAAAAAGAAGAAACTCAAGAATAACATACTGTAGGTGAGAAACTGAACTTTTACTTCCTGAGGTAAATGTTACCAGCCGAATACATCTTTTTCATTTTTTGGGTGTCTGCCAATCCTGAAAATATCAGAAAATATTCAAAGTACAGTCACATATAATGTTTGAATATACATGAGCCCAGCCAGTTTCTCAAATTGACAGATTACACATGTTTAAATCTGCTGTTTAAGAAGACTTTAAACTTAATAAAAAAGGTGCTTTATCTTTATGAAGTTGCTGTAAATTCAGAGCTGGTTCCCGCGGAACAAAAGGTGAACTTCTGTGTATCTGGTGTCACCACAATCCCCTGGAAAAAAAAGGAGTGCAAACACCAATCATACATCGCGTTGTGAGTTATTGATTTGCTCTCACTATCTGCGCACTGACAAATGCGCCCCAGTCGCTCCGTGTGCTCTCGCCTTTTAAAGTCTGGATCCTTGCCATTCAATAGGGAATCGATCACACAGAAAGGATGCCGCGGTGATTAATTGACTTCTTCACTGATCTAGCCGATTCCTCCGTGTGGGGTCGACCAGTGAAGTGATGGATTCAGTAGCTCTCTTTCATCTGTGTCTATTTCTGTGTGTGTGTGTGTGTGTGTGTGTGTGTGTGTGTGTGTGTGTGTGTGGCCAGGCAGGAGCTGTGAAGGACTACATAAAGATGATGCTGGAAGCAGAGCAGCTGAAGTTCCTGGTGTTCGCCCACCACCTCACCATGCTGCAGGCCTGCACCGAGGCCGTCATCGAGGCCAAGGTAGAACATGTTACGTACTCGGTGATGATTTACCATCTATTTAAAGCAGACCGCTCACACACACTGGTCACCCCTCGACTACAGGAAGCTACAGCACGTCTTTGCAGGTTTCTTCTCCCCTGTCATAAAAGGCCTCAACACTATAGCTGCTTAATACAGGGACACGTTCGTCTACGTATTTATGGATGTACATGTACTGTTTATTAGTCTTTGTGTAAGTGTTAGTACTTAGAACTCTGCACAGTACTATGTGACTGTCATGTATGTTCTTCATACATGCTTCATGCACATAATTAGCCTTTTCACAGCAGGAGCTGCTACTTGGAAATACTGTACATTTGCATGGAAGTTTCCAGGAACTGGCAGAGCTGCTGATGGTAATGACTTCTTCACTTATACAGAAGACTCACTTTAAGTGAAGACTCAATGGCTGCTACATCTACTGTAGGAAGATAACTGTAACCATAACGATGTCACATCATTTTCTTGCTGTTCATCAATTTGCAAAAGTTTGCACTGCAGAAACTCACCTGCAAACACACGAGGCTCTGAACGCTCAGCTTTAGCACGTCTGCCTCAAGCTCTCCAGGCCACCGTACATGGTTCTGTCCATACTTTATCAACTGTGATCAGTCAGACTCAGGACCAGCTTCCTGTGCACTAAGCCTCTGTGTAATATAGTGCTCTTGAAATGTTTCCATCTGGTTTCCTTAAACCTCCAGGGGGTGGTTGTAAAAATCCTTGAATTTGTATTGTTCATATGCTATTAATCACTTTGCAACAATAGGGAGCACTGTATTCAAACTGCTGTTATTTCATTTCGACACAAATGTTCATTTCTGTCATTTCCATTTAAGGTTTTTCAAGTTTTTTTTCCCAGCCACAGACATGAATTGCCCATTAAGAGCAACCTGGAAAGTATTAAATGTGCAGAACGTATTCATATTTCACTCCTCCTTCCAGGCTAACCAGAGGTAATTGGCCCAACACTTACCTTTTATTCTTTCTTCCACAGCCCCGCTGTGTTTATAAGTCAAGTCCCTGCCATACCCATGATTAAGTTAGACAGAGTACTGAACTCTGAGCTCTAGAGTTGGGCTTTAATAAATAGTTGTTAGAAGTTGTGCAGTATTTGCTAAACATACATCCTAAATTCAGGTGTGCACTGTAATGCAGGTACGATTTTAGATAATTAACAAACACAGTAAAATAGGATTTTATTTGTCTATTTATCTTCATCTTCAGTGTTTGTTTTCTAATTTTTTCTAAAAGTCTACTTTTTCTTTCCAAGAAAGTAAACTTTACTTCCACATCTAATCTCTCAAGGCATATTTCACAAGTCGTCACAAGAAAACGGTATCTCTTAGTTCGGCGCCAGCAACCTGTGAAAGAGTTCAAGTGTGTGTCTGCGTACGTGTGCGCTGTATGTGTTCGTGCGTGTCACAGGGGTCGAGGAGGTGTCGACTGAACGTAGTGCTGTCGTACGACGTGTGATAACACATTCCACTGTGAGACGCTCGTTCTCTGGTGCGTTCGCACTCACCAATTAACTGAGATGGGCTAAAAAAAGCAACGACAAGCAACGCGCTGCGATGAGAAGCTTGGCAGAGACAAGCGACTGCACTCCAATCACATGACATTAACGCTGTTTTTATGCTCCTGGTTGGAGGGTTTGTTTGATGAAGCGTGAGCTTGTTAACATGGTGCGCTAAATGCAAGAGACAAACCACTCTGTCGAACCAGCAGGTTGATTTTTTTTGGAGCGTTTTTATGACTTTGGGATGTGGTTTGAATTTATTTGACCTTTTATTTCTGCTGGAGAAGTGGAACGGACCTCTGTGTTCTTCCCCAGCAAGGCTCTCCTTCATATTCATGCAGTTACAGTTACATTCACATGTGGGAGCTCCACAGCACCAACACACTCTGCCGCTGACGGCCACTGAGCAGCTCTGCAGGACCAGCGGACCAAAATCAAAAGAGTGCGGTGGCCACAGTGCATTAGCGGCTCAGTGAATGTCAAGTTCAAGTTCAGGTTTAATGAACATGGAGCCACTGCTGTCTTTGTGTGCTGTTGTGGAAATTTACAAAATATTGTGTTATTCCTACTGCTCTCGTTTTCTTTGAACGAAGCCGTTTTATTCACTGCAACCGGTTCAGTGTTTTCTTTTGTGCATTTATTCACATCTGTCATTGAAAAATCTACAGAATAGAAAACAGGATAATGAAACGCTCCTCGCCTTTAATGTTCCAACACAACTCAGCACCAGCTTTTTACAGACGGACAATACCGCCCCGTGAAAACTGTGTGAACCTTCAGTGGATTGAATGACACCTGCAAATAACCTCACGTCCAATTATCCTCTACAGATGCACATGCATAAATGAGAGAGAGCGCTAAACATCCAGGCCGGCGCATGTGGGACTATTAGGCACTAAAGATTTTGTTAACCTGGCCCTGAAAATCATAATTATGTTTGAATCCACATTTATAATGCTCATCTGGTCATTTTCCGGGTAGCAAATCAGTGCGGCCTCAAACCTGCTCTGGTCAGAGGGGGTAAGTAAGTTTTTCATGGCAGAAAAAAACATTCAAATAGCCCCTTTAATGTTTGCTGTTAGAAATATTTTGCATATCCAGCAGATACAGAACAACACAAGCATTTATTTGGAGTTGTGTTTGTGGCCAGCTGATGAATCTCAGCTATGCTTTACTCTTCTCCTGAGGGAAATATCTGGCTGTTCAGCTGCTGAGTGTGTTGTATTTAGCGCCGGGCATCGAGCAATACAGTGTGTTCGCCATTTGATCCATTGTTAATATCCGAACATGAATTACAGCAGCTTTAATATTCAAATCCATCGTGTTTATCCTACAACCGCCACAGCTTTACCTTGTTGATTCTCAAAAAAAGGCATAAAGCTACCTTTTCTTTCCTCAACTGACGGAGACACGATTCTGCCAATCACCGTTTCATTCAAAGGTTTCAGTGTCGCTTCTCCACCGTCTGAGTTTTCCTCTCGTCTCGTCTCTTGTCAGGCTGGTTACATCCGTATCGACGGCAGCGTCCCGTCCTCCGAGCGAATCCAGCTGGTGCACAAGTTTCAGAATGACCCCGAAACCAGAGTGGCCGTCCTCAGCATCCAGGCTGCTGGTCAGGTATTCACACACGGACACTCATTACAGCTCGACATATTGTTTTTGTTCATGCATTTTCTTAGCTGTTGTTACATATTTGCAATAATGGCAGCTATAACAGGTTGTAGTGAATCATAATCTGGATTTCTGTAAATAGAAATAAATTCTGAAAAATGGGTTTTACTCTTAATAACAAACTTAATAAACACATTGACATCAATTATTCCGAGTGACCGAATGTTTTGCTTCCCAGTCAAAGGAAGCGCGTGTGTGCTTGAAGCAGTTATATTGCAATTAGCATGTAATATTCTCTTATTAGATAAACAGGCTTTTACAAAATTGAAATGTCATCGGAAAGGGGCAGGAGAGTTTCATTTGCAGTGGCTGAACAAGGTGTTTTTTTAGTGATTGGGTAATTATTTTGTGTGTCCTCTCCAGGGTTTGACCTTTACCGCTGCCAGCCACGTGGTGTTCGCCGAGCTCTACTGGAACCCCGGTCACATCAAGCAGGCCGAGGACCGGGCCCACCGCATCGGGCAGACCGCCTCCGTCAACGTGCACTACCTCATCGCCAAGGGAACGTTCGACACCGTCATGTGGTCCATGCTCAACAGGAAGGTAAACATGGGAAGTGTTACGGCAGCAGATGAGCCGTCGAGCCTTTGATTTGTCATCGCGTATCCCATCAGCGATGTCCTCTTTAATGTAAATGCCTCCGCTTTGATTGCACCTCTGCTGCTTCATTAAGACACAAAAATAGCTTCAAACATGTCTTATACACTCTGTTTTTCTCTATATATTGCAATGCATCCTTGGAATTGTTTTGCATATAAGAGGCAGGCTTTGGAACTTCAGTAATAATGAGAGCTGTCATGATTTGTAATGATAATGAAAACTGATTCTGCTCATTATTAAACCATCACCATCAAAACAAGTAGAAACATGATCAACACAAAAGCTGCAGCGTGGAAACTTTAACGTCCCATCATCCTCCAGGAAACGGTGACCGGCAGCACTCTGAATGGGAGGAAGGAATACCTGAAGGCGGACGTGGGCGACAAAGACAAGTGGGAGTTCCTCAACTTCGCCAACGTGTGGACGCCGAGCGAGATGGTGCTGCAGCCGGACGGAAGCACGGGAAACCGGAGCGGTGATGTGTTCTTCACTCACGTGAGTTCGCAGAGAGACGACAGAGAATAAATGTGGAAATTAAATCTGTTAACGTCAGATTTATGGTTGCACCTTCGTGACTTGGCGCCCTTATTCCTCTTGTTTTCTTAGTTTGTTTTGTCTACTTAAAACACCATGGCCATCATATCATTTTTATCCTGTCATATTTCAAAGATTTTAATATTGTTATCTTTTCATCTGTTGGTGTCAGGTGGAAATTAGCAAATGCTGCTATAACCTGGCTCAAGACGTCTTTTCTTGTCCTACAATATTACATTATTTGTGCAGTGTCCCTGTTTTAAATAAATAAATTCCTATCCTATCCTACATGCAAAAAAAAATATTATATCAAAATTATATGGGCAGATATTGTGATGGTAGCAGAAGGAATGCATCTTAGCTTTGTGTTGATTTGTGTTTCCACAGGTGGAATGAAACCGATCATGCATGTGTGAAAAATCTCAACTGGGTGCCATACCAGAAGAGTAAAACTAACTTTGCAACTTTTATTTTCTTAGTTTGAGAAAGAGAAGCAGCACGACATCCGTTCCTTCTTCTCCCCGGGCGCCAGCAAGGACAAGAAGAGGAAGAGAACAGGAGATGGAGGAACATCTCCCTCCATCTCCTCAGAGACGGCGGCGGCTTCACCAGCCGGGAGACAGACACGCTCTGAAAACAGCGAGGAGAGAGGAGAGAAGTCCAGCTGCCAAACCTCCGCCACCGCCACACCCGACCAGGACTTCTCCCCCCACGTGAAGAGGCTGCGGTCACAGCAGCCCACTCCCACTCCCAGCCCCAGCTCTCGACTCAGGGGGAAGAGGAGGTCCACAGCCGGCGCTCTGGTCTCCGTCATGGCGCCGCGGAAGCTGTCTGAGCCGGAGCCTTCGACCGCGGCGTGGAGCTGCGGCGCCTGCACCTACTCCAACAGCAGCCTGCTGCCTTACTGCGAGATGTGCGAGTTCCCGCGCTCCTCTTCTGCTGTCACGTCAGGTACGATAAGAGACGAGAAACAAATAACAACAAATCACCCTCTCCTGATGTGTGTGTGTGTGTGTCCATGTGTTCCCATATTTTCTCTTTTTATTAATGCAACAACTTCATTTCACTGATTGCAAAACAAACTGGACTCCATTAAGAAAGAGACAACAATTCCATCGTCTCTCGCTTGAAATGAAGCACCTGAAGCCGAAATCCATTCATTGCTTTATTTTCCCTCCCGTCAATATCAATCGTAGCAGTCTGTTGACATAATACATTTGAACAGCATTACAGATTTCACCAGATGGAGATGCATGATAGCGAAAGATGGAGGCAGGTTTGCCAGAGTCTGAAATAGCTCTGTTAGGAGAATATTGTCTGTCTGCCGCTCTCTCCCTCTCTCTCTCTCTCTCTCTCTCTCTCTGCAGATGACAAGGACACAGTATAATTCTCACCTGTCAAGCTGAGGGAGAGAGAGAGAAAGCAGGCACCTAGTATTGCTGCAAATGTCTCGCACAAAGTTGGGAAAAGTTGAGCTGGCTCTAGTTGATATCTCTGACAGCCTATGATTGTATCTAGCGAAAAAAAAGAGGGGAGGGAAGTCATTATGACCTGGCAGACTGCAGGTCCATGCTCTTTAAATGTCTGAGATGCTTCAGATCAGCTCAGAGATGACTTAAAAAAAAAAAACCCTAAAATGTCGCTGCAGTTTCAGCAGCAGTAATATTTAGGCAGAATTAGTTTTAGTGCCTCTTTTTTTTAATGCAGTGTGAATTTTATGGTGCACTGACTCCAGTGGCCTTGTAATATAAAGTCATACAAACCTATGTGTCTTCACAGTCAGATGAAACTTTGCTCAGACATCCACTGAAAATTAGCCGGAAAAAAAGAAAAGAAAAAGCATGATTAAAAGTTCAGTGTTAGAAAAAAAGGCATGAAAAGGTGAGATACTAAACACAGAGGCTTCGCTTCCTGTGGCTTTGTGCAGCTGTTTTTATTTGAGAGTTCGCCGCCCCGTTCACATTTTGTCAATGCTCAACACCGCGACTTGTTCTGAAAAAGGTTCAGAGGTCAAAATATAAAAGGAAATGAAAGGATTCAAGGTTTTAGAATATTTACACGTCAGAAATGACAAAGAGAAAAAAAAATATTAATGTGAGTTGAGTCCAGGCCCATGAATTGAACCCAAAACCTTCTTGCTGAGAGGATTTTATGTTTCAAATGTGTCAAAGTGTGTGCACAGGGAAGCAGAGCAACCATAAATGATAAATACAAGATAAATACACAGTGATTAATAGTGACTGACTGCAGCAGCTCTATTATGAATTGCTATTTAAAATCAATAAAATGAGATAATTAGTCCTACTCCTGTGTAGGCGAAACATAAAATCCTATAACAAGTCAGCGTCATTATTTTACTAATAAACATATGGTTCATGTTCATTATGTTAATATTTTATTCATTACACATTTTATTTCTCACCTGTCTTTTGAAAAAAATAAAAAATAAAAAAGCTTGACGCTGCATTAATGACTCTCAACTCTCCTCATGCTAATATAGGATCTATATTTAGTGCAACAGCACAGCAAACAGTGGCTGAGCTGAAGGTCTGTTTGCTGCTCGGCCCACTGGATGTGAGCGCGGTGCACTTAAAACACACAGTTCAAACAGCCACTACCGCGGCTTTTGAGCAGCACACACACTCAACCGCCCACACACACACACACACACACACATACATTTTAACCAAATCTGCCCCCCCCCCCCCTTCCACCTCTCTTCCTCCTCCTCCACCCATTTCATGCTTAGCTACAGCAGATGCTTGATAACTATTCAGCAATCACACTCTTCTTTGTCACAAGCGCCACTCTGCATTCACAGCAGCGGGCTGTGTCAGCTCACTAGACAGGGAATTTAACAACCTGCTAAATTTGTAAATCACAGACTGTGCTGAAAAATAACAACTGTATTTATGGAGATATCTCTCAACCTGGCGCCGTCGTCCTCGGCTCGTGCAAATTTGACAAAATAATCAGTTCAGAGACGATGGTGTGACACGAGGAATGCGAAGAGCGACGTTTTAACGCTATACATATAAAGAGAGCTGTCACACCGTGTCACAAGTTGTGTCACTAGTATTAAGACATGATCTGGAGAATCACGGACCACCTGCACGTGGTGCCACGAGGACGTCAAAGCTTTATACGAATGTAAGGGAGCAGGTTTTTGAGGCATTTGGCTTCCACTGTTGGTGGATTTGAGCAGGATGGCAAAATACAGCACGCCGGCAGCTGTAGAGGAAGAAAAGTCAGCATGCAGAAGGATATTGGTCTGTCGCACCATGAGGCGTTTGTACCGGAATGAAATGTACCAGAATATGAACCATGACATAAAAAAGGAACGATTTCTATGATTTGATTAAAACCATTGAAGCTGGATGTGGGAATGGGCTGAAACGGCAGATTAGAGGCTGGCAACCAAATGTTAGAGTGGTATATTGACCCTTTGCGGAGCCTTGTGTTCCCTTAGCAACTGCTGCTACGTCTGTCAAGCTTATACAGCACAAATGCAGTTTACAGTGATTATGGAGGCAGATTTACCTCTCGGAAGCAAAAAAAAAAAAAAACAGAATCTCATCTCTGGACAAAAACTGTTTTAGCAACTTTAGCAACTTTAGTCAGCAGATTTCGTCAGCTGTAGCCACCCAGTGTTTGCTCATTCAGTGGAAATGAATTGGTTCCCCAGTCGACTTTAAATGATGCACATCATGTCAACATGTGTCACGCTGAAACACTGAGGTTAAAGCTTAATGTTGCCAGCCAAGCCTTGCCAGTCGGTTTTTTAGCAGGGTAGAGCCTGTTTCTGTAAGACAGGAAGACAGGAAATACAGGAAATACGCGGCTCTGCTCCGCCGTTCTAAAAATAGCTTGAACCGACAATTAAAGGTAATGAACCTACTCCTAAAAAACGATAGGGATTATGACAATGGGCCAATTTGCCAAAATGTTGAACCATCCCTTTAAAGTGTAGGCCCACTTTTTTTTTTAATAATTCAAAACATTTAAGACGTCTTTAGCTTAGCTGTAGCAGTTTCACAGTGTCCCATTATCTTTTTTGGATGTGGCATTTCTTTCTCCATGTCGGTCATCACTTCTTGTACTTAACATTAAAACTGATTTCCTGTGCAGCAGGTAGGAGAGCCGACCAATTTCCAGGTGTGAAATCCCTACAGCTTTCATTAATTTGATACAAATTGAATCACCGTTGTGCAGTATTGTCAGTGCTGGAGTTTTCCTTTTTAATCAAACTGTCATGGATTATTACTGCACCTCCTTGTGCAGCAGGGTTTGGCATCTCAGGTGCTGTTAGTCCGAACTGTTTCCCTGTAGTGGGTTTAGCACCGGTAAACAACCAGACAGCTTCTGTTCAACCATTTTCGGGTCAGATTGGTGGTGTTGAGTTCCTGTGTTTGCAGCTTTTTCAGGCTCGGAGCGTGGGCACGATGTAGTCCTTCAGCTCTTTCAGCAGTAGACCAGCAATTTGTCTCTTAGCACCTACTGTCAGAGAAGTACACAGGAAGAGGGCAATTTGGTTATCTCTTGGCTCTCTGCACCTCTCAGCCAGAAATCCATCTCTGCTCAGATTTTTTTTTTTTTTTACAAAGTCCAACTGAATCTTTGTTGGACAGTTTGATTTTAAAGATCATTTGAGGACGCACTACTTCCTTTTTCCTTGATACATCTTTTAGCCCAGGCTGCAGCTGTTTGATTCCCTGCAGACTGAGGATCACGTGTTTGTGTACAGTCGTAAATTGTGTCTGGATTCAAGACTCAAACCTTATCAAGCCACTACAGACATAATGGGGACCTGATTGTGGGGGGGGACAAGGGGGATGACTGGTGGAGTCGAGGCACGGCCCTGTAGGATTTCCCCGTTAACATCTTCCTCAGTGGGGACAGCTTAACACAAATTGAGCCGTCTCTCTGCGGTCTCGCTCAGCTTGTTAGTGGAGGGGGGCAGCGGTGGGGCCAGGAGCCCGGAGACTCAGATGACATTTGAAGAAGCCGACTAGAGGCTGGCCTTTTGAAGAAACGAGCCACAAAGAGGCAGGATCACTAATTAGCCCTCTGCGTCCCGAAGTCTCACAACTTACTGTCTTGTTAGATTTCACACCTCAAGTTCAACAAATAATGTGAAATATGATTTAAATTTTTTTTTTTTTTTACCAGAAAACTCGGGAGAAGAAATTGTGCTGTGCTACTTTTTGAAGAAGTTCTGTGCAACAGACTGAATGTGAGATTTCCAGCCTGTTAATTTTACCTTGAATTTTACCTTTACAAAACACTTATTTAAAGTCTGCAGTAATGGCATAATCCCTGCATTCATTAACATTTTTGTGGCTTATATTTCTGCCTGACCTTCATAGAGTTACAACATTGTGCATGAATGAAAATCACATGAATGGTCCGAGAGTGGGACCGCAGAAACAGGCTCGGTAACCCAAGTCCACGAGGTGCCCTGAGCTGATTTCCTTTAAAGCAAGGTCTGCGATTGGCAGTCGGCCACTATCAGCTGTTTGAGTTACCGCCCGGGCGCACAGATGCGGCAATCGCTGACAATTATTTTGTTTAGATTTGATTGCGCGTGATGCAGGCGAGCAATTAACAAAACAATGTGACACAAGCATAACTCATTCTCCCAGCAAATTATATTGGCTGTTTGATCTGAGGGGAGGAAGAAGAGGAGGAGGAGGAAGAGGGGAAGACAGGTGTTGCATCTGCAGCTCACTGCTTCACTGCCGGTGTGCTGCTGAGCAAAGGATCTAAAGACGATGTTCAGTTAGTTAGTTAGTTAGTTAAATTTATTTGTCTTGCAGGAAATTAGTCTAGGATATGCATGCAGGCTGCTACATATACGTACAATGGTGCATGGTGCATGTACAGGACATTAGTGCATGTACAGTTATAGTGCATCACAATACGTCTATGAATAAAAATACAAAACCACAATCATACAGTCACTATACATTATACTCAGCGTCGACACTGCTTTGAGTTCAGGAGACCCACCGGAAGTGGGATGAAGGAGTTCCTGTATCTATTGAGGTCACGTTTTTGTACTTTTAACTGGAACTCTACAGTATAGCGTCTGCCGGATGAGAGCAGCTCGTATTCACTGTGTAGGAGCCGGTGTTGATTTTTCTTTTTATTTCAGATTCAGATTCAATTTATTTGCCATTTTATGTGTTAACATAATAGGAACGTGCTGCAGTGATGTGTGTGTGTGTGTGTGTGTGTGTTAAATTCTTTTCACATTAATAAGTGCAGGACAAGACAGGACAGTAAAAACCACAATAACAATCAGTGCAATGCAATGCCTGTCTGATAATGATTGTATCAAAATGCACCGGTCTGCTGATTTGAGATCTTAACGTAACTAAATTAGTGGTTGGTTTGCAGCAAGTGGGATCGTCTTTTATGTGCTCTGTAAATGCTTCCTTTTAAAATGAACATCCTCCCAAACACACAGGGGTGTGTTTACACATTCCACTACATCCCTGCTAATGTCAATCCCATTCACACCTCTAAAATTGTCAGTAAAGGACTTATGATAGCTAATAACATCACTAATGAGCCATATTGAGTTTTACTTTCATGTCAGCAGTCATTCTGTCACACTGTCACACTCCTCAGATGATGGATATCTCGCTTGGGAATGAAACTCTTCAAAGTCTGATTACACTCTGTGGCTCGACCAATAAAGTCATCTTCATCTCTCCCTCCCTCCCTCCGCTCTCCCTCTCTCTCCATCTCTCTCTTCTCTCTCAGCTGGCTCAGAGCCACCCGGGCCTCAACAACCCCCCTCGCCGGAGAGGGACCAGGCGTGCGTCGTCCTCTCCAGCTCCGACAGCGAGCCAGAGCTCAGCCAGGGAAAAGCCCGGCCTCAGAAGCCATGCAAAGGCAAACAGATCCAGGAGGAGGAGGAGGAGGAGGAGGAGGATGAGCCTCCGAAAGACAAACAGAAACTAGGAGAGGCAGAGGAGGAGGAGGACCAGCGGCGGCTCAAAGGCAAACAATCAGCGGGAGAGCGAGGCGACAACGTTGCGGGCGCCGGCGGCTGCCTTTCCTCTGACCACACACAGGGTAATCCCACCTGCAATCTCCTCCTTTTCATATCTAGGGAAATTGGCTGGTGCTGCCTTGTCACCTGCCCATATAATGCTGTTTAATATCATCACTTCAAACCAATAAGGGATTATATCTCATTCCATATGGGGCGAGGCATTATTATTCTCACTATTATTAGTGTCTAGTTGGGGATGCGGCCTATTTCCACACTCAGGGAGCTACAGGAGATATTGAGTAAAACCTCACTAATCTCCAGAGTGCCGCTTCTGAAACAAGTGACCTGCTCAGTGTACCAAAATACACAGCAGGTCTGAGGTTCAATCACTGTCCAGCAGGTAACTGATGAGCTCCTGACTGGCTGTTTTTTAATAAAGCAGGGCTGAGGTCTAATTACACCGAAGGCACAGGTTCCCCCCTCCCTTGCTCCAGATGATGCCGGAAACACGACCTGTTTTCCCCCGTCCACTCCGGTTATATGTGTACATGTCTGCCCAATCTCTCAGGGCTGTGAGGAAACAAATTCCCAATTACACAGTGTGTAATATTGCAAATTAAGACCTCTGTGTTCAAGCACTCGTGTCTCAAAGGGATACACAAAGCAATAAATTGCGCTAATTACAAAGAACTAATTACACCATGTGCAATATGAAGAGCCCCTAAAAAAAATTGCCAGACTAGCAGAGTCTAAGAAAAGCTTGTGACCGGGGTGTTGCCTCTGAAACCGTGCAGACATTTTGGGTCAGAGGCACTGAAGGATGAAACTGAGCTGGTATCAGTTACTTCACATGAGAATGAATATTGGCCCAACCGTTTAGGTTTTAACAGGCCAGCCATCAACCCCCATTACCCTCTAACACCCCAGGATTGGTTCTGCAACAACTTGGCAGATTCCCTTTCTCTCAGAGCCGCACACACAAACACACACTCACACTTTGACGTCTATTAGTGCCCAGAGATTGTCAAGTGCTTAATTTCTCCTCCTTGTAGCTACATGTGGCCCCGGCGGTCTAGGACCCGCTGCCACTGCCCCCTCCCCTGCAGAGCCCTCTGCATTCTGTGCGTCCTCTCTCTCTCAGGGGGGAGAAAAAAAAATACTAAAGGTGAGTGAAAAGGGGGCCGCTTTCTTTCTTTTTCTTCTCCAAAACACCTCCGTTTAGAGCGACTCCAGGGGAGAGATAAAAGCTTCAGTGTCGATCAGAAATGGCAGCACTAAAGACACAGCTGGACGCCAAGCTGGCCCCTGTGTTGCCTTTTCCTCAGAGCCAACTAATATCTATCTATCTATCTATCTATCTATCTATCTATCTATCTATCTATCTATCTATCTATCTATCTATCTATCTATCTATCTATCTATCTATCTATCTATCTATCTATTATAAAAAAAGTGTTATCTATCTATTAAAAAATAGTGTTATCTATCTATCTATCTATCTATCTATCTATCTATCTATCTATCTATCTATCTATCTATCTATCTATCTATCTATCTATCTATCTATCTATCTATCTATCTATCTATCTATCTATCTATCTATCTATCTATCTATCTATCTATCTATCTATCTATCTATCTATCTATCTATCTAACCAACCATCCATCCATCCATCCATCCATCCATGTAAAAAAAGTGCATACTGTACTTCTTCCGACTTCTAATTTGATGAAACTTATAAACCTATGTGTATATATATGTATATAGTATATATATATTATCATTATAGACACGTTCAAAATACATTCATCTATCTCTCCTCCCGTCTGTGTGCCTGTCCCTTTGGTGGTTAGTCAGTGTGTTAGTTACATGCTGTTGTCAGTCTGTCTGTGGCAGTGTGGATTTAATACGAAACACAGCAGTTGTCCAATAAAAGTGACCTATGGGGTCAGGAGCGGTGCCTAATAATTTTCCCTCTACCTGCCCGTGGTTTTAGAAGGCAAACCGCAGAGCTGTCGGCCGCCCCCACCTCTTGATTGCTCTGAGATTACTTTCCTCAGAGCACAGACAGGCAATCACTCCTCCTCCTCCACCTGGTCTCTCTCTCTCTCCCTTACTGTCTGTCGCTCCGTCTATCTGCATGACCCAAACATCTCAACACGGATACTCAGAGTTTTTTTTGTTGTTGTTGTTGTTGGTTGGTTGTTTGTTTGTTTTCTAGGAGGCGACTTCCAACACTTGAGCCGCGCCAAAACGTCTTCATACTTGAGGAACGCATTTAGATTTTTTTCATATCTTTTTGTTTCGATCCTGCAGAAGATGAGATGACTCAGTCCAATTAGGCGTTGTTTTCTTTCTCTTGCAGTAAAATAACAGATAAATCCCTCGGGGTGTTCTGAAGGCACTGTTCATACTGTGTAAGTGACAGTCTAATAAGACGGCTTTGTAAGATGAATTGCCCCCATCGTATAAATGGCCCACTTAATGCAGCTGGCGTGTTCTGCCACTGCAAACAGGAGAAGGGGAGGAGGAGGAAGGAAGAGGGGGGTGCTTACTACAAAAATGGGGTGCACATTGCAGAGCTGCTGGGAAGCTTCATGACAGATGTGGAGGGACAGAAAGATGGGATTTTTGTGAAAAGCTAGTGTCTTAAAAATGTTTTGGCTCCAGACTTGTAGCCTTAACGCTTTTCTCTTAGCTGGTCGCTTTTATATTTTCAGACACGGAGTGGCTGGCCCCTTCACACGAGATCAGAACAGCTTGTACCAGATCGTGCAAAAAAATTACACCTCTAAGACTGGAGCAACATAAAAATGAAAGATATAGACGCGGTGCAAGCAAAGGTCAAGGGAAGGAAATTACTCATTAGGATGATCTCACCTTTAAACCTCTTACCTTAACATCAGATTGCATCACAAATATATATATATATATATAAAAAAGAAGCAGTGGGAGCAGCAGCTACCATTTCAAATAACAGCAAGTTTGAAACTCTTGACAGTCAAAAACGAAAAAGTGACAGGGATGAAATAGTGGATGATGGAAGCAGTGTTTGTGTTGAGAGACAAACGTGGAGCAGCGGGGTGGTGAGCATGACACGGCTCTGTTGTTGTGCTGCTGATGGAATTAATGCCGCAGAAATATACAACCAAAATACACTCCAAGCTGAATTTATCAAGGCAGCAGATAAAGGATGGGAAAAGCTGAATAGAAATAGAGTCTGATATATAAGTCTGCTTACTCTGCAGATGAGGTAGAGAAGAGATGATGATATAAAATATGATTCAGTGATCATACACAGCTTCCCCACTGTTTCTGAACTAGTTAGATGAGCTGCATCTCAACATTAAAGTGATAAATAGTTTGCTCATATCGGTTGAAAGCGGCCGTAATCTGAATTTCTTGGCTGTGATACTGGGGAGTGTATATATATACTATATATTTGGTTCGGTCTGGTTTTCCATCAACTCAGACCTTCTCAGACAGTGTTTCTGTACAAAAAGCTGATTTGTCCCATGACCACCGGAGACCCGGTTCAGGTACATGGCAGCACTTGTTCATCAGAAACACTCAGGCGTCAGGCTGTGTCGGTATTTTCACCCTATTAGCAAGCCAAATGGACACACACACACACGCAGACACAGGCGCGTGCACACAGACAAGGCAGACAACTGGCCACGCAGAGTGATTTAAGGCAAGTATCATTGGAGTGTTATAGGTCATTGTCTAAATGAAGCGTGGTCGAACGGCGGCGGTCTCATTTCCACCGCCTGACCTTTTCTTGCTGGATGCTGGCAGGATGAGCAAGCTACATCGCTGACATTAATGACCTACTCTCTCTTTTTTCTCTTTCTCTGTTTCTCTCCGCCACTGACTGTCGTTTCATCACTCTCTCTCTCTCTTTCACTCTCTCGCTGTCGAGTGAACTTGTGAAAAATGGATCGGGACATTTCTGTCAAAGAAATAGCATTACATATTAAACTTTGAAGGAATACTTTTTTCCTTTTCATTTTTCTGTCTACAGAGTTAGATTTAAGGTGCAACTAGCCTTGGTTAAGTAATTTGTTTAACCTTTACAGAAACACAGAGAATACACAACACACAATTCCTAAGAAAAACTTTTGGTAACACTTTATTTGACGCCTACGGTATCTCTATAACGCATTATAACCATACTTATAATGAGTTATAATGCAGTTATAGCACTGTATAACTATAGTTATAAACACTCATAAATGATCATAAGGCTTTATAACCATAAATGCTCTATAATGTGTTACACTTATTGTTATAAAACCGTATGATAATTTATGAGTGTTTATAATGATAGTTATACACATTTATAATCCAATTATAACACATTAACTATATTTATAATGCATTATGGATTTGGGCATTGTCAGCAAGTTACTAACAGTTATAACATATTATAATACCTGACCTTATAAGTCATGATAAAATGCTTTATAGTGTGTTGTGATTATTGTTATAAAGCATTATGATCATTTATGAGTGTTTATAACTATAGTTATACAGTGCTATAACTGCATTATAATTCATTATAAGTGTGGTTATAATGCGTTATAGAGATAGGCGTCAAATAGTGTTACCAAACTTTTTTTTTTCTGAATTATTGTTTGCTGGGGAAATAGGACAATATATTTTTTTCAAAGTGTAAAGGCACACTTCATAATTATGTTTAAATTGTGGAAATACATGATTCCTTTGCAGAGCTACTGTAATAATTTTGTTGCACAACACGAGCAACATCATCAAACTTCCCAATGACAGGACCCTCCATTAGAAAAGCATGATTCTTTTGATGCCAAGCTAAAATCTAAAATTGACATTTTAGCATCTGGAAAACACAGATCAACAGCTGTGTGTTGGACCAAGTATCAAATAGAGGACATGACTTGCTGCCTTTTATCACAGGGTGACAGGTAAAGTCTCAGTCATGTCTCATTTATCCGATCAGACTTCCGGTCTTTACCCGGTGCTCCTGTCTCTTCGTTGCTCATTGACAGTGTGGCACAGTCAAAACCACTGTGGGAGCTAAGTGGGCGGAAAAAAAGAGGCATAATTGAAGATTCACTGGGTTTTTTTTTAGACCCCTGCATGTAGGTTCATTGTTATATCACCTGGTGATAGCAACAAGCAAAGTCGTTTATATGACAATGTCACAGATAACTACTTCAGCATTCTCATTTTAGATTCTATGATCAAATGTTTAAAAGCATTAAACATAAATATAAGGTAATTCTTTGCCTTTCTCTATATGCATACACATTTAGATGTTCTGCTTCAAATGTCAAATCCTCCCAATATTGTGCTCGGTATGAATAAATCTGAAAAGCTGCTGGAGTTTTATGTCCCTGCTAGTCATTGCATCACCAGAGGAGCAAATAGAGGTACCAATAAAGCTGTGAAAGCCAGTAATGAGCCAATAATATATACTCTGTGAGATATTAGTCAGCCTCCTTCTCTCTCCCTGCAGACCGGAGCGCTGCAGTGTGTTTGTCTTCCACTGCTGATGCTAATGATGATGATGAGGACAATGATGGTGATGACGCCAGCACAACCCATCCCGTCTACGCGGGCCTGCAGTTCTGCGCCAGCCAGTTCACAGACCGAATATATCTCTACTCCAAGGTACAGTACTACACTGTGCACAAATTATGGATAAGGCGAGATTTTTTGATAATGATTTTTTTATGAATAGACGCTGTCATGCCTTTACCCCAAGCTGTGTGACACTTAGGTGTTGGTTTTGTGTGTGTGTTAATGCCAAAAACAGCAGCCAGGTGTCTGTGGTGAGATCAAACCCAGAATAAGAATTTAACAACAAACCCTGAGGTTTAGGTTCATGAATCGTCCGTAGAAAATCAAAAAAGGCTCACAACTCCACTTTGTCCGGAGTCACCAGTGACTTCGCTTGACTTTGAACGACTCGATATCTTTCCCAAGCACAAAGATTAGAATTTATGTTCCGCTCTGAATGTTTTCAGACCCTGGATGTACTTTGTGTGACTCTGACAGCAGCTAATCATCACGTTGCACATGCAGGCAGGGAAAGTTTGTTTTTGGCAGCGTTATCATATTCTGACAATCGACACATTCAGGTAAACACACTTCTGATTAAATTACTTCTTTTTTTTTGCCAGTTTAAATGACAAATGGCAAATATCAGCTATGGCTAATTGAGGTTAATGGCGTTAATTACATCCCCAAAGGCCAAAATGAAACTTGGCTGAGGTCAGAGCTCCGCTAAGGATCATTTGTGAGGGAAAAGAAGCACAAGTGAGTGAGTACACTGCTCATCACATCAGTTTACAGTTGTTCATATTTTCCAGTTCAACTTGACAAACTTAAAAAAAAAGTTCTGAATCAGGAGGGTAGAGTAAGTCACCTATGAAAAATAAGCCACAGCTCTATTTTAAATTATAGGCCCTCAGGTTTCATCTATGGGTTGTGACCAGAAATTATATCAGTCACAGTTTGGGTTTCAGGTTAGTGGAGTGTCCTGTAACGTTCAGGTAATGACAGGTACAGAGAGAGAGAGAGAGAGAGAGAGCCTTTAAAGAGACAGATGGACAAAAACCTCAGTTTTCCCAGTGACAGGTTTAACCATGAAAGCTGGTGTACACATGTAGTTACGTAGGTTAGGTTATACTTTATCCATCCCTGAGGAGAAATGTGTTTGTCACAGCAGCATCAAAGACGAAGAGGACATTTGAGTACTAAATAAATATCATAAACTATATAAAATTGTACAAAAACTAAAATACATAATACATAAAATATTGTGCTCTCTGCTTGCTGGATTGAATAACAGATTAAAAGTACTTTGGCAGTCAGAGTATTTATCAAGAGCTACTAAAAATCTTGCTTTTCGCCATGTGTCGCCACTTCCTGTTTCTGTAGTTTCACTGTAGGGTCATGCAACTTCATTACATTGCAGCAGACTTAATAATTTTGAAGCAGTGGATCGCTGCTACATGTGTCCGTCTCTACAGTGAAACATTGATTCATCAGAAATAATAGATTTCAATTAAATTTCTGACTCTCAGTAATGTTTTATTTGCATCTCCAATTTTCAAGTCAAAGAAAAATGGATTCAATAAGAGATGTAAGTGCTCCAGATTTGATAAAAAAAATGCTATTGTAGCCACAGGAATAGTACATCAAAGTACATCTGATAATATCACCCTAACCCTATTTCTGTAAATTAACTTCACTAATTGTTTCTGTTTAAAAACTGAAATTAAATCAGTTGAAGGACACATTTGTCGTTTTGTAAAATCGTATACAGAATTCAAAACCAAATCATCACTGAATCTCATATCAGTTTCCAGGCAGTAGCTTGTTTTTTATTTGAACAGTATCAACAGCCTTTACGTTCCCTTATGTAAACTGCACTGAGTCCTGCCAGTGAAAAACACAAGAGTAGAAACACTGGTGTGGTGGTCGGCCTGCAGCGTAGTAAAAAAACACAAAAAAAAACATAGTACCACACAAAAAAACAAACATCTACTCACATTCTGTGTTGCCACAAGGCCTTAAAATGGAAATGCATCACTGAAAGCTGCTCACATGTTTACAACTAAAATATATTGGAGTGTATGTGATCTATTGTTTGTCTTTTTAGAGATGCTACATCTACGTCTCCCACATCTCAAGTGCTAAGTGGGGCCAGTGTCATCAGACGCGACCTCACACATTCCCCACACATTGATCACAAGGTCATGAATGCATCCTTCCATTCAGAGGAAGCAGGACTCAACAATGTCACATTTATGCTTCAGCAAAGTGAAAAAATATTCAAATATTGGAGTAAATTCTTGTTGATATCTTGTCACGTCTGCCTGCTGGGCTTTGAATTAAATTTCACTTATCACTGCAGCCATTTAAGAAAAAAAAAGAAGCAAATGTGTAAACCTATCTCCAAAGTGTCAGGAAACAGGAGCTCCTCTGATTTCCTAAATGAAAGTCACAAGTGTCTGGTGTAATAAGTGAAACCCAAAGGGCACGTGGATTTTTGATACCCACTCAGTGTTTTGTTCCTTGCCGGCGTGTTCCTGTCGGATTCAGCTGAAGTGCGAACACAACATAATTAATTCCCTCTTTCTTTCTTTCTTTTTTTTTAAGAGGAAGTCTCATTGACATCAGGATCTCTTTATTAAAGATAGAGCTGTGAACAACAACTCAGCTATAAAAGTAAGAGACGTGGAGTTCTTTCAAACATTGCCAATTAGCAAATAAGACAGACGTGACAAAATAGTTAAAGACAGCATTAAGAAAGTCAGAGATTGAGAATGAAATCATTTCTGAACTAATATTAATTACAGAAAAAAAGCTGCAAATTATTCCAGTGTGTTTGTTTTTTCACTTCGGATTTAAAAAAAAACATTCGACAGTTGAGTGTCTGGCACAATAAATACTGAATAACCTTGAGACTTCATTCTTACCTAATTCACTCCTGCCTATAATGACAAGAACAGGAAGCTGCTTGAGTCTTTTCAAATGTTTTTTTTTCTTTCTAAGATAGTTCGAGGCTGTGAGGTGAAAGAGGGGGACAAGAGAAGCTCTTCAAATCCATTCCCATTCTTTCATTCAATGTAAATTAAAGGTTTAGGAATTACCAAAGGATTACCAGAACGATTTCACAAGGGGCCGCCCCTCCGTCAAACCCTCTCCCAACTATTTGTGTTTCATCTACACACCCCCTCCCCCTGTTAGTCCTCAGCACTCAGACAGTCGGATCAGGATTTTATTCCAGATATTAAGCACAGAAATAAGTAGTAGAAATAAGAAGTATTTTACATATCCAGACCATTTTACTCGACATAGGCCTTCTGGTAAAAGAAAATATTGAGAAAATAACCCATGTCATACCCATGCTCAATACATACCAATATCATGGAAAAGTTAATTTATTTCAGTATATTGTCCAATTCAAATAGTGAAACTCGCATATTAAATAGATAAATTACACACAGACTGGACTATTTCATGTCTTTATTTCTTTTAATTGTAGTGATTATGGCTTGCATTTAACAAAAACTCTAACATTAGTATCTCAATGTGAAAAAGTTCACTATTGTAACCTAATGATGTCATACTCTAATCAGCTAATTAACTCAAAACACCTGGGAAGGTTTGAGATGCACCAGTGTAGTTAAGCATCAAGTCTCTTTTACCTACAACAACACAAAGCACCGGACTGTAAGGTAGGCAATGTTTGCCTTTAGGAAATGTATACTAGTCTATATGAATTGATCAGCGCTGAGACTCATGAATTGTGTTTGCAGATGTCTAATATTGCTGGTAATGGCTCCTGGAAGGTAAAGGACAGAAGCAGGAATAGAGCAAATGAAAAAATGCGCAGCTCGGGTCAATACGAGTGACTAAGCCTCGCTGCATCGATTTTTCACCATTAATTTTTTATGCCTCTCTCAGGTCCCCAAACTTAATGCGAGTGAAATACTAAAACACCAGAGTACCGCCTTGAATATTACTGTTTCCTCTTTTACTGACAGATCTTTGTCGGGGTGAAAATGGGTGGTTGGTACTGTACTGTATGAACGCACGGTTCAAACTGATATCCTGTGACTGCAGCTTCTGTTGATTTATTTTGAAGGAGCGACCTATCGTGTAGCGGCAGACTGTCGCCTGCTGGGGCCTTTTGTGTGAAGCCTTCAGGGTTTCATTCAGTCAAATGCTCTTCCAGGAGCTTTTGTCACTGACATCTCAGGAGCTTCCTGCAGGACAGACCATAGTTTAACCCCAGTCTGGCTCTGATTACACTCCTGTGCATTCTTGGCACTCCTCGTTGAGTGCCACTTGCCAACAGACCCTCCGTATTGATCAGATTGTGACACTTGACGCCCTTTTGTTTCATTCATGAGGGATCAGATTCCTTCAACGCTAATGCAGATAAGAGACAAGGCGGTTTTACATAGAGAGGACCGAGGTGTCGGACTGAATCTCCAATGGAATATTACCCTGACGGCAATAGACAAGTGTCATGTACGCGTGGCTGAGACGATAAGCCGCGGAGATAAATGTCCCCCACTGTCGTTTAAATGATAAACTGGGGGAATTCTGGCTGGAAAGCTGTCACGTCGGGATAATCCTGGACCCGGCGTTGAATTCACACAGGGGGCCGCTCAGTGCACAATCAAGAGGAAGATTTGTCACCGGGGATTGAAAGAGAAATATTGAGAGTATTAGGAAATTTTATGTCCATTTTCTACACATCAAATAGTTGTTTTATTCAAGGATTCAGTGTCCCTGCTCGGAGGCAGGGTGGGCGTTTTTGTTTCATGTCAGGACGAGGACTAGCAGATGGGTGGGGCTTCCCACATCAGTATGATTCAGACACACATAATGCTGTGTTAAACTTCATTTGAAATCCTCTGCTGTGTGACTCCACATATTTTGTTTAACTCCTCACGATGTTGTCGTATCTGAGATGTTAAGATGACACTATAACAATCCATAATCACCACAGCCCATACTTGCAAAAAAAATATAGACATGCTGTATATATATCATGTTATCTATTTGGACATTGTGGCAGCATGCACCATGTATTATATATAATATAAAGTACACAAACACTGAGACACAACACTTTATATATGAGAAAGGACAATATACTGCACACCAATTAAATTGCATAACGCCTTTCCTTCAAAAATCCTTATTTGTTTGGATATTAGACTTCATGTCGTATTTTTTTGAAATGTTTGTTACCTGATTTTTGGAATGAAGCCATAATATTGTTGTTGCTCATGAGCTTGTTAGTGGGGAGGATAGTATGCCTCTTTTCAATCACATCTCGCACAGCTCTAATCCTGCTCCATGCTGTTACAGCACAACCCGCTCCGCCGTTCCCCTGACTCCCCATGATATTTATTTTACCATAATCCAAATAAACACGTGGGCCTCAGTGCACTGAGGGTTACAGCACAGCATAGGAAAAAACTTCCTAATGTTGATTTGTATCTCCAAATCCATGTGTCGGCTGCCAGCAGGTATTAACCTTTAGACTTCATCTTTTCTCCTGTCTCCCGCCTGTCCTCTCCGTCCGCCATTCCCGTGCCTGAAGTGGCTCCGGCAGCTGAAATCCAGATTGCGGCTTTTATGCCTAAATTCAACTGGTCAGCTCCTTCCTTGTGTCTGGCACAATCACTGTGGACTGAGTGAAATTAACACCGGGGGTAATTGGCTTCTCACGCTTCAAAATGGCAGTAGTTAGCACTAATGAAGCAGCAATAACTGAGAAAATGTTTTTTTATCATGGTTAGCTTTTTATTTTTTTACAGTGATTACTTGGTTACCTCCAAGGCGCAGCAGTATGATTACCTCTAATAACAGCCGAGCACATTCTTGTGGGTATAAGGTGCTTTTTTACACTCTTCATAATCCTCATTATTTTTTGCTGCGAATACATGTGTTCTGTCAAAAGAGAAGCATTATCTTCAAAGTAGCGGAGGTATATATTAGAGGGAAGAAAACAAGGGAGATCACTAACAGGCGCCTTGGTTACCACAAGGAATTGCCATGGCAACTGATAAAGAATAAAGAGGATGTAATTAGATTTAAGTTCTGCAAGTTTAGTCATTAAAGATCTGATTGCTTGGCTGAAGGTACCTGTAAATGTAGCACAAACCCAGCTACAGTCAAACTAATTACATGTAAACGCAACAAAACTGGTGACGTGGTGGTTTATTATCATGGAGCGACAGTTGATCCTATTTTACATGTTGCATCCAAACACATTATGTTTTACAGATGATCTCACTTCTGAACTAGTTTTGTAGCCGACTACAGTACAAATAATATTCTCTTCATGGTCCTACCTTGTAGTAATCAAGGTGATTCAGACAGAATCAACGTTCCACTTCTTACACAAAAACACAAGTGTCTTTGCAAGTTGTGTCTGTCATTTTTCCACCCGGCACCCATTGACATATAAATATCAAATCCACTCACACCTATCTGGTGTGTGATGAGGTGTGGTTGTTGGCCACACTGTTAGTTTGTTGCTATCTTGACTGTCCAAATAGAAACAAGGTCTGAAGTCAATGACGCAATATTTCTGTGATTCTAACCGTGCATGATGAAGATACCGAGCTAATTCGGCGTGGAGGACACAGACAGTCAGACAGAGTATGTGGTTTTCTGGTTGATTTTCATGGTTGAAATTAACATTTTTGGTGCTAATTTCTCTTGTTTTTTTTTTCATTTTGTGAGAGAAATAGAGAGTGAGCACCGTGAGCTATAATCAGCCTCCTGTTGTGTTTCCTCTGCAGAGAGACAGTCTGTCTTACTACCTGGACAAATCTACCAAAGCGTAAGCAAGACCTGGCTGCAAGGGGAATGGGAGATGCTGTTCTGATTGGCCGATTGAATGTCACACACCCAGAGTATCTTATTCCTATGAGTGATCAATTTAACGTCTTTTGGACCAATGGCTCTCTACAATTAAATCATAAGAAGTGGGTTATATCAGTCAAGTAGAGCCAACGGCCATGCCTTGCTTCTCTGTGAGGATGCTCTTGTTGTGTATCCTGTTTGGTGGCCTGATGGGATGCATGAACCCAGTCGTTAATTCTGTCCATTCATTTGATGTCAGCCGAGTTAGAAGCTCAGTAATTACCTGACCCACTGTGGAAACTTTTGAACTGTTTCATGAGCTCAGCATGAAGGGAAATGTCCCTTGTAATTTCTCATGACAGTTGTCTTCATGGCCCTTTGTTGACTCATAAAGGTGGTGCTTATTCGATAGCATCCGGTCGGTTTGTCTCCCTCCCTCTCCATTAGTTATATATCCACAATATTACACTGACATTTATTCTTGTCAGGCGAGGGAACAAAAACAACAACGTCTCTGCTGCCGCTGCGTCGTCATTCACTTCGAAGGACACCGAGCGAGTAAACGCGCGTGGTTGTTGCTGTGTGTCTGTTTGCTTTGATTACGCCAGTGAGTCAGCAGCAAAGTCCCACGCATCGCCAACTGTTTGGGCAGGAAAAACACGAGGAGCCAGGCAGGAACCTCCAAAGAACCATGAAGGGACCGTGTGTAGAGCGGTGGCGCCACCGAACGCAGGGACATTTACCGCTTCAAAGACCCACTGAGTGCATTTAATGGTGTGTGGGTGAGAGAGAGAGAGACAGACAGAGAGAGAGAGGGTATTTCAGCCGTTTACCTTGACCGTATCACACTCAGTATCATAATACGCAATGAATTTCCCTTTGGGGATCAATAAAGTTATTCCTATTTGACAATTTCAGCCAAAAATACTGATATTTCTCACTAAAATAGGTTTAAATACTTAAATTACCAGCTGCCATTTACCTGTAGTTCCTAAATCATCATCATATGTGTGCCTTTTTGCTTTTTTTCACTTTTAACCACATTTCTTTAAACATAAGTAAATATAATTGATATATGTCAAATTTAACATCAATATTCAATCATATCCTCCTTCATTCCTTCAGTTTATACACCACTACGTACCGAACAGGAGGAGTTACAGCTGCTTACAACCACATTAAAATCATTTATTGTCTTTATATGCTGCTTAAATCTGTTAGCATGTGCATGAATTAACCCCCTCAAGATCATAGCACAGTAAAAACGTTCTAAAACCAACAGACCAGAGAGCAGTACATGTGTATTTTATATATTATATATACAGAGTAAGAGGAGGCTAAGCCACAGTGAGAGTGATGGTGGTATAAGTAGGAGCAGTGGTGGTAATAGCGGTAACAAATCTTTGTGCTTAAGGCTGTCTTCTCCGTCTCTGTCTCTTCATCTGTTAGGACGGTACCGCGTTGAACTTGAGCTTCGTCCCTCTGGACATCAAACTAACCAACTGGGACGAGCTGCCCGAGGCCTTCAGCCGGCGCCGGGAAAATCGAATACAGGTCTGCCCTTCCCGCCAGGCTGCGTGTATTGTGTGTATTGTGTGTGTGTGTGTGTGTGTGTGTGTATATATATATGTGTGTGTGTGTCTCTTGCATGTGTTTTGATATTCATGAATGTGTGTGGGTGTGTTTACTCGTGGGAGGTGTACCCAGTTAATGTCATTACCGTAAAAACGCCTTAAAGGATTTGGCTTTTAGGTTGGTTAAAAAAGAAAAAAAAAAAGCCAATATTTTCTTCTCATGATTGATTAGAAAGACGGGTAAGCTGTGATGTGATATTGTTTCCAAGATGACAGGAAATTCAGCATATCCTCACGAGTGCAGTTGAAAGTTTTTCCGTTTGTGCGCCTGCAGGCTTCTTCAGAATCACCTTAATTTTAGACTAAGATAATTCAGAGTGATATCACAGTCGCAGGAGCTCGCTCCCCCACTTCCTCTGACCCGGTGAAGATGAAGATGAAGCTGTGGGGGTGATTAAACCTAACAGATATGTTTGTGTCACCGCCGTGTGAATCTAATGACAGCACCACCGATCACGATGGAAGAGAAGGAGGAAGAGGAAGAGGAAGAGTGCGGACGCCCACCTCCACCACTGCAGAGCCCGGAGCACAGAGGGAGGAGGAGGAGGGAGGATTGTGGGATGATGGAGAGAGGAGAAAAGAGAGGGGGCGGTTTGGGGGTTTTGAGCAGCCAAGGAGACCGGCAAAAAGAGAAAGTGCCGTTTTATGAGGGTCGTTAAAGGAGACGGCTCATCACCTCAAACGACCCCGCACGCCAACCAGCTAATATTAAATCCTGCAATCTGCTGTGGCAGTAATAGAGCCGCTGACGGACGCCCCACCTGTCACTTGTTTATGTCGGTTTGTAAAACCAAGGCGTGAGTTGCATCCCTCCCCTGACCCATCATTCACGCCCTGTTACACTCCAATCGTCCATCAGAATCAATACCGAGCACGCGGTTTAACGTGGGCAGCAACACGTCTTGTGCAAACTCAGCTCCACACTCCAGACCGAGGCTTCCCAACAATGGTCAGTCATTAGGAAACTGAATATTATAAGAAATGTGTGATACAAGTCTATTATAATTCCATATTTTCCTGCCTATTAGTTCCCACTGAAGCCACAAGTCTTTAAAATTAGACCTTGAATATATGGTTTTTGGCAAAAGGCGCTCAGGAAGATGATTAGATGGCTCACTATTCATCAACAAGCCTTAATGCATGTGTCAAAAGTTGAAGTCAACCTGAATATATTTCGTCCCTGTGAGTGAATCCACTGAGCACTGTAATTATGTGGAATGAGCTGATTTTTGCTGTGGAAATGTTATTTTAAACGCTGCTGTAATTGGGTCTTGATGAAGGAACGTGTCAGCCAGTGCAACAGTGTGGTTAAATCATGTCTCTTTAATAGTTTCTGGACAAGTATGGAGCATGCAGGATCTATTATGGACAGTAACTGCCCACTTATCCAAGAAAAGAAGAAAAATAAGACTGTATGTTGTTATTTAATGTTTAATTTCAATACAGCTGAGTTTACACTATTTAGATATTCCACTGATATCCAATTTTGCTTCATATGGGACCTGTTTTTTTTGTGATTAACATGCAGCTTTGTCCAGATCCTCTTTGATAAATCAAAGCCCTCCCGGTTTTTCCGCCCACACACCGTCTGACACTCACCTATTAACCCCTGTGACTTTATGAGCAGCTGGAGACAGGAAACGCCATCCCACTCTCCCCACTTAGTCACGACTTTTCACACCTGATTCGACTCCTTGACTCCTTCAGGGAGCGGGGCGAGGCCTCATGAAACTGGCACCGTCTCAGGGCATCGCTTAAGCTTACTGTACTGTACCTTCAGCGCACTGTATGACATTTACATCCATCCTGTCTGCAGTGTTTTGACATCTTCTTGGCTGTAAATGCTTCTTTAATAATAACTAGAATCTAATACAGCATCATTATGGTGTTACTTTTGGTGGTGCAGTATATATATCAGCTGTAATTAATCCTGGAAGAATGATTCTCATCACATATTGTTGTTTTATTTTCTTATTTGCAGTGTTTCCCACAGGTGCAGAGCAGGAAACCGGAGAATCCCACTTTACCGATGTTCCATAAATGCCTCAGACACACGATTTAATGGCACTTGCAGTAAAATAAACCTTGAAAAAAGAAAGAAATCGCCAAACCAGCTTTGATTAATATTTTAAACATGAGTAAAATATTTCACAGCTGTATTTAATTTCCACAATAAGCGAGGCCAAGGGTTTACATTTCACACTCACTCCTTGAGTTGCCTATTACAGCCTTTTTATCCTCTGTAGCGAGTGGGCAGCTGACAAATGACAGGAGACATGAAGAGAGGGAGGGAATGAAACGCAATATGTTGACAACAAAGGCATGAATCTTACCCATAATGCAACCTGAATGCCTGATACTTGAGCAACGGTTTCACATAATTATGTATTGAGTTGCTTGCAAGATTTACAAAGACACAAACATGTACTATAACTCGTGTTTTTTTTTCTTCTCATCTTTTTTTGTTTTTAATTTGTTCTCTTCTGTATCTGTGCTTGTTACAAGAGAAGGAATTTGTCACACTCCTTTTGGGATCGTTAGGTTCTTGAGTTTTGTCATATTTCTGTCAAAATATGAACAATTCGCCTGTTAAAACGCCAACAAAGCACAAACTGCTGTTATGATAGCTTTGAAAAGTGTCTTTATGATGCATATTGAGTTTTATCCTCACAGAAGTAATCTTTTTGTAAGCGAAGGTATCATTCATGGGGTAAAAAACACTCCTCAAGTGTAATATATGGAGGTATATTGCCCATTAGGACTTGGTGCTTCGTGTGCTATTTGTCATTTTGCCAGGGGATTTTCTTTGAATTCTTGATTTGGCTGAAAACGTATACGGCTCTCTCTGGGTTTGATGGCTTTTGTTCAGCTAGCTGGAAAACCTGTGTGTATCAGTGTGTGTGTGTGTGTGTGTGTGTGTGTGTGTGCTCTGCAAGGTTCAGATTGTTTGTTTTTAGCCCAAGTGTTTTTATTTTTTTCAAAATTGAAAAAGAAAAATGTTTTGCTTTTGAAGAGGCGCCAATGTCCAGACTATCAATTTGTGCTGAAGATGAAGGCTCCAGTGGTTTTTTTGGTTCCAGCCTGAAATTGACTATGAATGTTGCGTCGCCCCTGCAGGTGCTGAGGTTCGTGCATGAGTGGAGCAGCCTGGCAGCCATGAAGAAGAAACTGCTCCGACGCAGCGGCCTCCTCTTCCACAGCCCCACTCTGGGCTTGCAGCAGCTGGCCTCTGCCCAGCGCCCTCACTCGAGCACCAAGAGGTCAGATCCTAGCTGGAGATACCGCTCTTGAAGGGAAATGCGCTGCTTTTGACTTTCAAAAATCTTAGCTGTGATTCAACATTCTGGTACTAATTTATGGTGCGTTGAACCCTCCTCCCTCCTCGGAGCGGTGATTTTCTAAACATAGCGCAGCAACTGAGGCTTCTCCTCGCAGCTCTGTCAAAACTATGGATTTCTCCACATGTTGGAGTGTTTTTCTTGGGGCTATAGTTGGAGCAATACTTGGCATTTACAGAGTTTGGAGGGTTTTGACCCTTGCAAATCCAAAAAAAATACACTCAACACATAAAATAAGTTGAAAACTAGTGTAATAATAACATGCATAATAAAAAAATACACAATATGTGAATAGCAATTCTCATCATGTAATACAGGAGCAATGCTGATTCTGACTGACAGTTTAGCTTTGTTTTTTTGACACTGTTTCATGCAAGCATCTATTAAGAACTCATTTACACCCCCTTTTTTTATTATTATTTTCCTTAAAAGACAAACAAGTCCATTGGAAACAATCAAGTCACTCAGATGTGTTGTCAATTATTTCTTGGAGCTCACTTAATCAGAAAGCTTCTTAATTGAGCTTAAGTCGAAAGATCAAAGCTGTCAGCAGCAGTCGTCATTTTCTTGCAAGAATTAATGAATATTTTTCATGAGTGAATCAGTAAAGAGGACAGATTGTCTTCCCCTGGCGAGTCAGACATGTAGTTAGTTTGTAGCGTTAGTGTAAATTTTAAAACGGTGGATATGCTGATGTGAATTAGTTGCCGACGTTATGTCAGAATTCAGGGAGCGATGTGTAAGATTTGCAGCGAAATGAGAGGATTAGTAAATACTAACTGCCCCGAGCGTCACAGAAGGCTGAATAGAATTTGTGCATGTATGTGTGTGTGTGTATTTGTGTGTGGGTGTATCAAAGGGTGTCAGCTGAGGGATAAGAGAGGATGGGATGAACACTGTGTATGTGCACGTGTGTGTATGCATGTGTGTGTGTGTTTTTTGACAAACAAGCATTGTTGCTGGCACACTAATTACAGCTGGCGTGGATGGAGGCAGGGAGAGTTTGCCAATTACAGGGTAGACTGGTGTGTGTGTTTGTGTAACTGAGAGAGAGTGTTTCTCAACTGGGGGAACGTGTTTGGGTGCATGAACCTAATCAAGGTGTGAGTAGGAGGCAATTGGCCCGGGTTGATTTGATACCTGTTTGATTTATTCACTAATCAGAACCAATCAAGCTCCAGCTTCTGCTCAGCGGGGCGATCACGGCTCACCTTCGCAGCGCTGAGACGCTCAGTTTTCAACTACTTCAAACTTAATGCACTTTGCTGGGGCCTTCCAACGGCGTGGATGCTTTTCGCTGTGAGCCACTCGTGGTGATTTACGGTGATTTTATACGAGTTAAGCGCATTTTAATCTGGTTTGCATCCTGCCTAAGCGCGCTCCATTGCGGAAATTGCCGCAAACAGTGGTGATAAATGGTTTATCGTTTCTATTATCGTCCATTGTGATGAAGAAATGCACAGATTTTATACATATTGCTAAAGAACACAGTTTAATGTGCAAATTAACAGTTATTTAGTTGTATTTGTCACTGTGTACATCACCCATCACCCAGGTATTTCTATAAAAGTAGGATGCCATAAACTCACACATTACTCATCTACAAAAACAAGCACAGATGGTATTTGCCACCGTTCACATTGACAATTAAAGAAAAGTGTTAGAAACATCAGATGTAGTAGTCAAAACATTAGGTTCAGAGAAAGTAGTGGACAATCTGTCATAACAACAGGTTATATTAAAGCACTTATGTAAAGTTAAAGAACCTGTGAGAAAGAGACTTTTAAAAAGAAAAAGTCCAAATCGAAGCAACAGCAGCCAAGATATTCAGAGTTTTACTCCCCACCATGAATCACACCACGGAAACAAAACAAAATAAAGGCAACACTGGATCCTACACTTCCCATTATGCAACTTGATAGCATCTTCCTCCCTGATAGATGCCCACATCTTTCAAACTCCACACGCCCAGTTGGTAACACTGTGGCTCCTGTTGTAAATGTGAAGTCTCGAGCCAGAACAGAGAGAAGGCAGATAGTTATCGCAGCTCCTCCAGAGCCACACAAAACATTTCCACTGGCTCAGTGGCCCATCTTATGATGAGTGTAACTCATCCTCTAAATTCTTCTCATCACATCAGAGTCAGTTTTAGATACCGCATGTTTACTGGTTTTTGCCCGCGCTTCATTATGATAACTTCAAGCCTGCCATCGCGTCTGCCAGGTAAATGCTTGAACATATGCACCTCCATGTTTTCTTCCTCCGAGGCTGACTGAGAGCAGCAGCTTGTTAGTTTGATTTCACAGCTGAACGGGGTCTGCCGGCCCCCGGTGCTGAACCGCAGGTCGGCCTGTTTCGGGGGCCCCGGCTGCTGCTGCTGTCTGTCTGCAGCTCTGTGGGGCCGCAGGTACGTCGTCAGCAACCTGCTGCCACCACAGGCCTGCAACAGCACCCCTGCAGCTGGCCGCCATGTCCAGATACTGTAATCCAGTGAAGAGCACATGAGCTGCTGCATTTAGTCAGTGGAAAACGCTTTATTACTTAAAATACATACAGATTAAATTAATAACATATAAATTATTTAGTACTGAGCTTCAGAGAGGCTGATTGGTGGATGTTATTGCACTAAGAAAGGGGCAGGATACCGATTCCCCCTGTTTCTGGTCTTTATGCATTAGTTATCTGCTAGTATTAGCATCGTATTTAACATACGGTCATAGAAGTAGCATCTTTAATCTTGTCTAAAGTAGCAATAACATGAATTGTATGGCTCTCAAAATGTCAAAATCTTCTTTTAAAGATGTGAACCAACTGTGTTTACAATAGATTAACAAAAAATATTATTGCAAAAATGCCTTTTTAAGATATTTAATACTTGCGTCCATGTTTAGCAGCTTGCAGGTTTCTTCTCCTCTGTCTTTGTGTCTGTTGGCACATGATTATGCTCTGGTACATACCCAAAACCTCCACAGGCCAGCCTCAATGCATCATATTTAGCATTTTAATGGACTGCACCTTTAGTAGTGGTTGTTTACCCTCTGATGGAACATTTTCAAAAATGGTTTTGTTTCATACGTGTCTTAAATTAGACATGTCCTTCCCTTAAGGATGAGCCAGAGGAGGTTAGGATCGTGGCAGTGGTGAAGGAGCAGCAGTCACCTTAATGTACAGAATCGCTGTCCAAGCTCCGAGCTGTGTGAAAACATGCAAACACACAGATCCAGACTCTCCCAGAGGCGCAGTTGGACACCAGTTTAGTGTAAGGTATCTTGTTTCATGCAGCCTCTGTGCTGGGACTGTTTGAAGCAAAGGAAGCTCTTGTGTTTGATGGAGACTTACCTTTTTCCTCATCTCCCCTCAGCTTCCACAGAAACCTCTCCTCTTTGATGTGTCTCCCTCCTCCACTTTCTGCCTCCTGTCATCCATCTCTCCTTTATTTTTTTCCCCTACCTTCTTTCCATCTCCCTCCCAAAGAAAGTAGTCCGTCCAGATGGAGGTGTTGGAAATGCATTAAAATGCTGCTACACAGCCTGAAACACTTAAAGCAGAGTTTAACAGTGGCACTGCCTTCCAGTTTAAATAGCAGGGTGTTTTTCATGGAGGCTACAATTTCATTTGTAATCAGCACAGGAATGCATGGTGACATTTCTCAAGTAGAATTAAATAAGCCGTTTGCATTCAGACTTCTCTTTGAATGAAGTGATTACAATAAGTCTTTGATTGTCCTTTGAGTTGGAGAATATAAAAACTGTATATATATTTTTTTTTTTCTTTTTTAAATTATTATTATTTTTTTATATATATATATTAAACGCTTGAGCGTAGAGATTAGGTTATAAATTAGGAATACTGTAAAAGTATCAAAGTCTCAGTCCACAGAGAAATACACACAACCCGTATTCAGAAACTGAGCCTTAGAATGAGCTGTTAGGACTTCTGTAACTTTGTGATGTCACAACAAACCACCTGGACCGACCATTCAACACTTGCACGATTTAGTTTTTGGTTCTTAAAACCACAAATATTTTTTCTCATAGATCAACACTAAAAATAAATCAGAGGGAAAATGTACAATATGCCAATCCAAATTTTACTATATTTTACAAAATGCTACTCTTATTTATCTTAAAAAGGAAGATAGAGAATGTATATACATGTGAAAATAATATGACACATTTGGCAATCTCACTCTTGATAAAGGGGCATATATGTTACATACTATATTTCTGATTGGGGATTAGACCAAAGACTAAATAAGTCATTCTATATGTAATCACTGGAAATGTTTATGTCTTTTACTGTGTAGCAAACGTTTCCTTGTAGTTAAACAGTGTAAGTGTATTTTTCTACATGTCCTGCAGTTCTAGGAGCCGAGCCAGATATTGATTTTATTTCAGCGGTGGCAGAGCAACTGTTTGTCTTCCAGCAATAAAGTTTCAACAAACTAAGTTCAAGAATTGACGTAGCTGTCAAAACAAGTGCTGGGAAAATATACCATTAATTATTGATTCACACGACAATTAGTGAACAGTTTCATCACCAGAGTTGATTGTCTGTGAAATAGCCACAACACACCACAGCTGTCCCCCGGTCTCTCTGTTCATTTTCTTCTTAAAGCCTTTAAAATCCTTGGTTTTTTGCTCTGGCACCACCTCACAACCAATATCTGTTAGACTTTATCCAAGCAGCAATAGGTTGGGCACATTATAGATTGTCATAAATGTAATCCATCTCTCTCTCATCAATACAGCATTAACATTTTCTCTCATTTCATTATTGCAGAAGATGTTTATCCCAATAGACTCCCATGTTAAATCGACAAACATGTTTACAGTTCGATCCCCTATTTCAGTTTTTCTTACTTCAGAAACAGAACATGCAGCTTCCATTTTTACTCTAATGGTGTTTTACTGGCAGTTGGTCTTGGGCTGGGTAAAAAAAACACACACTTTGTACACACATGCTGAATTTTTGACAGTCATCCAGTTGGAATAAGGCTCATGCTGCTTCTCGAACGTGGAAACTTCAAAATAAAAGTCCAAAAATTTAAATTTAAAGCCTGGATGGCTTCATCAAATATCTGTAAGATAACCATAAAACACCAGCAGCTGCGTGATGTCTGACCTCCCTGTAGAGGAGGAAATAGAAAAGATAACTGCTCTACTGGGACTATTAGTTTGATCCATCATCCCTCTTTGCAAAGCCTTAATGTTACCTGGAGACATTTGGTCGTTGTTGGTTTCCTTTCTCTCAAGGTATTGAATATTTTTTTACACCCTGAACAAAAGAAGTCAGTGCTTCTTTCACCCCAAACCCCCCGTCTCCTGTATTTCTTGTCAACTCAGACATCCTTGGGTCATTTTAATCCTGCACAGATTGACATGTAGTGTTTCATGCAATTTCCAAGCTGCACACCTAGCATCTGTATTACAAGGGCCATAAAAAACAGTGGTGGGGCAGATGGATTAGATTAGATGATTGACGATGCCTGTGGGGAAATTAGATTGCTGCGGCAGCAATAGTAATGGGATTCAGCAGGGGAAGAGGACAAACAGAATATAAGCACACAAACAGAACAGAAAATAAGCAATGAAAGGAGGATTTTTTTTTTTTTTTTTTTGCATTTAAACACAGATCGGTGCCAAGAAAAAATATAAAAGTGCATCTGGCTCCGCACCGAGGGTGTTTGTGGAGTTTTGGCAGTCCTGTGAGTGTTGGTGTGTGTTATATGGATGCGAGTGAGTCCCAGAAAGATTACCAACAGTCCCGAGCAACATTAAATTCCCCATCTTGCCCTGGCCGGCGTTAACGCTATCAAGAGAAAGTTTATGGATCCATCTCCTCGCAACTGCTCCCCCATGCTCAACCTGTGAATCAGCTCTCTTCATCAGGCTCTCAGGTTATATAACATCCACAAAACCAACCGTCCACTCCGCTCTCACTCACAGCCCTGTTTATCCCGTTTTTTTCCACAGGTACCTGAGCAGAGACGAAGTGGCCGAGGCCTCGCTGAGCAAAGTCCAGCAGGAGGGGGGCAGCGTGCGGATGGTCACCAAGGAGAACTTCTTCACAAAGAGGAGGTCTGCCTCTTCATTAACACCGCCCGCTGCAGAGAGGTGGGTGAAGAGGGCAAACATACGGCTCTTTAAAAATCCTCTGCACTCAGGGTTCAACACAACTGATCTGTATTTTACACCCATTTAGATTTAAATCCTCCTCCATCTCCTCGCCGTGTCGTCCATATACTAAGTTGTATTTATGCTCTTTTCAAAGACGAGGTTTCCGTACGACGGCACACATGAAGGCTTTTTACTCTTTCAGGGATTCAGTGTATTTTCATTTTCCTTTTCCTCAGCTGTCGCCATGGAGACCTGCATGCGCCTTGCAGTGGAGGCCCACTCAGTGTGTTAGTACAGTAAATATAGACCATAATACAATCTACCGGGTGAGATGTAACAGCCAGCTCAGCTCAGGGAAGGGGAGGGGGTGGCATCACCATGGAAACCTGCAACAAATACACACACTTATTTGTGGAGACTGGCATATTATGGCACTGGTGTGCAATGGTTCATGGGATAGGATGGTCTGAGAAGGCGTTCTGCGTCGCCTGGTGAATGACGGACACATGAGTGAGTGGTGATGGGAACCGAACCCCAGTAGTCGTACCTTTACAACCGTATTGATGCCCATCTCCCATATCTGAGAGAGTTCAGGGTGGAGCAACCTCAACACAATCGGTCTTTGAATGCCGCCTTCTAAGGATAAAGCCCCTAATTAGAAAAAAACTAACAGCTCAACATGAAAAAAATATTTTATAATCTACGTTAAAGCTTTTACCTCAAAATGAAAAACCTTTTCTGTTTCTCTGAGGGAATTATAACATGTGTCTATATTGTTTTTCTGCCTGTTCACATCTCTAAAGCTCAAGACACACACACAACAACACGATGTTCACCAAAATCTCTTTTTTTAAACCAAAAACTTTGGATTTATGTGATTGAAGTGCTCACCCAAGGTGAAAGTATTGATACTGGTTAAAGTAACACATTTCTCACTCAGTGAAGCATAAACACCTTCTCTTACAGGTTTATTATTGCTAACGCTCAAACCGAGAGTCCACAAGAGGCGCTAACGCAAAATGTATAAAACAGACCCCTGACCAACAGTGAGCGAGCACCGCATCGACTGACAGGTGGACTTGCCCAGCGTAAGACCCCACCCCCCTCCCCCCTCCAGTGCCTTTGGTTTCCTTTGGTATGAAGCATCAGAGATGAGCTGCAGTGGTAAACATTAGCCGGCTGTGTGCCGTTTGCTGAAGGCATGTTGCGTGATTTCTGGGGTTTGAAGTGTGAGTTTTCAGAGAGTTACCTCATGCTGCGATGCAGAGCTGCCAACACGCTCAGCTGCTTTGTGCATATATGAATCTGAATGACTGTGACGCGTCATGTAAAGTATATGCAATTATTCATTTTAACAAATTGTCAGTCGTATATTTGAGGCGCAGTCGTAGTTTTCTAGCAGTCACTAGCAAACCAAGTATTTCTGGATTCGTTTTTTTTTTTTTTTTTTTCTCCAAGTGCCATGTTTTAACCAGTCTCAGTTTGGGCACACCAGTAAAAACTCTATTTCCGTCTCTCTTTCATCCACAAGACGATGCTGGCACAGCTTTTGTCTCTTGGTACTTCCAGTTTTTTTGGTATCTTCTCAACTTTGAAGCGGCAAGGTTCCTTTTTTTAGAGGGTTTTTCTTCTCCATTTCAATGATTAAATCTCCCTCTGTAGCGCTCTCTGTCTCCTTGGCTCTTTGTTCCTCTCTCTGTCTGTCTGAATTGTAAACCACGGGGAAAGAGAATTTAGTCCATCTGTCCCCCTCCATCGTCGCCCTAGCACCCTGCTGGGACAACATGGCAAGTGCCCAAACTCGCTGTCCTCTGCCAAAAGGGCGGACACACACACACACACACACACACACACACACACACACACACACACACACACACACACACAGAAACACACACACATACACATATTAGAAATGTTCTGGATCCCCTTCCACTGTACTGTACATACACACATTTCACAGCACTGTAGGTCTCTCAACTCTGCATCTGCAGCCCACAAAGCAAGCACAGGTTGTTTTTTTTCTTATGGGACAAATGGATATTGAACAGTGTTTGCTGTTCTGCTGAGGTTGAAAGAGCCGAGGTTTACATTGAATCTGGATGTTTCCCTGCAGATTGAGGTCTGTCAAACAGGTCAAGGTAGCTGCTCTTTGAGAATTTACTGCACAAAGGTCTCAAAACCTCATCATGTGCACATAGAATACATGTATTTAACAGCGTTTTATGTACCACACCTGTCTGGTCGATAAACGTAGACCTGCTGCAGTGTTGAGATGTGCACTGACCTCATAAATTCTCAAATATATTAGATTGTATCAGACAGAGGCTGTTCTAATCCTCACAGATTCACCAGTATGTGTTATTATATATTTCTAATATTGTTTCTGATCTAACTCTCTTTTAAATTCTGTTGTTTGATGTTGTTTACTGTCAATGCAAATCCAACAAAGCCTCTTGTGTTTACCTGTTAGCTTGATTTCAGCTCTCTTTAAAGGGTTACTGCTGCAGTTTTGTGAAGTGAGGGGACTTGAAAGAGAAAAGTGTCAGATATTTATTGCATAGTATTCAACCAAACGTATGAAAGTATGAAATCCCCCATCATGCAACACAGCAGTATCTTCACTTACATCGACTGCTCCAAGTGGTAGACTCGACTCTAGAAGGTCCTGATCATTACCGTTATTTCCTCTCACTCTCCAGAGCCACAGACGACATTTTACAAACTGTTCGCAGCTCGCAGAGGCTGAATTGTAGTTTCCATGACAAGTAAAACGACCTTTGTGTGAAATCGATGTTGTGACCCTTGAAGAGAACCACTTTTGTCCTGCGCTAACTCTTTCCGGTGGCTTCTACTTTTCTGCATTAACTCCACTCTGCTGTGATGATTTACATGATTCAGAGAAGTGAAAGTTATTTCACCTCATCCTGAGACGTTCCTGACATTTCATCCCCAGTACGGGCCCATCGCAAAAAACTCTGTGTCTTACACTTCCCATCATGCAACTCAGTAGCTCCTTTACTCAGATTCACCAGGTCTGTACCCATCCCATGTTTCCATCGTCAGGGTGATGGTGAATATTGGATCTATATTTTGTGTTGGAGGTCTGGCTTGATTTGTACGTTGTTGCTGGACTGCAGACTCCTTTTAAATTAAAAAAATGTTTTGTTGTTGCTGTTTGTAAAGAAAAAGAAACAGAAAAGGGACACAATTTATGTTTTTCTTATTCATGTAACTGTAATAATGTAACAGTTATTTGTATTTGCCTGACCAAAACATCAATAAAAATGATGATAATAATAATAATGATGATGATGATACTAGTGAGTGTTGTAGTGGCAGATCTGAATTGTGCTGCTCCAGAATCAGATACCTGCACAATGAGGACACAGAGGAGATGATTGTATTATTGTATATAATTCGACAGATCCTCACAGTGCTGCACCTCACACTCACTCTGCTTAAACCAACTCTCACATTAGATCTTTACATGCAATGTACGTTATCGACTCACTGATAAAACAGTGGTGGTCTCTCTTTGAGGTTAAGCTTGAAGGTGAAGATGAGACTGATAAGAAACTCAACTCCTTATCCAGTGTCTAAATGTGGTCACTCTATTTTCTGTCTCTGCAGCCGGGACAAGGAGGACAAGGAGTCCTGTAAGACAGCGGAGGAGCAGCCGCCAGGACAGTCCGGTTACCTGCAGGCCGTGGACAGCGAGGGCGTCCCTCTGTGTCTGTCCTGCCAGCAGGCCTGCTCTGCCACCGGCGGGGCCTGGGACACGCGGTTCTGCAGTCACAGGTGATGCAAAAACATCCAGTTAGAGGACAAATTGGAGAGTGTGAATCAAACAGCAGATGCATGTAACTCAACACAGCCTCAAACTGAAATGTAAATCACAGAAGAGCATGTTAAATTTACTTTGGAATAGTTTGTGAATGTGATTTATTAAACTTTCCACGACTCACTGTTCTCCGTGCCTTAAAGCCCGCCCATCTGGCACCAAGAAAATTCAATTACAGTCGAAGCTCCGAGGGAGTTTGCACCAAACAAACGGAAAAAGACAACAGTACAACGATGACGCCACCTTGGTTTGCTTTGTTGAAATGATGCCGTTTGTTGTTAGCAGACATAATCAGACTCTAATAGTAAGAATGGCTCATTACTTAATCCTTTCCTGTCATCCTCACTTCCTCATCTCTGCTTTTTAACACCAACATAAAGACTCTTTTAGCACTAAGTGGAGAAATATTGTAGGTTCATTGTCTGAATTTTTCTTTCTATCCTTGAGCGAGACCCTGCACCTTTCTTCGCTCGGTCTGAATAAGACTGTCTGCTAAATTCTTACAACTCGAAAAACGTGTTGTGTCCATGTGTGCCTTTAGTCTTGCTACCTATTTAGGGTGGAAATTCAATTTCCTGAAGTGGCTTTCAAGAGCCGACTGCAGGTCATTCAGTCAAGGTGATGCACTTCACTTCTCTTTGGCTGGATGTTATCAAAATTTAACACATGACTCTTCTGAAAGCAGCACAAACACAGTGGTATCTGCAGTCCGGTAGCAAAAACACACCTTTGTTTGTGAACAGAAGATGATTTTTTTTCATGTTAAAATTTAAAAAGGATGTAAATTCAGTCCAGATGTTGCCATGTTTTGTTTTTTTTCCACCCGTAGATGCCAGGAGGAGTTCCAGTTGCGCTCCAGTCAGACGTACATGCGCTCGCGGGTGCTGGAGGTGGAGCAGGGGATCTGTCAGCTCTGCGGCCTCCACGCCCACGACCTGTACCTGAAGGTCCATGACGCTCCGCCTTCCCAACGCAAAGAGATGCTGGAGAACACCTGGCTGGCCCAGCTGTCACTCAAACAGGTGAGGGAAGCCAATATTTAATCTTTATATACTTTATAACCTATATTAAAATACTAATTTCACATCCAGCACTTTACTTTTCTTCCTAAATCCTTTAAAATCAACAAATACAACGCATATACAAGGTTGTTGCTTTGAGAAACAAGCGCAGTGGCAAAGGTGTTTACATGATGGGAACTTGGTTTTATCCATAACCATAAAGCTGACCAGCCCTCGCTCTCCTCTAGAGGTATTTTTTACAGCGCTCCAGCTGTGATCTCTGCCGTCTCCACAACAAACTAAACCTCCATTTGCTCTTGAACTCACCTCTCGAGCTGCCTGTAAACATCAAGGCCTTGTGGGAGATGGTGTTTGTAGAAGGCTGCGCACAACAAGCAGACTACACAACAATATTAGATCGCTTTTCGAAAAAAAAATAGAATAAAAAATCTCTACCTCTTTAAAGCATTACATTAAGAACATAAATATAAAATACATTTTCTCTTTCCACTTCCTTGATGATTTCTTCTTTCTTTAATAACTGTCAGAGACCCAAAGATTTCAAATGAAGAGATCAGAGAAAAGGTTAAACACGTCTAAGCTGCAAAACTTGGTGTTTTTTTCCCCCCATGATTAATCATCTGATGATCCCTCAGATTTATTTCAATCTTTGGAAAGGTCACGACCCCTCAGCAGGAAAACCACTGGAGTAAACTCAATATAAAGTTAAACAAAGCCAAAGTCACAGCAACAGAAGAGTTTTTCCTTTCATGTTGTTGCATTGATATTAACAATAATGACGTATGTATACTGTAACAGTGTAAGCAGCGCTTTATTGGATCAACGCATTTAAAACACTACGATATAAAGACACTCCACCAGTCTCCTGATGGGAGCTAAATAACTGACAAGGGAAGCCTTTTTTGTCTTTGTGTTTGTGCAAGTGCAAAAATAAAAGTGCCCTGTGCTCTGCATCCCACCCACCCACGCACACATGCGCACACACACTGTTTCTCACACACACACACACACACACACACACACACAGGTTGATCTGCACTCCAAGGGGCCAGCTCCCAGTAAATGGATTGCTGGGCCCATTGATTTTTTCTCCCAGTGCCAGGCCTCGACCAGTAAGCCTGTTTGATTTGGTTGGCTGTTATCCTGCAAAGCCAGCCCCCCCTCCCTCACCTTAAACACACACACACACACACACCACCTTCCTTCCCAGTGCCGCCGGCAGCAGCATCAGCACCAATCGATGCACCGAGCTTTAGAGGAAACAAACTCAGCCACATGATAAGACGCCGCAGCGGTGGAGGAGCCTCAAGATTATAGGCTCATTCTTTGGTTCATGCTGGGGGTTCTGGTGTGTGTGTGTGTGTCTGTGTGTCGGTGTACTGGTCTTTATATGTACCTTGGGGTCCCTTTCTGTGTGTGTGTACCGTGCATGTATTGGTATTTTGGGTTGTATTGGCCTTCAGGTGCCTGCAAGCAGAAGTTTGTCTAAGTGTGTATCAGTGGGTCTGGTGCAGCAAGATTCATGGGTTTCTGCACAAAAGCAGGATGAATCGACTGAAATGTGCAAGAGTGTGTGTGTGTGTGCGTGCGTGTGTGTGTGTGTGTGTGTGTGTGTGCGCGTGTGTGTGTGTGTGTGTGTGTGTAGGGATGTGAACTCTGCCCCTGTGAGCATGCCCGGTCTTTAAATCTGTTGGGATCAATTCCAGCTCGCTGCCTTAATGTCGGCAGAGGAGCACTCAAAGCAGGAAAATGGATTTTTGGCCCTGAACTCCTCCCATCAGGCTCCGCTCTCTCTGTTTCTAATTCTCTCAATCATCATTTGCTCTTCCACTTTCTTCCTCTGTATTCTGTCCGTCAGTCTGCGTTTCTTTCTTTCTTTCTTTGTCCTTTTTTTTTCAATTTCTGCCTCTCCCTCCTCATTGTGTCTTTTCAGTTTTTCAAAATAAAAGATTGCGGTAATTCAATTTCCAGGTCACTTTTGTTCACAGTGTTTCCTCCCCGTTCTCATGGACCTTGAGGTTTATATGCAAAGAAACTGAAAAAAAAAAAAAACAAGGTCCTAGCAAGGTCGGCTATTTTGTGTCACAGCTTCGACTTCCATCTCATCTCCTTTCATTCATATGTATTTTCTGTGTGACTTCACTGTGACAATAAGTGACATTAACCAGGTAGGTATGCTCCATATTAAAATCACTGAGAAGCTGTGGCAGAGACTTTTGTTGAAAACATAAAGAAGCTGCATGAAAAGAGCTTTGCTATCGCTCCAACGCCAGCGTTAGCATGAACAGTTGTTCGCCTCAAAGTCCAAAAGAAAGTTGTGGGGTACTTTTCACAATATTCTTTCATTTTATAGACGATTCATAAACGACTACACACTATGTAGCCCATTAGTTCAGGATGCTAACATCAGCTCAGTGTTGGTAGGTTTCTTTCAAAGAGAAATTGATGGACCAACTTACGAAGGAAAATCAAGAAGCGTTTTGTCACAAATTGACAAAAATGTGAACGTAGGAGCATGCATCCTGTTGTAAATCGTTATTCCCTGTGGTTTATTTAACCTCATTTCTGTGCCTTTGTCTGTCACACACTCACAACTAGTCACTGATTAAGTTTCCCTACAGCTGCCCATTATGTAGGCCATAAGCATTTTGGTGATTTATAAGGCTGCACCTGAGGCATCTGCTGGGTGTGATGGATAATAGAGAGCTAAAGTTCACTGTCATCGATTTGGTGCAATTATTATTTTCATCAACTGGTCTTATCCTCACAGTCACATGGGCTTACATTAATCTCAGCATTTAAACCTTTATCAGAGGCATCCTGCGTTTTGTTTTCATTATTTACTGCTGTAGATTTCTGACACTTATGTGCTTTGCTGTCTCATTTATTTTTATCTTTTTGTTATTGTGGAGCACACTGCAGAAGTGCCCCTGCGGTGCAGAGATTTGTTTGATATGAATGATTTTGTGTGTGTGTGTGTGTGTGTGTGTGTGTGTGTGTGTGTGTGTGTGTGTGTGTGTGTGTGCATTGGTGTGCTGTAAAATAACAATTTGGGTCACTATAGAGCTCAGAAACACTGAGCTCTACTGAAGAAATAACATCAGTTCAACAAAAATTAACTCCAGCATAGATGGATGGTTTGGGAAGGCCGTGCAATCACAGCTTGTTTTGGGCAATTTGGAGCGCTTTATGGAACCATCCAAGGGTAGTCAGTGTACCGAGACGCTCACTGCTCCACTCTGTGTGTTTTCTAGCTGAATGAAATGATCCGCGCTCCGGTCGAAGGGGATTTCTGGCAGGTGGACCACATCCGGCCGGTCTACAGCGGAGGAGGACAGTGCTCTCTGGACAACCTGCAGACGCTCTGCACCGTCTGCCACAAAGCCGTACGTGAACAACCCGCACCGCTGCACCCATAACAACCCCCAAGGGCTTAAGGGGCAAAAGCAATTTATCTAACATTTAAGGTGCACACTGTGGATGGACCTCTCCTTTATCCACGTATGAAAAGAAAAACTCATCACTCATGTTGAGGATCATGTGCGATGGCAGTAATGTGATACATGGTCAAACACATAGATCAAAAGTCATACCATCGCTCACAAAGCTATATAGATATTCTCTGTAATAACATCACATGATGTGGTTGTATGACATATTGATATATAGCGTTTGTGGCAAAATACTATATATCTGTCTTGGGAACATTTTCCTCTGTGGGCATCTTAGGCCAATTTTTCATAATCACTGGCAATTCACTTCTTAAAAACAGAACTGATTTGAGCCGCAGAGGTTTCAAAATAAAATACAGCTTTTATTGTAACCATAAATGTGCTTTATTGTCACGCCGGAGAGCATTTTTGTCAGAGTGGGTGTCAGTTTGGACGGAGATGCTTCCTCCATTGACGTATATAAACTGATGTGGAGAACTGGGCGTTCTGATAAGGGGATCCTCTTCGCTGTTTATGCCACCGCTCAGACACTTTAATCTAAAGATGCTCGATATATTGATCTCACTTTTTTTTTTCCTTCTGCGCCGACTGCAGATTTAACCTCTTACATCATGTTCCATTTTTCTCCACAGAGGACGGCTCAGCAAGCCAAAGAACGGAGCCGGATGAGGAAGAGTGCCGCTGCCTCCAAGGTTGCGTCAGACATCAGTAGGTTCTTCATCAGGAAATGAGACGACACACAGGTTTAGTAAGGGTTGTATAGGTGTAAAATCTCCTGAATCAAATTGGTGACATGATTTCTGACAGTTTGGACCAAGATGCATCATGATTTTTTCAAAGACAAGCTTCACATTACGGTATACCGCAAATGCCATTCACTGTGACAGATTAGGATGAAAGGCCAGCTTTTCTTTTGGAGTCGCCTCTGCTTCTTCTTCCTCACTTTCCGATGATATCACTGGGCGCCCTGCTGGACCCCGCTGCAGGGAGATGCTGTAACAGTGGAGATTTACCTGAAATAAGAAAAAAAAAAAGGAAAGAAAACACTGACGACTACATCAAATGCAAATTCAGCCAGCTCCTCTCTCGTCCCCGAACCGTCACGAGTGCGGTAGTTTTGATTTATGACGGCCCCCTTTTTTGCTCGAGGCTGAAATGGAGCAGGTTGTTTAGAAAGATGCTGCTATTTTAAGATTTTGCAAACTTGGTGGAAAGTAGCAGGTGAGAGATGAACCAGGGGGGGCTTTGCGATTAAAACTCTACGCCAGAAAGCACAACCAAGTGTCCTCAATGACAACAAGTAGCACCTTGCGAATCTTCCACCCCTGGATGATAGATGCATTCTCCTGAGTGAAATAAAAACCTATTTTCATCATGTTGCATGTGTCTCCTTCTGTTCTGCCGGTGCTTTAACCACGGTTCGGACTGTAAATACACCAAGACGTTGGTTGTTCTGACAAGCTCGCAAATCGTTTCATTGCCTCAAGTCAGGAACATCATTGTCCACGTCCACGCATCTACCTCCTCTTCAGCTGTGCTTGATGATCTGAACAGAGCTAAAGTCAGTCAGGAGGGCTATGTTTAGAGAGACGGAGAGCAGAGTTACTATGGAAACAAGGCTTCAGGTTCAGCGATGTCGGGAATATTGAATCTGTTCTTGTGAGAGTTATACAATGAGCCAGACAGACATCAGAAACTCCAATCAATACCAGCAGGCTCCTGTGAAAATGAGGCCGTCACATTCCTCCGCAGCAGAATTTCACTTCCCCCCTCGGAGGCCGAGGCTCCGTCGACAATGTCGCAGATGTTGTCATGTCACGATTTGTCTGTTTGTCAAACTCCCCAACTCAGCACATTCCTGCCATCGCTGGAAAGTTTCAAATTTTTCTGGCAGGCCCAACTTCTCCCGGCCAATGGAAGCGCTCGGTGGAAGCCACAGCCTCAAACTTTCTCAGAGCCCATGTGGGTGCGAGCGTGGGTGTATGTGTATTTCCCCTACGGCTGCTCCAGGTCTCCACTTAATAAGACCGTTGTTCCTCTCCTGTCCAAACCGACAAGCTTTGTGAGTAATGAACATCTCCCAGGCAGCCTTCCAACAACAGCAGGTTTCAGTGTCAGTCCCTGTCAGCAGCCAATGACTCTGATCTGCTGTTTTATTACACCCAAAAGGTGTGTGTGTTTGCACGTGTGTGTGTGCAGAAGAAAGTGATTGAAGAAGGAAGGCGGAGAGAAAGTGTAGCCAAGTGTGTTTCTGCACGTTACACAAATAAAGCGTGTGTGTTTGGCAGAGGAGAAGTGTATATTGGAAGAGGGAGGAAGTGTGTGTGTGTTTGTCAGATGGAGCCATAATGAGGCAGCGCCCAGATGAAGACGTCTCATGTTCTTCCCAGAGGGTCTGCTGGGTAAAGAGCGGTTATGCATCCGCGTGACACTGTTTGCATTGGACAACCTATCAGCCCAGAGGAAAAACATTACCTCTGCAGGTGATGACAGTAATAAAGATAGACTGGAGCACCGACAGACGGCTGCAGAGGTCTGCCTGTTTGCTCTCTGTCTAACACACCCCTCCTGTTTTTTTTTTTCAAGTCAGCATCACAGCAAAACCCAACTCACTTTTCTTCTTTCTTTTTTTCTTCTCCATCAAGTGCAATCAACATCTTTGCCTCCGCGCCACTGCTGCAGACATATTTCAACATGTTCCATAGCAACACGGCATACAGTGAACGTCACATGGCCAAAATTAGCGGGGGCAAACATGTAGCGGAAATAATGACTTATAGCTCGAAAAGGCACAGAGTATAGTGACATGAGAAAGACAGAGGAGGGAGAGAAGAAAAATAGCGCCACCTGAAGAAAATCCAAAGCAAACAGAAGTCAAAGGAAGTGCAGTGGTGAATATCAAAGTTAAAGACAGTTAATACAAGAGCAATATAATGGTGCTTTAATATTAATGTATATAGAGCTGAAAATAGTAAAATAATATAATATAATAAATCAAAAAATCCTATTTGTGCACTTAAGTATCAAGAAACATTTGGATATCAATGCAACACCTCATGTTAACATCAGACTTACACCCCCAGTGTGTCACAATGTAGGCCACTGAACCTCCAGGGGCCTCGGCAGGGCTCATGGGGGGTCCAAAGAAAATTGAGAAATAGATTAACATCGTTATGACTCAATTCCATATAGGAATTTACTCAATTAAAGACGTTATATTATGTATAAAAATGTAATTGTAGGTTTCACTCTCAGCACCATTCCCCTGTAGGTTGTGCTGCTAACAGTGTGTCCTTTTAGGGGTCTATGACATGAAAATGTGTGCTGCTCCGACCAGGCAGGAACTGACAGTAAACTATACAAATCATTCATAATTCAATCATGATTTGCATTCAGACAGCAAGGCGTTATATTTGGCGCCATTCCACTGGTTATTCCATTTCAACCTCGCCTGCCCTCATAATCTACTTTGGCCTTTTCAAGCTGAAGGAAGCGCTTCTACAAACCCAATCTTGTGTGACAGGTGTGATGGAGAAGGGCCAATAAAAGCCTGCACAGAGCGCCGCGTGCAGCCGTTGGCTCTCCAATCCGTGGCTGAATCCTGCTGTGGTTTGATTCCTGGCTGCCATACTCTCCACTGTGAACCCTCTGTGCCTGTGACCCTCGCTGCCCTTCAGCAAGGAAGAGGAAATAGACGCGAGGGAGGCCCGAAACCTCCCCTGCTGCGCTCTTCCAGCAGTGGAATAAAAAAAAAAAAGGGGATGGCAGCTCTGATGTTCTGTCGTCTGGAGGAATGTGAACTAGAGAACCTCATTACAGAAAAGGAGCGGACCTTTAGTCAGACCTCTGCGGTGTTGTGTTTCAACAACCAGAAAGCTTGTACTATAAAAGGCCGGACCTGTATCGTCTAATTGAACTCTCGAGTCAACACCTAGGAAGGAAGTCTTGGCTTTAAACAGCCGCAGCCGACGAGAGGCTTTTGTCTTTATTGTCACATTATCTCTTGGGATGGTGATGAGATGATTAATCATCTCCTGCTGCAGCCTCGTGCTGGCACCGCTCGGCGGAGCGCGACGCCCTGGGTGGAGGAAAATGGTATTATGGCCCAGGTAATTGGTGGAGGACCATCACTCATAAGCGATCTAATTAATCTCATTAAAGCACCCTCTCTGGTTGCACGGAGTTTCTTGAGGCCCGCTGCAGCAGAAGGCGTTTTTTCCAAAATGATACTCCAGGAGGAAAGGAAAGAAGAAAAAAAATGCAGCTGAAGCCAGTAACAGAGCAATCGATACAACAATCCCATGTAAACCGTGGCGGGCTATTTTCTAATGTCATCCGGCATAGTAGGGGATGTGCAGTGCTAAAAGGATGCTTTCTCATTGCTCAGCTGGAGATGGCTTTTGTCAAGTCCAAATTCTATTTATTCAAGATGGCTCCCTGGTTGTCTCCCAAGATGCATGGCATGCTGCGGATTAAGACCAAAAACGCAATCAATTCACCCAGCAGGAGATCAGGGGAAATAACAGATAAGGTTCTTAGCATAATTCATACAGTCCCCAATCTGGCTAGGATTAATGTATGTCTTCACTGTAGCTCGCTCTCATTTGTATGTTGGAGCTGGTGTGGGGCTAAATTGGCGCCTCATGTGGCCCATTACAATCAGGTTTTGTTTAGAAAGGCGCCTGTGAGGACTGGATCTGACCACATTGTTTTACATGGCATCTGTACCTAATGCAATTCAGGACTGATGTGACCTCATCTGCATTTTATTATCATTAAGAATTTATTCTCTTGTGTCAGTGTGTTAATCAGTGTAGAAGCAAATGATATATATGTATATATAATGGAAAAGGTCACATGCATGAAATATTTAAGCCTCATGTTTATGGCATTAACACGATATATCTTTGATCGGTTAAAGGGTTACAGTTACGTAAGTGAGTCCTGGCGGCACTTGACATCAGAGGGAAGAAAGCCACAGTGGGCTACTCTGTTATCGCTCTCCCCTTTCATTTATGCCATGTTCAGATGATTGGGGTTAAAAATGGAAAGCAGAACAAAACCCCCTCCAACAAGTTTCCTTTTCATGAGCCTTAAAAGTCGTCTTTTCATCTCCTGTTTTATTTTGCGGCCATTGATCAGCCATCTTTCATAGATTGCTTCCAGACATCTATTCAGCCACTTTGTCGCTGCTCAGCATGCCTCTATTTCATAGGTCTTAATGGCAAGGTCTGGCTTTCTTTCTTGCCTCGGATTAAAACCTGAATTGCAATCACTTTAATTGCCAGCAAATTCACAGGAAAGGGTCTTTGTCGATTTTTGTAAAAAGTGAATAACACAACGGAAAGTTTCACAGAGCATGCTGATGGAAAAATGGGCATTTTTTTCTCATTTGGGGGCAAAACAGGGGTTCTCTTGCCTCATTCACTGAAATTAGGATACTTTTTTTTTTATCCCCTTCAGCGCATGAGCCAGAAAAAGGTCATGTCAGTCTTGTGACAAGAGTGACAGGTCTGGGGCATCATTACTGAGACTTGGAAGGTCTGTGTAAGCACCTTTGGTCACCTCAGGAGAATAGATCCCCACTGCGCTGCCGCCGGCCTAATGAGCACAGTCAGCCCTGCATCTAATGAGGAGAGGGCGATTGCGACTGTCTTCCATCAGACCTCCTCTCCGTCCCTACAACATCCCCATAATGCCTTGAACACACAGCGTGAGCAACCGAACAGCGCCTGATATCTTGTTACAGATCAATGCGAGGGGCTGCTGCAACGTCTTAAATCGCACGCGTACATTGTGACTTGAAGTTGCCTTCAGGTTCGACTCTTCGACGGTATTTACCCGCGCTTCTTACACAGTCACTGAGATCATGTGGTGGCGGTGTGTCTGCGCACGGCTGTGAGGAATAAATCAAGGCGCTTTCAAGTCATTGTGAAAAAATATCAGCAGCCTGTCCTCTGTGCCATCACTTCTCTCCAGTTGGCAAGACATGCTTGTGGATTACATCTACTAAAGCAGTCCTTTTTTAGCTCCTAGTCAAACACTTTGTGGATTCTTGGCACGTCAAACTCTTTTTAAAAAAAACAAACTCCACACTCCTGATAACTTACTTTTTGGTTGTGTTCTCAGGCTCTTTGAATTTCATATTGGAGTGTGTGTAATGCTTTATAGATGCCAGAAGGGAACCTCATCCCGTCCAAGCAGCTGAAAAACAGCTCACCTTCTCACACATGTTGCGAATCATCCTGCTTCGTCTACAAACACAGCTACAGGTTCGCCACTTTAATATTATATTTCAGCAGAGTTGAGCAGCAACATGAGCTCTTATCTCTCCATTAGGGTTTTCTTAAAACTGGATGAACCTCTTTCAGTGGGTATCGGTGGACAGATTGGCTTTGGACTCTGCAACAATTGATTTGCCTTTGGTGGTGATCCAGATCTGGGATTTCTGCCACTAGATGATTATCACCTTGTAGTCATAATTATAAAACTAACAACAAAAACACAGAGTTGACTCCCAAAACTTTTGGGATAAGTTTGCAGAGGCCAGGGTTTACACTTGTAAAGTGTGAGGAACACTTTCTTGGGGTGTAAGTTGGAGAGTCGCTCAGCGTTGGCAGAAGATTTCTGTGTATTTTATAGTTTATAAATTAGCCCAATTAAATCAGGAAGGAAGGAAACACCTTTTGCTTTTGCAAACACAATATTGTACATTTTTCATAGTTAGGCTGGCATTTCAGTGTAAACAGTTGGCCAAAGCTTTTTAAAAAAGCTGTGTCCCTCCCTCATACGGCAGCAAAGAGTTGGACCTGTTAATACACAGTTGGTGCATTTACTGTAACCAGGAGCAGTGTTTAATTTGGCTCTTTCCTTTTTGATTTTCTATGACTTAACAATATTAGAAAATGATGGTCATTCTCAAATTAGTTTGTAAATGATCTCATTAGCTGTTGCTACACAACCCGGCGCTAAAAATACACATGAATGAAAAAAAAAATGTGCAGCCACGTGAAATGCAACCAATCTGTCATCAATCTTTCATCATACATATTAATCATGCTCCATGCTGATGCAAAACCAATTATACCTGTGTCACAAATGTCTATTGAAATTTATTGATGAGCACTTTCACAATTGGCTTTTCGAGTGGGTTGAATTTGGCCACTTCAACCGTGGACATCTTCACACCCACACTACATTTTCTTTTTCTTCTTCTTTCTCTTTTTTTTGTATACACAGTTATGCCAGTTTCTCAATTACTGTGTGAGTGGGCTGGTGCAAAAAAATAAAAAAAGAAGGGGGGAAAGTTGGCTATAGCAACGTTCACCACCGGCCCACACAGAATTATTCTATGTGATGATATAAATCTTATTTAATTATATGAGAGCGGGCCGGTTTGCCAGCAATGATGAAAGGAGCGAGGTGTTCAGATATACCTGCAGAAGCGAGGGCTTTTCACGTGGCAAAAGCTTCGGCGCTAATCCTGAGAGTGTAAAAACCAAGTCAGCACGGTGCCAGCGTTTATATAAGTCCACACCGTTGGATAATTTAACTTTTAGTTAGTTAGTTTTGAACACATGATGTCCTTGATCTGTGTTGGGCGCGTTACAGAACAGGCAGCGCTGGTACCAGCAATTAAGCAGCAGCAGCCACTGGTGTTGGCTGTGTGGTAGCAGCTGGGTGGTAACATGGGTGTTGTGATCCACTTTGACATCAGACGTATGATAGTCGGTGGGGATTTGAATCACGTTGGTGTGATCTAACATCTGCCTGTGTGTGAAGAACGAGAAAAAGGGTCTCTGCCTCCGAATCTTTAAAGACAAGGACGACTTCAATCACAAAGTCGAGCCGTAACTTTTCTGTACTTGCGGTCTTGTTCACGGCAGGAGTTTTCTTCCAGTGAATCGCTTTGTGTGACATGATGTCTTAAAGGACGGATGGTTTAAATTCACCATTCGACATCTTAATCCATGCTTACAAGTGGCGAAACCTTGATGTACTGTAAGCACTAAGCATACATCGGTTTAACAAGTGCAAGGTAGAGGTAGAGAAGTGCATCGTGAGTGCATCTCAGGTATGTTGGAGGAGATGAGGAGATGCTTTTCACTTGTGCTGAATGGCCTCGAGTTAAATGAGATCTGAGTCTCATCTGTCGACAGTGGAAGATGGCACAACCAGGATTCCCTCTGGGGAGAGTGACTCTGCAGCAGACGCAGATATTCATCCACACTGATACAATAACACGCTAATTTTCTAACACAGACACTCTAAACACGCCTGTCACCACCTGTCCAGCACAGTCTGCATGAACCGAGGAAGTCGACACGTCTTTGTTTTTTTAAAGTTGTGTAAACGCCCAGACAAAGCCCGATGTTTTTGAAAAGGTGCGAGCAGAGGGAAGTTTCAATTATCCGTCAAACACTTTGAAACTTAAAAAAAAAAAATTCCCTGACCTTCCCATCTTCTAAAAAATCTCTCTGCTGAACGTTCCTCACGTCTTTGAAGCCCACAGTTGGTAAATTGACAGAAATATTAGGTTCAGCTGCCTTTTCTTCTTCTGGTTTGTCCTTGTTAGTCACACACTGATCACTCCTCTATTCTCTACAGTTTCTCCCTTCAGCCTTTGCCAAGTATATAAAAGGAAAAAACACACAGAGGCATATATCGGAAATAATAAAATCAGATTTTTGAAAGAGAGACTCATTCATGTCATTCTCTTGTTTAATTAGTTTCCTTAACGAGAGCTTAGACAGTTTGTTCACTACACTAGAAATACATCGCAGTTTAATTATTTGATCCATTTATCTGTACACATTGAACTTCCAGTGCATTCCTCCATGTCTCCACATGCCGTGCAGCGTCGTGGCTGTGGCCCTTTAATAGATTAGCTAAGTTCAGATGAAATTTTAATAATGTCTGTGGGGGAACTTTGCTTTAGCTAAAGAGAAGAAGAGCAATAAAGATGATACAACCGGTAAATACAGCAATCAAACACACTCAGGGAAACGGAGCAAATGAATAAAGATACAGCGTCTTTGGTTTGGGCGCACTGTATCAGGAGGATGTCATATATATAAATATATCCGCACATGGCAAGCGCTTCATAAGCTATTCATAGCGTCACATGTACTGTAACATATGTGCTGGAATGAGTTAATGAGTCGTTTTAAGTTAATGAGGGGCTGATTCAAAGAGAGAACGACGACACACTGAGGAATTATCCTGCAGCAGGTGCCTCTTTGGGATATTTCTCTCAGACACACACAAAGGATTAAGCTTTGTTACACCCACAATGGACACACAAACACGAATCACTACCTCACACACACATACACACACACACACAGACCTCTGCTGTTAAGGACATGTGGACAGATGATAAATAATCTTTTGGCATCATTATCTCAATGTCAGCGTTTTCGGGAACCGTAGGCGAACAAAGGCAAACATGCTAAATATGAACACAAATACAAAAACCCTTTTAGTGTTGTGTGACAGTGGCTGCTTTTTATTTCCTGCTGTGCTTGCCTCTGCACAGCAGGAAATAAAAATATATAGATTTTAGTGTTTTTCATTATTGTGTAATATATCTTATGAAACCGCAGTAGTTATAGAAGCAAAATACCATTATCATATCTCAAACCCAAAACCAGAGTCACTATTTTCATCTGTGCTGCTTCACCTTAAAATATCAATAAACCCTTGGCAGCACCCCCACTGCTTCACCCGACTGCTGCGAACACAGAGGAACCAGATTTCTATGCTCTGTCGACCCAAATCCAGCTTTGGAAAGCCTCAACTCCTACCTTTCCAATTCAGCTTTCTCAATAACCAACTCATCCTCCTCCTCACACTCCCACTCGGCCGCATAATCCATAGCGTTTTGTTTCGCTGCTACACCGATGACACCCAGCTGTATCTCCCGCGGAAAACCTGGCGATCCAAAAAACGCTTCTGTCGCGTCGAGCACATAGGACGTCCTGGGACTTGTTGAGATTTATTTTATCGGGTCGTCTTCTCCACAAAAGACTGATCCTAAACAAACGTCACAGTGAAAATGGCAACTTAGGAGAATCTCGTTTAAGTCCTTGTGCAGCTTATGAAACATCAAAGGCTGTTCGCTTTAGACTATCAGAACATTTTACCAATCATTATCAATTCATGTCAGTGTTTTTTCCTGCTGTGGAACTAAGTGCCACGCGAGGTTGCTTGCATAAGTAGACTCCAGATAGACATCAGAGCTCATTTTGTTACACAAAGCTGTCTAGTCCTGTCTGCCTTTTTTAGCCTGGGCAAATAAAAAACTATATATTTTGCCTACTGACGAGCGTCTTTGAGAACAAACTAAATCAATTATATTTGTATATTTCTGCAGAGTTTGTGAAGTCTATAAAAAAAAAGTTTGTCTCGTCTTTACTTCTTACTTCATATCTATGGTAGACAAGGTCAATTTGTTGCCTGGTTTGATTGAAAGAAGACAAATAGTCGGGGATTTCAGTGTTCAGTCTGTCTGGTGTTTTATACTGTAGGTACTTTACAGTCAGTGAGGTCTATCCATTGTTGTTGTTGGAAACCATGCAGGTAGATGAGCATGAAAGGAAACTAGAGGCTGTGTGAAGCCAAAACAATGAGCTGAAAGATACTAAAACGCTGCAGAAACGTTGATGAGTGCAGCTTTAAGTTTTGCAGCTCTGCAGATACTTCTCCCAAAATCGATAATTCACCAATTTTCTACTCACCGTCATGCCAAGGAAGGGTTCGGAAACACTTTTGGAGTTCCAGGGCTTTTGTGCAGATAGAGTTCACTTTTCAATCGTCCAAAACACACACTATGAAAATACCTCCATACTGCTCGTCTGTACTGACCCAAGTGTCCTGAAGCCGCCACATGAAAAAGTTGTTAGGAAAAACTTAATTTGATCTCTGTTTTTAGCCTTGTTGTAGCAGTAGCTTGCGAGATGTTCTTCCGTGTTTACATCATGCATCCAATGGTTTACAACGACGAACGAACATCTCGCAGCAAATCAAGATCAAATTAAAATTTTCCGAACAACTTTTTCATGCCGCGGCTTCAGGACACTTGGGTCAGTACAGACGAGCAGTATGGAGGTATCTGGATGTTTCGTAGTGTGTGTTTTGGACAATGCAAAAATGAACTCTATCCACCGCCATTATATGAAACCCCGTTGCCAGCCGGACCCCCCCTGGAAATCCTAAAGCGTTTCCGAACCCTTCCTTGGCATGATGGTAAGTAGAAAGTTGGTGAATTATCAATCTTGGGTGAAGTATCCGTTTAATATTTTAAAAGAGCCCACGCTCTAACTTCTCCACACACACCTGGACCAACCCAACCCCCCACAGCCCAGTCCACCCTCGCCACACACAATCAACCGACCCGTGGCGTGCAGATGAGGTCGGCAATGTCATTTTATATTCCAAAAATAAGTGTAAAATGTGTTTTGATAAGTTGACTCACACGGTGAAACACAGTCAAACAAAACCAGGTCACTGTGACCCGTGAAGGCCGGCGGCGTTACGTGGACTGTTAAGTGGACTCTGCAGTGACTGGGTTATCAGAAAGTGACAACATGGGACAACTTGACATCCATCCATTAGTAAAAACCACTTATCCATATCGGATTGTAGAGGGGCGATTACAACACACAACGACACCGACTGTGTCTCTGTGTCTTTGGAAAGTATCGAGCCACCGGCGACTTCAGCGTTACTTTGCATCGACTCTCTCCAAGTCTCTGAAACTCTGAGATTTGTGACAGCAAAGGCCATTCATGTAATTTTCACCATCATTAAACCACTCAGTGAGGCATGTATGGACGTATGTATACTCATTTATTCAGTTTTTTCTTTTAGATTTAAAAAAAAAGAGAGAAAAAAGACACACAGGATTTTTATTATTGGCTGCATGACTACAGTCTTTTCAGTTGTTGAGGCGCTGATGACAAAAGGCATAGCAGAGTATAAACTGAACCATTAGGAGGAAAAATAATTATCAGGGTAGGTATTTTCTTGGTGTTGTGATTGCAGGGTCATTATGCTCTCCCTAATGAAACAAACCAGCAGAGAGCCTCCATCTCGGCTCTAGCCGTTATTGTCGCTCTTCAGAGAATATAAAAAGGAAAACACTTCAGCAGCAGGCTAATTAAAACCAGAGAGGTCTGGATGAGGAGGCCAAACAACCTACACAGGTGGCGAGCATGTCACTGTGAGTGTGTGAGCTACTGTAGCATCATGTTTATGCATGTCTGTATGTGTCTGTGTGTGGCAGTGATACATGTATGTATGCGTTTCTTTTTTCTTTACTTGCGTGTGTCAGTGTGGTATGAGTGAGGCCGCAAATGTGTTTGTGTGTAACAGAAGCAGCAGGTCTCATGTATGTGTGTATGTATGTGTGTGTGTGTGTGTGTGTGTGTGTGTGTGTGTGTGATTGTTAGAGGTGCTCTCCATTCATTTTAATGGCTTCAGCCTCCACCGCTGTCGTTTCGTTCCGCAGCCTCCACCGCTGACAGGAAGGACCTGGCAGCTTTCATCTGACAGGACCCTGCTCAAATAGGCCATTGGTGCACCATAATTAGTTCAAATGTCGAAGCTGGTGAAATATTGATGATTGGGGACGAGTGGGGAGGAAGACATTTCACATCAACTGTGTGTGTGTGTGTATGTGTGTGTTTTTTTTTAGCTGTCTCTTTTTAAAGGACAGCTGGTGCTCTGCGGTTCCCACCACGAACATGAATCTCTGGTGTTCAGGCCACTAGAGGATGCATTTGCATCGGGCAGAGAAATAAACTGGGGTAGTAAAAGGAATAATTACAGAGGAAAACTGTGAAATAATGTCTTGTTTTTCTCTGAGAACAGCTGGCTGAAGAGAAGAACGCTGCAGATTTTTTCCTTTTCTTTTTTCACAATGAGAAAAACAGATACCTTAGCACTGGTTGGAAACAAAAAAAAAAAAGTATACCACACTACGAAGACAGAGGCTAATTTATGCTCCTGCCAATCATTGGATATAATTGCGCTACCATGGCATAATGGCAGCCCGGGCCCAGTCATTTTCCCCCTCCGGCTCTATCTCAGGTACTTAGAGGGGTTTCCATCAGCTCCTGATTTTTCAAGAGAGACCTCTCAGACAGGAATGACAATGGACTTTCAATGGCTTATAATTATGCCACTTTCCTGCGCAATTTCCTGGACATCATTTGCATTAAGACTCATATGGATATAAGTGCACGGAGTGCCGCTCTGCCGAGGCCTTTTGATCAACTCCACCAAGTGCCATGACATTTCCTGGAATGTGTCTGAGCCTCCGCCGTCCGACGGTTATCTGAATCTGTTAATTAGATGGATCACATCCAAACTTTGTGACAGTCTGTGTGTGTGTGTGTGTTTGTGATGGAGGATCACTGAGTGTGCAGAGAGACACCTTGGATTTATGGCATAAAAAGCGGCGTCCTTTCTTCAAGGTTATTGAATGCTGCATCTTGTTTGCTTTTTTTCTTTTTCTTTTTTTTTTAAAAATCCTGTAAAAACAGAGGAAATGATGCTGGATGTTTGTGCTGTCCATCTGCTCTGCTGCCACTGAAGGCCAAAGGTAATACTGCCATCTAGTGGACACGAGGCAGTAGAGCAGCAGAGGAATTTGTGCTGAACACTAAAAACCTGAATTCAGTATATTAAAAAAAAAGGGCTGAGATTGCTCTTATCCAAAACAAAATGAAGTCAAATGATGCATCAAGTATTGATCTGGCAGAATATTTAAAAGCAGCATCCTGGCTTTGAGTCAGCCTGTAAAGTTGGATCATGTGTTCATGTGCTGCTCACACAGTCATAGCAGGGGTGCAAACTCATCAGGGGTAAAAAAGGTGACAAGATACCGACCCCCTAGGGTGTCCGGGGGCATGCTCCCCCGGGGAATTTTTAAAAAAAAACCAACTTTAAAGGTGAATTTACAGTCAATTTTAGCATGAGACTAGGGTCCAGATTTACTCAGGTTTGCACAGCTTTTGCTCCTGTTAAACCTGCACAATCTGTCTCTGTTTGGTTTTGAAACATGTGAAGAGGGTCTTCAGCCTGTGCAGGTTTAGCATGAGTAAAAGCTGTGCAAAACTTGGAGAATCTGTCCCTTGATGTCCATCAGATCAACCTTGCAAACCTTGCCTTCAAACTAAATAAAATTTAATACAGACTGATTGGTTCATTGTGAAACATTTATTTATTGATGTAAATGTGTTTTCTGTACGTAGGCTATGCTCTGAGGCAGCGCTGCTCTTTCTGTCCAATAACACGCATGAAGCTTAAAAATGCCATAGGTTACATAAAACATATTAAGCGGCAATATGTATTTAAAAGATGTTCAAGCAAACGGTTCGGTTCACGGTTTTGTGGTCATGGTTTTCGGTTCGGTTTCGTATACTCTGATTGTTGGGAAAATCAATCATGTCTTTGAATATTCAGGTTAAAACTGAAAGAATGAGGCAGTCTGACATCTGATCCATCATTGTGACAGTCTGAGGTTAAAAGTAGCTGAGATTCTGGCTGCAAGAGAGGAGACATTGATAGTTCCAACATGTTTTAATTTATTGGGCAAAGAAAGTTATCTAACAAATGCTAAGAATAATTAGATATTCACTGAAATATATAACCTATATTTATTAATTGTGGTTCTTACAAAAAATATATCTTATAAAATATAAAAGCTAAAATATCTCTTAAAGCTCTGCCCCTTTAATTAGTGCATACAAAATAATTTAACTTTAGCCTACTACTTTTACAACCACATTATTTACCAGCAACATAAAGTGAAACAGAGGCAGAGGTGTCCTGCCACAGTCAGTCAACCTCCTCCTCCTCCTCCTCCTCCTCCTCTGCTGCTGCTGCTGAACAGGTCGCTCTGGAGCTAGTCTCGCTCGCCAGACCCTCCTCCAGAGAAGAGGGAGACACTGGAGCTAATAAATGCTAAACGCGCTAATCGCTAATTGGCCGCGATCGCGATCATCACACACACGCGGTCCCATACAGCACCTATACAACGCTGCTGGCGCATCTTCTAGCTCCGACTCTTTCACTCGCCATGCTCAAAAAGTCGCGTTAGTTAGTTAGTCTGTATTAAAAGAGAAGCTTCAGGTGTGTATTGCTGGACAGAAGAGCAGCGCTGCCACCACTTGTTGTCATCCAGATAAGGTGCATGCGCCTTAAAGAGACAGGTGCATTGCTTCGCCTCGCTTCGCCTCGCCGGACCCCCCCCCCCCCCCCCTCTCAAATTTTTTTTATTGCGGATTTACACGAATCACACAAATGACCAATTTGGGATCCAAAACGGCGAATTTCGCCGAAAGGTGACAAGTTTGCACCCCTGCATAGTGATGATAATAATGGTATTTGTGTGTGGGACCTCTGCCTGCACTCGGCTCTGTGCGCTCCTGTTCTTTGAGTTGTAATTAGAGCTTGGCCGCTAGTTTTCCTTTCAGATGGCTTCTTAATTCTGGGATTTGCTGCTCACAAAAGCCGCTCTCATATCTCCTCCTCTCTGCGGATTTTCGAGCAGTAGGCGTCTCTTATTCAGCTTGAGAGGATGCTGAAAATAAATCATCACCCTCCCACCAGTACGCGAGAAATGTCCAGATGGTTGAGTTTTCACTGACATCCTCCTGCTGAATTTCCCCATTGTCTTTCCACGCTAAAATTAGAAGGTAATACTTGGTGAAAGCGCTGCGTCTGCTCTGAGGGTGCTAGTTAATTATCAGGAACTGGATTTATGTTCCACCCGCAAATGAACCATCAGCGCTGTATTGTGTGAGAGTGCAGAAACAAAGATAAACCTTGAAAGCCCCTTGAGGTTCTGTTGAAGGGACCAAATAGCAGGTTTCACTGTCAAACACAAAAGTGTCTTCTGCTTGTTTCTTTTCCGAAGAACAAAAGAGAGGGGGGAAAAAAAGAAAAAATGCCCTCAAGGTAACTCAGCGATGAAAAGAGGATGAACACATTTTTCACCCACAGCTCCGATAATTATGAAGACACAAAAATCCTGCTAAGATGCAAAATGCAAAATGCAAAAAAAAAAAAAAAAAACCACTCATCTGAATATGGTGCTCAGGCAGCAGCTCAACATGCATCTCTAATCATTCACATTAACATTTCTAATACAGTGGCACAGCAACCCAACTACTTACTAATCACTTCAGCACTCCTCTACTTATTGCCAATGATGTGGTCAGTTAATGTAATCAGCATTTTTAGGGTTATTGACCTTTAACAATCAATTAATCAATCAGCTTTCTGTAACTAGACAGCAGGAAATGACCATTATGAGCCGCGTTTTGATGAGAATTTTCCTTGGCGGCGTTTGACAAATGACTGTTTTATCTTCAAATGCAGCGAGGGCTTAAAATTCAATGGAGAATAAATCCAATATTATGAGGCTGGGATTAAACCATCAGCATGATTTGGCAGTTCTCTTCAATTTTTTCATGCTGCGTGTGTTTTCCAGGCCAAAATTAAGGGCTTTCGTTTTTTATATTTGTTTTTTCTGCTGAGTGCTGTGTGCAGAGTGTTTTTACACTCAGCAGCGAAAGAATCCCAAGTGCTTCATATCATCGATTTTATAACGAGTTTAGAGGTGAAGACTTTGCATGGCTGTCAGACCGAGATTGAAAAATGGTGAAGAGACAACTCCGTGTGAACAAAAAGGTCCATATTTAGCTTATTGTACCAACTGTAAATGATACATAACTCAACTTCCACTTACTACCTTTTAAATATTTTGCCAGTGAGTCGGAAGTGGTTGAAAGATAAAGATAGTCGCACTTGAGAAGCTCAAAATACTTCACTTATTATCAGCTGAAACCGGCTATAGTAGCTTTTAACTGAACATTGTAAAGGTAAATACGCTTCAGGATTCACACCACACACAGAGGAAGAGAAAATGTGGTGTAAAAACCAAAAAAACCAAACACTTTTACACCTTTATTTGGGCTCCCAATACACAAATCGAGGATATGTTCATCAATACAGTCTGCTTTAGATCTCATGATACACTGAATGGAGGAAGGTCTGGACTGATGCAATAAACCAACAGTTTTTAAATCTGAACTACAGTCCTATATACACAATTGTATTTTAGAGATCTGTATTTTCTGATAGTTAACATTTATCATACTGAATAGCGATTGACGAGGTACAATCACAAGGCCTTTTTGCAATTTTTAGCCGATATATCTTGAATGCACTTTCACAGCAGATGTAACGTAAACTTCATTTGTAGCTCTATAATGAGTCTGCACATTAAGTTCAGGTGCGGCTTTGGACGTCCCAATAGACAGCAAATAGACAGCAAATGGAGTCGGCCTCACATTTGTATTCGTATTTTTTTGTCGTTTTTTTTCTTTTTAAAACTATCGATGCACTCTCTTGAAAAAATAGGCAGACCACGTGTTCCTAAGACAGATAACCAGAGATCTGCCGTCTTCGTCAGCAAACGGACGAGGTGATAACATCTCCACAGATACAGGTAATAAACCCAAACAGAGGAAGGTTCGTTCTCATATCAAAAAAGTTCAAGACCTGAGATTTTTAGTGGAACATAACATCTTAACGTACAAAAAAAAAAAAAAATGAAAAAAAAAAAAGTAACTGTCTGTAAACTGTCACAATGGCTGCGAACACTAGCTGTCTTCCCTTTTGTGACTGAAAACATGCACGTTAAAATCATGTCATCTCGCCTTAAAACATTTAAAACTCAGTTTTTCCAGCCGCGTTCTTAAAACTTCTCCATGGTTGTTTTTTTTTTTGTTGCAAGCTAGTAGTACACAGCTCTATGCATATAATTTTACATTTGACAGCTCAACGAGGATCGTCAATGATCAGTGTGTAGACACGACTGAGGGTGATGCAGAATTCAAGATAACTTAAGACAAATAAAATTTTTTAAATTCTATTAAACATGGTAATACCTTATTCTAGACAACACTGGGGGCTCTCCGAGGGTTACAGGTTCATTCCTTGGCCCCTTAGTAAAGAGTCCAGCATGTCAAAAGTGTCTTTGTAGTCAGTGTGTTGGCCGTTGGTGGTCAGCATGCCGTTGGTTCCGTCGTGGCCGTGGTGCTCCATCATCCGCTGGCCGCCCTCCGAAGCGTAGTGGGCCGAGCTCAGGCCTCCTTTGGAGCTCCTGCTGCTCTTGGTCGAGTGGTGGTGGTGGTTGTGGTTGCCGGCGTCGGAGTGGGGCCTCTTGCGGGACGAGCCGCCGGAGGAGCTCCCGTCGTTGCCGGGAGCTCGCAGAGACAGCGAGGCGTTGTTGTCTAGCGTCCCTCGGTTGTTCCCGCCGAGGGAATACGAGTGCGAGTGTCCATGTTTCGAGTGGCGGTGGCCGCCGTGCTCTTTGTGCTTGTCTTTCCCCGGCAGAGTCCCGCCCTGCTCCGAGCCGCCGTGGCGCTCCGACGAGACTTTGATTCTCATCTTGAGCTCCTCGCTCGTGGCCGAGCCGTTCTCGGCGAAGGACGAGGGCTGGCGGGGCTTTTTGGAGCTGGACTTCTCCCGCCGGCCGTCCCCTGATTGGCCGGCCTGCTGCGGCTGAGAGCGTTTCTTGTGGTGGTGCGAGGAGGAGAGGGCCGGCGGCGGCGGCGTGTACATGTCTGTGTTGAGCTCCTCCTTGACGCCGTTCTGCAGGGCCAGCTCCGCCGCCGCGTGTTTCTCCCGGTACTTTTCCAAACTCAACACCTTCTGCGAGCGCGATAAAGCCGCGGCGGCGTTCGCACCGAGCTGCTGGTTTTGTTGTTTACCGCTAGACCCGCCAGACCCGCCCGCGGATTTGTGTTCGTGTTTGACCAGAGTGAAGTCCGAGTGCGGGGGCTGGGAGAACTGGTCGTAGCCGCAGCTCTTCGACGGGTCGCTGAGCGGCTGGAAGGGGGGGTAGGGCCCGGCGATGCTGGTCAGGGAGGGCATGTCCGAGTCCGACGACGTGGAGGGGAAGAAGGAGCCGGCGACGCCAGAGAGACTGTCCAGGGACGTCCCCTGGAAGGCACTGTCCACCGCCGAGCCCTCGGTCTTTGGCTTCTTGGCTGCTTGAATGGCCTGAGAAACAGCAGAGGAGCAACGATTCAACATCACATAGTGACACAGACACACTATAAGTCCTGCACTGCCCTCGTCGTCGTGGTATTAAACGCCACAATTATTTAATCGTAAAGATTCCCAAATACCGTTACTTTCACAAACATTTGATTTTGGAACCTTATTGGCAGATGTGCGCAAAAATAAAGGTAAATTTAACTAATATAACACTGAATTGGTAGGAATTTAAATGTTAGCGTGTCATTTTTAAAGCAAAACAAAACAAAAAACGATTAAAATAAACGCAAACATTTGGTATAGATAACAATTCATGACCTGAATATTTCAAACATTTCCCCTGGGGATTAAGAATTGGTCATATAGTAATAGATACTTGAAATATTTTGCAATGAGTAATGTAATTATATATTTTTTATTTGATTTTACACATTCATAGTGTTGTGAAATGCATAATAATCATAATTATTATTATTTATCTGGCAATAATCGTACCAAAAAAAATGTATAATCGTGACATCCCTATTGTCGTCTAACATTCATGACGTACCCTCCAGTTTCGTATCCTCTTCAGCCGGCTGGGCGTCTTCTCCAGGATCTGAAGAAACTCGTGTGTGAGCTCTGAAAACAGTGCGGACGGAAAACCACGTCAGTGACTCATTGACGGAGAAAGCTAAAACCAACTGGCGTGGCTTTGTCCTGCTACTTTCAAGATCTTGTCACATCTGATTGTTTTATTCTCCAGGATCTATCCCGACAAACCAGTTCACGCACACACAAAAAAGAAAACACAAAAGGTGTTTAAAAAAGCAATTTCACAGTCACAATTTCCTTAATCCCGATGTGATGCCTTCAATGTCTTTTTGTAATATCTGTCTTTTAAGATGATGAAACAAGTGCGTGTGTGGCATTTTTAATAGTGAAATCTCCGAAACAACGGATTGATGATCAAAACAGTTCCTAATTAATTTTCTCACTGATCGTCTAAGCCAGAAGCTTTCGTAAAGGACAAGCCCGCTCTTCTATTAACTCTGATGTAACTCATCCCCAATACTGATCTGAAGCACTCAGTCCAGACTGAGCGCCAGTGAAGGGAGCAGCTCTTCACTTCATTAGCAGCAAGACAAAATTAAAAACGATAAATGATGATATTTAATTTGCAGATCCGGTTCGAATTGAGCTGTTGGAACAATAGAAAAACGCTGCTGCTTCAGAGAGCACAAGGCTTTTATGTGACTATTAAACAACATTTTATTATTTGTGACAAAAAAAACCGCAGCAGTTCATGAATGACAGTTATCTTTCAGGGAGGATAAGAGGCGCTCACCGTCCAGCAGCTGTAATGTTACGGTGCGGTCCACGTACTCCCACCAGTGTTTGCCATCTGTGGACACGGGGATCTCCCAGTTGGACCACTTGCAGGCCAGGTGGATGCAGACGCACGCGACGACCGTGGGCCGATACTGCAGGCAGAAGGTGGTGAGGTGCAAACTGCGGGAGACAGGAAACACAGGAGAGACATGCAGACGTCAGCTGAAGAGGTTTTACACTAAGACACAAACACATTACACATTTTAAATCAGCTTAACAAGGCACTAAACACACCATCAAATGAATAGTTTTAGAAGTTTAAGCCAAGGCTGACAACCCAACGCAAATATGTCCACGTCACATACACACAGCCTTACCTTACAGAACAGGAACATGTAAGAAAACCTACGTTTGTTAGGACATGTCCCTAAATGCCTGAATGAGACAGTTTCATATGATAATGTAGGGATGTAGATAATCTGAACCTCTACTGGGCTTCATTGGGTTTTGATTTAATATAAAGTGGGGAAATTATCAAACATTAAAACAGTGTTTCTCAGTCTCTTCATTAAAAGTAACAACATTTTTACAAAAAACTCTCCACTCAAGCATTAATATAATATATTTACTGAATTTTAACTGTCACAACATCAAACATGAGAGCGTTGAGCCTGAGAAACACTGATGCCGCTGGCCAAGACAGTTGATTATTAGGGTTTAGGTTTATCAAGGTTAGTTTCCCCTGCACCTTGAATCCCAAACTACACTGCAAACCGACTCAAGCACTCCAACTAAAACGTGAATAAAAGCAACATGGCGACACAATCTAAAATAAACTGACTGAAGTTATTTTACCACATTGATGATTATTATGTTTGATTTAATAGATTTAAATCTAACTAGAGGCAGATCTTCATCCACTGCGCATTTAAGTTGTGAAGACCGCCATCATCAGTCTCTGAAGTGAGTGAAGTAAATCAAAATCATTGTGTAGCAAATCTACCACAACTAGTTCCTCTTTAAAAAGAAATTGAGCCTCATGCATGAGAAAAAACTACTTTAGCATTCTCCATTAACAGCTAATATCTAATCTTTTTACTCTCTGGGGACATTTGTGAGTCTGCGCTGTGGCGTTATTTAAGCTAATGATCAACTCTCTACACTCAATAACACCCAACGATCCGTCTTGGGACACTTGGGTGAACAAACCTCACAGAAACTGAGATGTTTAGATTGAGAATTTGAGCAGGTTTTTGCATGAGGCTCAATAAAGCGAACACAGACGTGCACTTGCACTACCACAGCATCTTCCCCTGAATCAAAAACCAAAACCCACAGACAGCACATCCAGTTTGCAGTATAGTTTGGTGTTTCACTGTTAGCTATTTTTGGGGGGGTGGAAAAAACCAAAAAAAAAAAAAATGAAAAATTTAAAGAGAATTGCAAACTATACTTACCAAAACACTCTAAAAGTTTAAGAATCTTTAGTGGCAATCTATATTCAGGCTACCGTTTGAGTTTTTTTTTTTTAGACATATGCACTCCGTACCAAACAACCTTGAGAGGTAAACAGCACCACTACACTCCACATTGTGCATTCAACCCCTCTGTGCCAACACAGAGCCCTTGTACAATACACCGCACACAGCAGCCGGGCCGGTACTTCCCCGACTCTGGGGGTTCCCAGGACCCGGGCGCAAACAGGGCGTTGGACACAGGAAGGGGGACCCTGCAGGACAGGAAGCTATAGTGTGCCATTACAGTGCAATAATGGGAACAGGGTAATAACCTGTTGGTAGCCATGAAATAGGAAGTCTGTGCCAAATCCTTGCTTGCTGCAAAAGAAAAGGAAAGGTTGTTTTAGAGCTAGGACGTCACTTCATTTAACATTCATATTTCCACATTTCTAATTGGATTTTTGAAAAGGCTTCTGTAAAAAAACTGATAGAAGAAATTAAATGTAGAGAAAAAATGTTATACCTCGCACTAGCTGGGAACACCTCACAACATCTGTGTGTGGATGATCAACTGTTATTTCAAAACCTGCAATCAAGAACGTGAATGACATTGGTCATCATCAGCCACTGGTACATAGAGATGTGAAAAAATATATATAAAAAATAAAAAACTTCAAGCGTCTGATCAGTCGTTGAACACACAAAATGGTGCTTGTCTCAATTTCTGCTGCAGTAACGACTGTGAGAACAAGTACCGCAGTTCAATACACAGGAAAAAGAGCAATATACAATGTCAATGCAGCTCTGAAACTTTTTAAGAGCACTCACCCAGTGTTTGCAGCACTATTGTTTCCAGTGCTACAAGCTCTTGTGCCTGCTGCTGGAATGCCTGGGGAAGATAAAAAAAAAAAAATCAATAAAGAATTTAAAAAACTGCTTCCCTACAACTAGAAAACACACAATTCAGCTTCTTATCAGCAGCTACGAAAAGAAAAGCGCTGCCAGCCAGTGTACAAAATTGCACAGGCTACTTAAGAGCTTAGGACCTGCAGCTTTTAGCCTTGACGCACTGCTTGTGGTTTAACATCCACACACTGTTTTTTTTTTCTTGTTAGTTTTTGTTGTAAGAGATAATCAGTAGAAATGGCAGCAGTAATTTAATTGAAAGCTGTGTCTTTACTGTACTTACATTGCCTTTAGTGTCTAGGGCAGGCTCTTGTGGGTTAATGCAGGCATGGGCTATTTTAATGACATGCTCCAGCTTCCTGGGCTGCTCTTCGACTTTAGCTGCCAGGAACAACGTGGTTTGGGAAATAATCTATAAAGAGAAAAAGCTTGGTTAGTTTTTTTTTCTAACCCACCCCCACCTTAGTAATTATAGTATCAAGCAACAATGCTGTGGTACTTACATTTCTATGGAATTTGGAGAAAGAGTGAATCATATAAAACCTGTGCATATATACTATAGCAGTGTTGATGATCAGTTGAGACCTGGGTGCAGCAGAGTCAAGGCAAAACACGTGGATGATGATGATGATACATCTTAAATATACAGTGACAAGCCATTTTTTTAAGACCAAAAAAAAAACCCTTGGTGCATGATGAGCATCGTGCTAGCAAGCAAGCGTGTGTCCTGTAAGTTAAAACCAAGCGTGGGATCAAATCACTAGTTAAGCCTGTCGGACGGCGTGGGAGTCGATCAGTGACACTGGTTTATAGGTTTATAAATAACGCCGGTGGTGTTTTGTGAGTGTTATCTCTCAAGACACCGCGCTAACAATAGGACCTGCAGCCTAAAGAGACAAAACAATAGCTAAGCTAAGCTAAGCTAAGCAGGCCTCGGCACTTCAAATTGAGGCTTATAATCGTTGATTTAAGCAAAAGAAAAGGATAGATCCAACAGTTTTAAGAAATAACACATCTGGGGGTGAGAACGACGCGTTTTCGGGGCATTTTAAAACGCGTAATGATTGATTATAACGAGCCTTATCATCCCCGGATCAGTCTATGAGCCGATGCTAACGATGCTAACAAGGCGCTGCTTCTTCCAACTAACAAGGATACACGTTGAGTCTCTGGCCGATGTCTTGGATGAGGTTGGCGGCCTGTTGCCGGTAGGAGAGCTCCCTGTCGGCCTCGATGCCGCAGCGTCGCGACGGGGTGTTGTCCAGCTGCTCCCGGGTGAAGAGCCATTTCGTAGAGGGTCCCCGGTGCACCGCCATTACGCTCCCACAGCCAAGCCCGACGGCGCTAGCACCGGGAGGGAGTGGGGGGCGACGGGGGCACCGGAAGGACGAAATGAACGGCCGCAGCTGAGCCAAAACCGGTGCTGTGGTTTCTGAACAGCGGCCCCCGGCGGTCGGAGGTGCAAACAGCCGTCTCCTAATAATAATAATAACAACAACAATAAAGATAATAATGTTGATGATAATAGTAATAATAATAATCAAAGCGTTATCTGTCTTATAATTAACATAATATACTATATAGAAATGTCATTAGAGTAGAGCTCTGAGATCTACTGACTCAGGTCAGATAGTGGAGCACAGAGTTCAAACTAGACATGGTGAAGCAGCATTTGTTAGGCTGCTCACAACAAACTACCAGCAGAACTGAGATCAACCCCAACTGTAAGCACTTTTATATCCAGGTTAAAAAACATTTCCCTTTTCATGTGCTTATAGCTGAGCTCTTTTTAATAACTTTAAACTTTATCTATTTTCTTTTATTTTACTTTTTTATTAATCTTTGCTCCTGCTTTTAACTCTGTGTTTTTTGTTTTTATGCTGTTTTATGCTGTTCTTTAAAAAAAAAAGAAAAAAGTTTTGTCTTTATGTAAAGCACATTTAGTTGCCTTGGTATGAAATGTGCTATATAAATAAAGATGCCTTGCCTTGCCTATTATGGATAATAGGTAACATGTTTAGTTTGGGGATGGGGGGACATGCTTTTTTTTTATGGATCCCTGATATGGCTTCACTTCATTATGTCATCTCTGCCCTCAAAGCTTAATTTCTCCCTCTTTCTTTCTTAAGTTAATATATAAAAAGTACAATACAAATTAATCTGTACTTATAAATGAATAAAAAGATAAATATGCTCTTGTAAGGCAGTTAAAATAATTAAACAAACAAAAACAAAAAAACAACCTAAACAATAAATCCAAATGGACAATGGACTCTTGCTGTGGCCTTGTAAACTGGTCTGGATTCTTTTAACTTCCCTTTAATCCTTTTAAACCTTTTAGGTTTTAGTATTGTAATTTATTTGCTGTCTCTTTTTTATTTATTATGCATATTGTGGAGCATCCACCCAACTCAAGCTTTTCACAATGTATGTACTTGTACATCTGAGTGACAAATAAACTTCTTGAACTTGAACTCTTGAACTAAATAAAATCATGGCAGTGCTAAAAGTAGGAAGGGAACTAAACCAGCTAAGGGAGTAAGGGTACATTATGATGGGGGATAAAAGTGATTGGAAACAAAAGAAAAACAATAAGAAGATGATTAAAAAGAATGAAAAAAGAGAAGATTTCATCCCCAACAAAGATGTTCATTCTGATCTGTTAGATGCACATAATCAATACTTAAGCCAACAGGAACTTTATATGTCCCCTGGTCTTATTTTAAGTTTATCACAAGAGGGGGGGGGGGCAGTTAGTGTTGAAATATCCAGATTCTCCACCACAGGGCGTAAGTGGACTTTGGCTCAGTCCTGCGTGATGGTTATTGTTAAGAGAATTTTTAATGCATTTATTAAACAGAATTAAACAGAATTCTGCATTGCTTTCATTTCTCTTTTTAATGAATAGTTCATTTCATTTGAGATTTTTTTTTTTTACATTTATTTTTGTCAAGATGTCAAGGTTTAAAACATAAACTGACACAATACAATCAAGGAGTGTCAAGGCATCTTGTGTTTGAGCTTCATTCCTGTGGTGTCCACCAGAGGGAAGCAAATACTAAGATAAAAGACTTGGATCTCCTGCTGTGTAAGAATCTACTCAAATAACTACATCTAATCATGCCATAATAAGGGTGGAAAGCATCACAAGTCTAAGGCACAACAACCGGCTTCATTGACAGAGATTGAATATGTAGTTTGCATCTGTTTTACCCTGAGCACCTTGCACATGTGTGACAGACAGGTGAGTTAACAACAACCGTCTGCCTTGGCACCTTGGCACGAGACCTCGCTCACGTGAACCACCACCGGGTTTAGTGGGCCTAATTAGAGACCAGGTGTGGCATTCACGACATCGCGACTTGCAGCCTGTTGAATTTTTTTTTTCTTTTTCTTTTTTGCTCGTCCAGTCTTTGCGCAACATCGATTTTCAGGTGTGAGCACATAGAGATACTAGTTCCGGTAAGTACCTTCAAAATAAAGAGCCAATACTTTAGCGCAACACAAATGTCGTATGTTAGTCTCCACGTTAATGTATTCATAATATTAGATGCAAAATTGTGTAGGCTTAATTATTGAAAGAGAAAACAACACGGTTTCTGTTTGATAAAGTAAAAGTTCAACTCATTTTAGCAGCAGCCCTTTGGTTATTGTGGACTTCAGGTAAACATTAGCTGTTAAACATAGAGTATACAACTTTAAGATAATGTTTCATTTATCGACTGATCTATTAAGCGGTATTATAAGGCTGTCACTGGTTCAACTGTGGTTTTAGTGCTTGATACTTTGCAATTCAAAATGTAATCTGAAGTTTAGGTAGCATGTATTTATCAATGCAAATGTTGTTGTTTTTTAATCAATGCAAATGTGGTGTGGAGTAAAACGGAGTGGTGACGGATTGGCGTTTGTTTTTCTGTCCACATCTCCTCATTTCCGGTCTCATTCCACCTTACAGTGTCTAATTTGGCGCAACTGGACCTGCAGCCGTGCGAGCAGCCTCCCAGCCTCCCTCCCTCCCTCCAGCTCCGTCTCGGTCTCTCCCCACCAGCTCACCGCCCGCACTTCTCGCCCAGGTGCGAAATTGTTGGAGTGCCTGACTTGAACCGCAGCCTGCCGAGAAGATGATGACGGACTGCACACAGCCAACTAACCCCACCGCCGCCGTCCCATACCCGGCTGTAGTTGTGGACCCCAACAAGGCGGCGAACGGCCAGTGCGAGCAGGCGGACTCCCAGCAACAGCAGCAACAGCAGCAACAACAGCAGCAGCAGCTCAACCCCGAAAGTCAGGGAGAGGGTTTCAAGATGGACCAGGAGATGAAGATAACAGACAGCATAGATGACCGAGGTACAGTAGGCGGTGTGTGTGTGTGTGTGTGTGTGTAAGATAGCCTCAAAGTTTAGGATTAGGTGTCCAGGGTGCGCGCTGTCTGTGCGTAATGCCATGGAGAGAACCAGACAGACACATATTTTACTGTATAGCTGCAAATCTGTTTACACTTATCTCCATTCACCTATAGTGATAAATGTTGCAGTCTCATGTCTTATAATTAACCCTGTGAAAGGTGGTGTAACTAATGATGGCTGATATGGTCAATATGTTAAATACTTTACACAGATAAGTAGACATAGAGTGGGCAGATCTGCATTCTGCTCGACTCATATGTTGTCTGAACTCCTGTGCTGCTGCGACTCCAGATTTAGTGAATAAATTAGTGGGGTTGCCTTTGGGGGAGAGAGAGGAAGCCACAGGCAGCCATTTGAACAGTGGCAGGTGCTGTGTTAGTGTTTCAGATCAATCAGACCACAAAACATAACAAACTCTGACATAAATACAAGTGGATATTCATTTTAATGGATTTTTATTGTCAAGCATATTCAAGCTCCTTCAGACTCTTTGTCATGGAAGTGAAAACAGTGGGACATCAGCACACATCTGAAGGACTGCTGCAGCATTGCTGCTTTTGTTATTTAGTGTGAATGAGCTCAAATCACCAGGATAGACGGAAACGACAGCCTATACCTGCTTAAACCAGCTGTATCCACACAAATTAAGGTCAATAACAACAGTGATGGATCTGAGTTTATTGTTGGTGCAAATGTCACATGCTACTTTCAGAGTCAGGGAGCAGAGATGTTCAACAACACCAGCAGGCAGAGAGAGAGAAACCATAGTGTGTGGAGATTCCTCTGGTTCAGCTGTTAATCTGTTACTGGTGACAAGCTTTTCAATGATAAGCAGTAATATGTTAGATCAGCTGATAATCACAACTACAGTTAATTATTTGCTTTGAACTCACAGCAGAGTTGTATAGTGAAGCTGCTCTGACCAAGATGCGGTATGTTTATGTAAGTATGTTTATATGATGTGTTTAACCCAGAGAGAATTATCATCCAACATCATCCAGCTCAGTATTTTAGTTTCCCAGGCCTTCCCATTTCACATTGAAGGGGGTGGGGGTCTAAATGGTGGACATGATGGAGAATACTGGGCCCAGCGCCACGGTGTCCACTCCCACTGACCCACAGACCCTGAGGGTCCCGGTCGGTCTCAGTGTTAGTGGTGCACCAGGAGACTCTCCAGCAGACAGTCTGGGCCCCTCGTGGACACTTTTACACAAATCAGAAACATTTTTTTGCATTTGCTTGAGGCAATAACCTGAGGTTCATGGCATTGTGACATCATTGTGACATTACCGTGGTTACCACAAGTCCCCAGGCATGTTAAAAAAAAAAAAAACGGTCCATAAAAAACAGAAAACAGACAGTTAAACACAGGGCTGAACTCCAAATACACTTTTCTTTTCATTAAATTGTATCATCGTTGGGGCGGTGCGTGGCGCAGTGGGTAGAGGCTACAGTCCTCACTGCAGGCGGCCCCGGTTCGAATCCCACGTCGGGCAGCCCTTTCCTGCATGTCATTCCCTGTCTCTCTGCCTTCCCCTTTCCTGTCTATCTCTACTGTGTGCTATCAATAAAAACGCAAAAAGCCCCCCCCAAAAAAAAAAATTGTATCATCGTTATTGTTTGCAAACAGGAAGTGAAGAAAGGGAGTTAAAAAAAAAAGTAAAAGTCCCAAACCCACAGTTGTATGCAACATGTTTTAATTTCTGTCCTCTTCCTCTTCATGCCATTTTGTCTCCATTTGTAACGTTGCAGGAAGTGAGAAAGTGACCACAGCCAGTCTGAGTGCTGCTCTTTGAGTTATACCTGTGGTCTATGGGTCACTGTGCCCTGTGTTGTGGTCTTGCAGGTCTTCTGGAGAGCAGCATGCGTCTGAAGCCTCACGAAGCTCAGAGTTACCGCAAGAAGGCCCTGTGGGTGTCCTGGGTGTCCATACTGGTCACCATCATCCTCGCCATCGCTGCTTTCAGTGAGTAACTCTCTCTCTGTCTCTTTGATCAGCCTCACAGGAAGAGTTGCTTTTTACATTTACCAGTAAGAGATGCCGGTGCCTGCTGGCGCTGCTGCACTGTCCTTTAGGTTTGTCAAATACTGTGACCCCCTGTTGGTCGATGTGACACCCAACAGTGTGATTCAAAGTGAAAGACAGCATGAAGGACGAGCAGCACTTCATACCTGGCTGCCTTCCTGCGTCTCTCCACAGCTCCAACTTTAAATAACGATTTCTCTCAGTTACGAAAACTAAATCAATTTGAGCTTTACTTGACTTTTATTATGGATCCCCATTAGCGCTTGCCCAATAGACAAAATAGAATAGAAAAAGAAAAGGGTGTGTCATAACATCTTACATTATTTGGTCATACGCAAACCGATTCTGTCGAGGCAGAACAAGCTTGAGCGCTCATGTTGATGTTTTTCCTTTTCGTTGAACCTCCACATGTCAAGGATGAGACCTTTCATATCTCTATGGATATGGTGACTCATTCTCGGTTTTTTAAATGGAGAATTGGAGAGATGATTACTTTATTTCCGGTTAATTTCTCTGTGTCAGAGGTTTCTCTCTTTTAGTCTAATGTGGGATAAGAGACTTGGTTGTGTTTTTCACTCTCAAAAGACTATTTTAGAAAATCTTCCAGATGTTTTGGAGAAAGTCAGAGACGAACGTGTCAGATAGTTTTAAAAACATGGTGTAAAATTCAACATTTGGCGTTTGAAATCGCGATTCTTTTGATGGTTGATGATCAAAGACTGTGTCAGTTTTGTCTCACACATCACTCACCATCACATACTGTGATATTTTCCACTGATGCTTCTTCTTTCCCTCTGCAGTAAATGCAGATCAGAGCCTGACAGACACACGAGTGAAGAGCTGCTGCAGCGCAGTTTATCACCTCAACACTGGTTTGCAGATGTGCAGAGACAGTGATAGCATTTTATTCTCCTTCATGACTTTGACTTTTACATTTTCTTTTTGCACAGAAAAGACAAATAGACCATTTTCTCTCCACTGAACATTTTCTCATGCAGCGTCTCCATTAGACATTCTGACTGTAGCCCTGCAGTCGGACCCCTCTCCTGTCACATCCTGCCTGCTCTTACTCATAAATGAAACATGGCACTGCTTTCAAATCAGCCGCACAAACGAGCGAGAGGAAGAGATGAATGAGGCCGGTGCAGCCGCAGTGATTCTGCCTGCATACAGTGATCTGACTCGGGAGTCAAACTGGCTCAGCGTCATTTACACGTAATGGTTGTATTTCGATTTTGAGCGTCCTCTGGGAAGGTAACAGAGTCAATGAAGAAAATGCCGTTGTTCAATAATTAATCAGGGTTGTATCAGAGGATGGAATGAGAATTGGACTTCGATTTGTTGCGTCTCTCTGTTGGAGGAAAGACGCTAAAGAGCAGTGATATTTTTTGTTTTGGAAATCAAAACCTCTTCCTGAGTTACTCCATGTTGTTTCAGGCACGAAGCCCACTTCCTGTTCTGATTAGGAAACGCTGGTCGAGCAGCCGGACGTGTCAGGCCCGTCTGACTGCTTCCCTCTTTGTCGTGTGCGTATTGAGTTACTTGAGTGATATGAAAGGAGTTTAGTCCCAAATACAATTTAATGGCTCAATCAATGTGTGAACAATGTGTTGAAGATCATATTCATGCATTAACAGCATGATAATACGACTTTATTTAACTCTGTGTGGATAAATGTTACATTGGCTGTAAGCTGAAACTAGTGTTTTGCTATTATGTGTGATAAATTAAGTCATCATAATGAAAATGTTCACCCGATGCAGTCGATATTGACATCAAATCCGTTTTGAATTCATTATCCCAGTTCACCGAAGCATGAATTAATCGCTGCACTGCAGACTCACCTTCTCTTTGCTTTTCCATTTGATTGACACTGTAATAAAAGTTAACATTTATAAGCAAACAATCAAACGCACTAGTTGCGTGATCGCTCATTAAACTCTTGTTAAACCCCCCCCCTGTAAAACCGTCACTGCCTCTTTGCAAACACGCTAATGTGTGCTGAATGTGTAGTGTGCAGTGTAGTCCCAGGCAACAAGTCGCACTGTAAATAAGAATATTTTTAATTTGCAAAGGCCTCATGAGAATCGTCATATTAACAAGCAGAGGAGCATCACATTAATGTTTGACGTCTCGGTGCTTTGTTTTCATAAGGTGCAAAAAAAAGGTGACAGCTTTTAGTCACACCAAAGAAAACATTTGTAATTTCAAAGGAAGCTAAATAAACAGAAAGAAAAAACACACTGTCCATCATTAGGGAACAAAATTATAAAGAGTTGACTGAAGCATTGGAGACGGTGGTGCCTTTGCCTTTGATGCTGCACCAGCAACAGGCCAGTCACGGACTAATGAACTGTTCATCTCTGATGTCCAAGTAAAAGCTGTTCGCTGTTATTTTCTTTACATGTCACACAAACATTTTTAAGAAAAAGGAGGAAATGCATGAAAGAACCAACATAGAGGAGAGTCCAGGTTTAAAGAAACAACATTATAGAAAAGTGTTTTCTACACTCTTGGCATGAGCTGCAGAATATGATTAGCTTTGAGAAGACCACTGTTAAATAATGTTTTTTTTTTTCTGTATGCAACCATCTCCGTACGTCACCGCTGTGCAAACTGCACTTTTTTTTTTGAGTGTGACATTCCTCACCAAAGTGGCGATAGTTCAGAAGAAAAAAAGAAGTTATTTTTAAGAAGATACTGTGACTCATGTGCTCAAACGTCAGTGACGGTCCCATGGTGAAGGATTTAGAGGCGCATCTCAATAAATTTGAATATCATGGAAAAGTTTATTTATGTCAGTAATTCAATGCAAAAAGTGAAACTAATACATTTTATAGATCCATTACACACAGAATGAAACATTTTATGTCTTTATTTATTTAATTTCTTTTAATTGTAATGATTATGGCTTACCTAAAATTCAGTATCTCAAAAGACCAAAGAGAAAAAGCATTTTGAATATGGAAATGTTGGCCTTCTGAAAAGTATGTCCATCTATATGCACTCAATGCTTGGTTGGAGTTATTTGACTGTATATCCTTGGCCGACTGCAGTGGATGTAGAGCAGCGGGGGGTCGGTCCAGTCACCACCGCCACCTGCTGCTGTTCCCTGTCAGCGCCACATGATGACTGAGAGATAGCTGCTGGGTAACGCACCCTGTAAAACATTTGCATTATTCAAACATCACAAACACCTGCATCGACTTAAACAAACTGTATGTGAATCTGTGTGCGTGTGAGAATTTCATTTCAGGCAGACAGGTGCAGCTTTAAGAGTGAATACATCTGAGTTGTCACATTCATGGGCTTTAGTTTAGTTTAGTTTAGTTAATGTTTTTGGTCCAGGCAGCTGATTTATGGATAGAAGAATAAAAAATATAAATAAATAATGACATAAATAAGTTGATATCCAGGTTTTAACAACAGTTTACTTGTACTTATTGCTCAGTTGTTACAGTTCAGACCCATTTTTTTACTCAGCTTTCATTGTGAACCCAACGACATATCTGTAAAGTTTTGTGTACCTAACACAACTTGTAGGAACAATCTTCCCGCGTATAAACATTAAACAAAGTGCTGAGACCGCACTGCGAGAGATCCAGTTACAAATGTTTGTACTCTGTTCTTTTCATTTATTTGTTTATATCTTTTGTGACACACACTCGACACTCGGCCACATGCCTGTCCTGGCTGATAATTAGTGGGGGAGCTGAATGAAGGAAAATAAAGTCAATAACACGGCGTATGCATTCATTGCTACAGCAGAGACAAACACCGTCAGTCCACCAACTGGAAAAAAAAACAACAGCAGAGTGTTGCACTGATCTGCATAATGCAGCTGTAAAAACCAGAACGCTCTGAACGGTGTTTTATCTTCTGTTCTCCTGCTTCTCTTGTCAGATTTGACAGGGAGGGTGTGTATGTTAGTATGTATGTATGTATGTACTGTACGTGTGTGTGTGTGTGTGTATGTGCACGCAGCTCCGTCCCTGCTGACATCCACCCAGCTTCCCTGGGAGCCAATTAGCCATCGCTGGGCTCAGCTTTGACGACCGTGGAACCGCGGCAGATTCATTTGAACACGATTTCTTCTCTCTGCTCCTAATGAAGGAGTGAGGATGAGAGGAAGAGAGGGAAGAGTAAGAGGGAGGAGGAGAAGTAGATGTATAATCCTGGGTGACAGTAGGCTAGAGTAGATCTGTGGGGTCCAATCCCAGACTAGATCTTTAAATACTGAAAGAATAATGAAAGCAAACTGTTATTTCTCCTCCATTCATTCTCTCCTCAGTCCTTCACATGCATACAACAGACCAAAGGCTGGCATGGCTGCTACTTTCTCCTTGTTAGGTCACACTGTGTCCACACAGTCCCTCCCTGTGTCTTCACTATCATTTGAACAGCTGACAGCTTATGTTTGCATAAGTTTGTAACATAAGTCTGTTCCCACTTCCCAAGAACGCAGGGTTATCTCTCCACCCGGGCCGTTGGAAGAACAGGTTAACCAGGCAGCACATCACCGATCTGTGTCATTACACATGCTACACGCAGTACAGTGTGTACTATGTGACGTACAGTATATGTGTAGGATGATGCTCAAGTTTAACTTGAACTTGAATCTTGAAGTAGTTTTGCATTGTTTGCATTGTAAAAAGGTTCTTCAAGGTTATGCGGTTTGCTTTTAATGACTTGTTTGTTTGTGGAGGTTATGGAATCTTTGTTGTCATGGTTACAACAATGACATAATACCACACTTTTTCTCCCCGTGATATTGTTAAGATCTTAACTTCACAAAGCGCCTTGGGGGAGACGCTGGTTGTGATTTGGTGCGACGCAAATGATTTAGAATTTATTCATTTTTTTTATCTGTTTATTTAATTAGCTTATTTGGATCCACATTAGCCACCAGCGGAGTGGCAGCTAGCTGCTCTTCCTGCCATCCACTGAAGTAAATATTACATCATAAACATAAAAACTAAAAACTGCATATACAGAAACTGGGAAAAAACAAAACACCAAGAACAGATGAAATGAATTGAACGGTCTCTGTTATTCAACAGTGCAACATGGTTTGGAGCGTTTGCCACAGATTTCTTTTTTCACAACACACTCTGGTTAAAATATTGTTTAATTATTTAAAACCTTTAATGTGTGAACCACAAAAATGAAACTAGTATATGATTGACAGTCGTGAGGCTAGGCTTGTTGGGATGATGCTGTGCAGGATTCAAGATGAAATCAGGGGTTTCCTTTGTTATTTTGATATATTTAATATGATACTGATGATGACCTCAAGAGAAAATAATAGTAAAAACAGGTTTTCATGTTGTTTCATTTTCAAAATAAAGCACAGCAGAGCTTTGTGCGTCAGCATCTAAAAGGAACCTGTTGTGTGTTTGCCTTTGTGTTGTATTTCCTGACCAAAAGTTGTTTTTCGGATCATTTTTAGAATCAGCTGCTGTCACTGTTTCCATGCTGCCTCTCTGCAGATCTCTGCTATCACACTCATTTGTATTCAAGGCAAGTTCGTGTGTGCTTAAGTATTTGCAATGTGCGACTGTGAAGGCAGCACTCGTCTCCTGTTCTTGTTCTTGTTTTTGTTTTATTCATTTATTTATTTTTTTCTTTTGGTCAGGGCAAAGGCAGGGGAGCGGATGATGATGCTTGTGCCTTCAGCCTGCAGAGAGCAACTGAATGGAGGTGAAACAATAAAGGGGGGAAAAGAGAGGATGAGGAGGAAGGAGGGCAGGGGATGTGGTGGAGGAGAGAGAAAGGGGGTACAGAGAGGGGAAAGGGAGATGAAAGGACGAAGAAATGAGTTGTTGTGCAGCAGAGAGCAACCGAGGAGTAAAGGAGAAACACGGGGAGAGATACCACACGATGCTGTGTTTCCTGCATGCAGGGCTGAGGCAAGTTGCTGGCCCCCAGTGGGTTTGGCTAAAAATAAACCTGGGAGGAGAGGAGAGGATTCCTCCCCTCTATCTATCTGCATCTCTGTCTCTCTGTCTCTCTTTCTCTTTTGTCTCTTCCTCCCTCTCCCCTCATTGCAGGTGTGTGTGTGTGTGTGCTTGTATGTCAATGATTACACCTGGTGCTGGTGCTGCGGCTCAGTGTTTGTTTTCAACACATCCAACGCAGCTCCCTTTCATTTCTACACAAAACTAATTGGAAAAATAGAGAAGCAGACAGCGCCGCCGGACCTCAGTGATGATCAGCTCATCTCACTGCAGTAAACAGAAGGACCCAGCCGCTGTCCTGCAGTAAAACATGGAGTTTGAATGACGGACACTTCATCTTCAACCTGCTTTTATCAGCTCATCTTGGTGTTTTCATGTCTGCTAATGGGGGTGTAACACATGTAGAGGGTGTGCTCAATAATAGCTGCATAATAGGAAGTACATGTAACATACAGAATGAACCCACAGAGACACAGTGCACCAGCAATGGGATAGATCCTCCGATACCATCAGGCAGGGTTTCTCTCTCATCTTTTCAGATGTAAACAGTGAAAGCATTTCTTTCCTCACTGCAGAAACATGTTGCATCTGTTTGTTACCTGCTTATCTAAAGTCACACTTCTCTCCTTCTCTCTGTTTTTCTCTCCAGCTGTTTCCATCATGCGTCACAGCGCCTCAGCTTTTGGATTCGCTGTAAGTCACCTGTAAAGCCTGCACTTCACTAAAGCTACGCTGCTGGAGAACACTGTGTGTGTGTGTGCTGCAGGGATGGAGAGAGAGAGTGTGTAACATGTCTGACTGTTCTCTCTGCAGTTCGATGCTATGCTGGATGTGCTCTCCTCTGTCATTGTGCTGTGGCGGTACAGCAACGCCGCCGCTGTTCACTCTGCACACCGCGAATACATGTAAGTACAGTTAAACCACATCCACCCAGATCTACTGTGGTCTGGACATGTAAAACTACACTACAGATGATTCTTTTTGTTATTAAAACCACAAATATATCCTCTAATAATGGATCAACACCTCAAATCAAACAGATACGATCATGTAAATAGATAATGATGAATGCAGTGAGTCAATCTTGTATGTTATTATGAAATGTTATCGTCTACTGTAGTATTTATAATGATGACTAATTACTTTTTGGGATTTTCCAAATCAGTCTTCAGGCAGCTGTGGTGTTGTTGTGATGTTTTGTGCTTTTTTAGTCTTAAAATGATGTTGGAAGATTATCTGCAGACACCCTGCATCTGTTTGAGCTTTTGTGCTGGCCCGCCCACAGGATGAGGAGATGAAATCAATTTCAGTGTCCACACAGTCTGTGAGTGTGTGTCTGTGTCTGTGTGTGTGTGGTCTGCTTTGTCCTGCAAAGGAGTGTGTCAAACAGTCTGTCTCTTCAGCTCTGTCAGCCTTGGCCCACTGGGACCGATCACAAACGAGCGCCTCAACGTCTTATCTCTACCTGGCTGAGAACAGTGTGTGTGTGTGTGTGTGTGTGTGTGTGTGTTCAGGGAGCTGGCAGGACTCAGGCGACTGAAAGAAAGAAAGAAAAGAAGCTTGAATCTAACTCGTCGTCTCTTGATTTCTGCTGGTCTGTACTAGTGTACAAAGACGTAAAGAAACGACAACTGAAGTCACGTGACGTTTTTATTCACACAACACCAACGGGTCGATCTATAAAATAATTCCACCAAACCAAAAACATCTGTTCCTGAGGTGAATGAATATTCTCAGTGTCTTGGCCCCTTACTACAGCATCTGGTAGCTTCATACACACATTCACACATTCAGGAGTGGAAAATGTGTGGCGGTCTCAGAGGAGCGACTGCTAATTGCAGCAGAGTCGACAGATGAGAGCACGTCGTCCTCTGGAGATGAGACAGTCACACAGAAAAAAAAGACAAGGATTCATTAAAAAAAAAAGGTTTAATGCAAATATCTGACGATAACATACCAGGAAGTAGCATTTCCTTTAAAACTAAAACAAAAACATGAGCTGTGTTGCTGATTCTGATACGACACAAATGAGTATTAAATATTTACACTAATCCACTTGACAGCAGTTTGCATTTTGTCACTTCATCGGCTAATTGGAGAATTTGGACCGAGTTCAGGAAGCTGCTTCCCCAGTAATTGGCTTCACCAAGAGACCAAGCTTACACACACACACACACACACACACACACACACACACACACTCGCAGAATCATACAGTATCACACACCTTTAACACCCACACACAGTTTTTCATGCACTCAACAAGACATACAGTATATGTACACACACACACTGTAACTGGAGCCTTGTGTCTTTGTTTCTCCTCCAGCAGTTTTTATTTTGCATCTTTGATAGAGAAGATTTGGGTGAGTAGTCATGCCCAGGTACAGACTAGTTGCCAAGGTAACAAGCCCCGGATATCACAACAAGACAAATTAGGCGGTGTGGTGGTCTGCACATCAGGACGTGGAGCTTTACAAAACAAAAACACCTTCATTCACTTCCCTGTGGCTGGTTTAGAAAGGTGTGCTGTTTGTAAAGCTATCGATGATGTCATCCTCCTGGTGTACGTGTGTGTGTTCCTGTGTGTGTGTCCCGCTGTGGATTGCCCAGAGTCATGTTGGATGTTGCCTTGGTTACCTCGTCCGGTCAAAGCCCAGGATGCAGAGTGTGAAGGCTTCAGACTTGAACACACACACACACACACACACACTGTGGTAGCCGTGCGTGACCAGAGGCATATGCTCCAGTTGTTGTGTGTCTCCCTCCAGACTTTGTTAACTGGCTAAAGGTGTTTTAGGATCAATCTGGAAAGAAGATCGTACTTGAAGCTCTGCAAAAACTTCACCCATGATTGATCCGTCCCTGTTTCAGGCTCAGAGAGCGATTGCATTGAAGTGGAAAAGTATGGACGGCCCTACACCTGAAATGTGGTTACGGGAAATGGCGTCGTGCTTGGCACTGGAGAAGTTAACTTAAGTTGCTGAAGGGAAACTAAATAAGTTCAGAGAAATATGGGACACCTTTATGCAGCTCCTGGAAAGTGATCAGACTGAAATCAATCAGTAAATTTGATTGGCAGCACTTGTGGAAACTGGCATGCCTCTTATCAATAAACAGGATTTTGTGTTTTATTTTGTTTTCATTTCTACTTTTTTCTTTTGTTTTGTTTGTTTTTTGTTTTTCTTTCTTTCCCTCAATGTGTGGAGGAGGGATGTTCACAATGTTCCTGTCCGTGTGACTGTATATTTTCTGTGTCGAAAACAATACATACTGTATATTGTAAAAAAAAAAAAGGCAAATGTGGCAAAATGTAAAGCAGTACAGCAGGACTGTGGTTAAAAGACACTGACGCTTAGTAGGTGTGATGAATATTTACCCTGTTGATCTATTTGCATGCTAATTAGTAGCACTAGCACATGAAGTCCAGCTGAGCTATTGCACAGTTAAGTATAAAACACAGGTTTTCTAACAGAGTTTGGTTGGTAGATACTTGAGCGTTGCCGAGGTGGTTTTTGGATTCTGCTGGGGGATTTTATTTCTACAAACCGAGGCTCCGTCAGCGCTGCAGGTAGCAGCTGTGCACCACTCTCACCACTTCTTGGGTATTGATCCAGGTTTTTCCAGCGCCAAGGTCGAGAGTTGCATCAGGCTTTGCTCAGTTTCAAATCCAAATGTCTGGAGAGTGAAAACCTAAATACAGAAGAAACTTTTGCCTCTAGGAGTTTTTCATTCTCTCATCACAGTTTTCTCCTTTTCTTCCCCTCTGCAGAGCCTGCATCGTCCTCGGCGTGGTCTTCATCCTGTCCTCCCTGTGCATCATGGGTAAAGCCATCCATGACCTGGCCACCAAGCTGCTACCTGAAGTGGTAAGTTCACTGAGCACTGACACACTAACGCTATCACAAAGCTTGTATTGGTTGATTTGTGTTTGTTACACAACAAAAGACGGGATGAGACTGGATTAGTTGACCAACACGTGTTATTTCCCTGCGTGACAGAGTACAGTATAAACGACAGTGTGCAGGAGATGGCTCTGCTCGTGGTGCAGGGGTCAGGAGTTTGACTCAAATTGGAGATGGAGGAGATTTGGATTAAAGCATCCACCATATGGGACAGATTATTCTATCCATTTAACACTCGACGCTAGAAAAAAAAACCCTAAACACATTAATATTCAGACACTGTAGTGCTCTGATAGCCGTATTACTGTCAGCTGAGCAGTCACTTAACAGGTCTGTCCATCTCTCTGACCTCAGGCTGCACAATCGAAGCCAAAATTTGGTGCATAATCAGATTTTTTGGAGGAATTTGCAGCTGTTTTTAAAGCTTGGCCAGATAGTAGCGACCATTTTGTTCAGCACCGGTCTGCCAGAGACGAGGATTTCACTTGGAGCCTAAAAAAAGCTGCTGAGTTTGTGCCCACATCTAATAATATCTTAACATCCAAAGACAAACAGCGTGCAGTTTTTTTTGCAAGAAGCAGATTCTGTCCCCGGCTAACAGTTTGAGCTGGCGGCGGATCTCATGAGGCGATGTAGTTTCTGCTTTTCTGCTGCTCACTCACTCACTGAAGAGTTGGTGGTTCGGGTCCAAGCAGTAAGGAGGAGAGGGGCTGCAAGCCTGCAGAGCTGTGACTGGACAGATGGAGGGTTTCAGCTTCAGCGTGGAGTCTCCAAGCAAAAGAAATAGAAAAATCAAGTCTAGATGATTTGGTTTTAATTTGATTTAAAGTTGAGAAAGTTCGATATTTAAGTTAGGAAGCATGACTTGTGTTGAATACTGTAGGTCAAGAGGTTTCACTTAGTTTCAGTCCAGAGTCATGAGGGATAAACTGAGCCACCTGTTTTCTGGAGCGTGAATTTGACAACTTATCTACAGGATTCAAATCTTGTAAAAGTAAATCTGATGTTGAGGTGGAAGTGGAAGATTTCATTTTTCAGGGTTCTTGCAAAAATATGGATCATAACAGGAGGAGACCTGGAGTTTTCTTGATGACATCTTGTCCAGTCCAGATTTCATCATTCGTATGGCGTCATGGCAGCTACAGCTCCACATCCTGGGGGTGTGTTTGCATAGATGAGGGCTGCAGCAACACACACTGAGCTGAGAGCAGAGGAGATGAGATTTTAATGACTGGCTGGTTGAGATCTGATCGGCCACTGGATGAGAGAGGGAGAGCGAGGGAGGATTTGTGAGTAGACAATCCGACACAGACCTCAGCAGCAACAATATAGTTGTAAACCAAAGCATCACGCTCCAGTGTTCAGTCGTTGCCATCACCATCACGTTCACATCCTTGTACAGAGACGACTATTGCCAAGCAACCGGGTGATAGAGCTATTTCAGGGAGTGTGAAGCTCCTGAGCCTTCACACCTGAGATCTATGACATTCCTCTGCAAAACAAGAACACACAGCATCAGACCTAAAAGACATGGAAACTAAATTAAACTAAACTCATCTACGTAGCTGGACGCACTTTGATCATATTGTTGATATTCTGGGATGAGCAGCAGAAACAGAGGTCTAATATGTTGAGAGATGCACGTTTCAGCTTCTTCTGTAACTCTCTCAGGCTCCAAATTCAATTAGTTTTCAGATCCTTTATTGATTTATTGGCCCAACTGAGTTTTCCATCTCTTCATGTATGGCTGCAGCGAGGCAGGAGGAGCCGGGACGGACAGACAGACAGACAGACAGACAGACAGACAGACAGACAGACAGACAGACAGACAGACAGACAGACAGACAGACAGACAGACAGCAGCGAAGCACCAAGGCGTAAACAAAGGCAGAATGTGGGATCAGCGATGCAGACAGATTGTGTTGTTGGGAGCCGACCTGCTGCTCTGCTGTCACACAGGCTGCTTCGTGGTGCATCATGGTTGGAGATATATATACAGTATATACAGCGGGGAAAGTAAGTCTTGAACGCATCAATAGTCTTGCATGGTGAGCAGCATAGAGGCCATGGCGGTTAAATGCATTACTCATTGTTGTTGTTTTATACCTGTACCTGCTAATTGCAGGTCTGTCTAAAGCTCTCTATCAGTGATCCTTGGCTCTTGGACAACTCTTCTTAGTTTCAGTATGTTCTGCAAAATAAGTTTCTGAAGGTCTGGTGAAGCTCTTTGCTTTCCCCCGTCATGAGACGCCTCTTGTGTGACACCTTGGTGATGAGAAACCTTTTTGTAGGCGTCAGTTTGGACTAAAGCAGCTGATATGACTTTGCACTGATAAGGGACAGGATGACTCTCTAAATACTGACAGACTCCAGCTGCTTTCTGGGCTTCCCAAACCTTTCTGCACCTCCTTTTCTTCATGTGTTCAATACTTATTCTCTGTGTCATTTCACTTTATTACACATTACTTAATTTGTGGACATACTTAAATGTTTGGATTTCTTTGTATGTGTGCATTACTTGGGTTGTTGCCAACATCTGGTGAAAAATTCATGTCAATAGCTCTATTAGGAATATATTTTCTGAGAAAAATGTTGACGCGTTCAATATTTATTTTCCACGCTGTATATACGTATATATATATATGGCGTGTGGCTCACGGTCTTCCTCAGCCTGCCCATGTTTGAAATAAGAAGTGTTTCCAACCACGTCTCTCTCTTTCCTGCTCGCTATGAAATGTTAATAAGGTGAGAAGCTGCTTCGGTATGCAGCGGTGGGGCAGGGAGGGAGGGAGGGGGGAGGAAACATGTGGAGGAGGATGTTTGGGTTTCGACACCTGACTGTTCCTGCTCTGCTTAATCCTCTGAGCCCAATTAATGTCAGTTAATATCTAAAACGACACCTTCGCTATTCATACAGGCATTTTCAACAATTGGTTTGTGAAAAACGTTTCACTCCCAGTGGGTTTCTTTTTTTTTAGTCTAATTTCATTTTGAGGGGCTGCAGTGAGAAAACCTCACCTCACATCCCTTAGGCCCCTGAACGCCACTCAAAGGACACCGGGAAAGATTTTAAATACACAATCATCAACCTGGAAGCTAATTTCACTTCTTTAATCATCTTATGCAAAGTCTTATTTTGAAAAGAAAATAACGTCAACATGTTTTTTTTATTCTTCTTATTTCAGTTAAGAATCTTGAATCTATCCCTTTTATCCCTTCAAAATGGTCTGTTTTATTTTGTTTGCCTGGGTTTATTTCCCTTTTTAACAGTCTCCTGCTGCTTCTACTCTGACTTTATGTTCGATAGTATCAGTTTCCTCATTTAGTTTTCAACTCGACAAGATTAATTGTGTTTCCCAAAATGCCTTTGGGTTTTGTTTTCTGCCTCACACATTATTAATCAGTGAAACATATTTGTACCACTTGACCTGAACAATCAGTCTAGATAACACCTGTTGCACCTGTTGCATTTCACTTTGATCCTTTATTACTCTTAAAAAAACAACCCATTGAACATTCATTTCCCTCTGCTCCCTCGGTCCCAGTCCGGCTCCTTCACATCCAGGTAATTATAGATGATGATATGTTTCCTAACTCCTCCTCTAAAACCATCTTTATATTCTGCAGCGGGACCTGGTTGTCAAATGTAAATGTCAAGCACAGTGTTCACATTCAGGGCAGGGTCTGTTTGTCATGAGCCCGATCTCTGAGTGTGTCATGTTTGTGTGTGTGTGTGTGTGTGTGTGTGTGTGCATCTCCCTCTCCCACGGGCCAAAATGTCAACCCACCCAGTCTGAATATTGATCACTGAGAGGATTTCCCCATGATAACAGACTGAGAGTCTCAGTGAGTCATCCAGCATCCATCACTGGAGCGTCTAGAAAGTAGAACTAAATAAATAAGAGAAGACGAAGTGAAATATGCTTCATCTAATCAGATTAGTGAGTTTTGAAGGGTGTGATGTCCATCTTTTCTTTTCTTTTCTTTTTCTTATAGTTTGCTTTGTCGTCTCTGTGGGTGTAAATAAAGTTAAACCTGCTGCAGCTGCTGCAGGAAACATTGAGTTTGCACTGGAAGACAAACAAACAACACAAATCGAGGGAGAGCAAATCAATCCAAAATGATCTGAGATACAAGGCACAAAACTACTGCACAGCACAGAATGAAATCAATAACAATGAGCAGAGCTTATTCAAAACACTGCTCCGAATGATACTGAAATACAAATACAGACACTGTTTTACATGCATTGCTTCTGTTAAGTGTTTTCCTGTCTTGTATCTCACATGATGCAGCGATCTGAACTGATTTATAGCTGAAGGAGGCACATCCTGGACTCCTGCCTGAACTCTGGCTATAACTTACATCCCAGTGGACGTGTCATGTGATCGCTCCCAGATCCATGATGCTGTGACGGTGAATTATGAAACCTACCCAGTCTGTCTGGGCTCTAATGCCTCATTTGTCTTTGTTGCTAAAGGAATGTGTTCAGTATTTTGTGGATGTTATCTCCACAGCTGAGTCACAGGTCTGAGGTTTTCTCTCCATCTGCTCTTTGATGTCTGTGAGTTTCGCCAAATTAGCTTTTCATGGCTCCAAGGCCATAGTGCAATATTAATGCTGCCGCAGAGGCACCGAGTGCTCTGCAGCTCTCCTTCTCCTTCTCTTTCTCTTTCTCTTTCTCTTTCTCTTTCTCTCGTCTGTCCGTCTCCGCCTCCATCCCTCCTCTGTGCGCTTTCGTATTTAAAGCAGAAGTAAGTGATATATTTGTGTTAATATAAGTCTTAAATAGTTATATCTTCCGACAGCAATCACTTACATAGAGTGTTTGGTCTGAAACACGGGTCTGTCAGTCCCTCTGCTCTGCTCTGAGCCGAGGAGAAAACATTTATCGTATCCTACAGTTTTTATCCAATGAGGAGAGAGAACGGCATGCAGGGCTGTGTGTGCAGCCAAGGAACGCCGTGAATGTGGCGACGTAGGGACGAGGACTGTTATGGTGCGTTCAAGGAAACTCGTATTTTTCCGACCGTGAAGTGGTACCACTTCGATCTGGTACGAGTTCACGGGTCAGAAGTTACGAGTGGCCGTTATAGTGACTTTCACCGATAAAACAGGTCGGAAAAACACGAGTGGGTTGCCTGGAACGCTACAAAGTCGTAAGTTGTGACTTGAAGCTGTAATTTACGATTTCAAAAGCCTGCCTGGAACGCAGCATTAGCGAAAACGACCGGACCACTTACTTCTGCTTTAAGGATTTAGCTGCTGTTGCTTCCTGTCCACATCACAACAGGTATAACAACAACAGGTTATCTTCAGGTTCTTCAAAGACAAAAGAGACAGAGCATACTGAACCTCAGATTAATAAAGAACGTTATTCACATGGAGCCGTGAGGAGACACAGACAGAAATGTAATAAATGTCTCTATATTAAAGACTAATATTGCCACACACAGATTTATTATTATCATTATTATTATTATCTCACTGTCTCTGTGTGTGTTTCCTCTCAGGACGACTTCCTCTTCAGCGTGTCCATCGTCAGTGGTTTGGTGTGTATCATCCTGGCTGTGATCAAGTTCATGCTTGGGAAGGTGCTCACAAGCCGAGCCCTCATCACCGATGGTAGGTCAACACATGCACACACACACACCAACATCTCCACTGCTTTTGTATCTCTGCTCCTCTCACACAGATTTAACAGCGTTTACATGCAACTTCCTCTGTGACACATTATCTGTATTACATCACGTCTCATTCATGATATCACCGCGGCCTCAGACGATCGTGTCCCGGTCGTCACAAATGTGATTCATCGGCCAGAAGACGACCTCTCAGGCTCAGCAGGAATCTTTGTGTAGCAGTGCATAACCCAGCAGTCAATATCACACGTCCTCTGGACTCTTAGCGTGTGTCCGAGGGAAGCCTGAACACGGCGAGCGCTGAATTCCAGCACCGAGCCTCCAAAAACCCGCTGCTCAGCTGACTTTTCTTACATCAAGCGTTTTTTTTTTTCTCCTCCCAGGATTCAACTCGCTGGTCGGAGGAATCATGGGCTTCTCCATCCTCATCAGTGCCGAAGTGTTCAAGCACGAGCCCAAGGTGTGGTACCTGGACGGGACAATAGGCGTCCTCATTGGCCTCATCATCTTCGCCTACGGAGTCAAGTGAGTTCCTCATGTGCAGTTTGTGGAGGAAAGTTTTCAAGTTTTATCTGTTGCCTCCAAACGTTTTATTATTATGTATCGTTACAAAGATTAAAGCCAATTAGTTTCAGCGAGGATTAATTTATTTTTGTGTGTTGAACCATAAAGTTCTGTGTCGACACCTGATGTGTTTATTTATAACAGAACATCCAGCCAAGTCTGTGTGGAACTCTTGTTCTTGCTCCATTAACTCCTGTTAAGACTAAATTATGCTCAGTAACTAATTATCTTGTGAGGAAGCCTGAACCCAACTATGCACTTTATTTAATTCCGTTTTGAGAAAGAAAACCCTGCATATACATATAGATTAAAAGTAGAAAAACTAAAACTAAACTTTTCTCTCAGTCTAAGCTTTTAATTTCAGTGTGAATTTTACATTTATTTATTGGCCTTGAGCTAAAACCTTAAAGGGAACATATATCTTCTGGCCCCCAAAATGTGAGAATTTAGAAAAAAATCTGTAATTTTCAGGCTCCCTAGGTTGAAGTGGTTTTACGAGCTGTTCCCTTGGTTGTCTTCCAGTGATGTAACTAGGTTTTGAATTTGGCTGTTTTGAGAGGATGAAAAGAGCTGTGATGTTTAATCCTTGGGGTATTTTGACCAAAGCATGTTAGAGATACGTCTTTAAGACACTGGGAACTATTTTGTGTAAAGGGGGCATAATATGTCTCCTTTAAAGGTGTCAGTAAGTCAGAGTGGGATTTGTAGTTTTTTCCTCAAATCTAAATATTCCACCTCGTCCTGTGCAGGCTGCTGCTGGACATGGTCCCACGGGTCCGACAGACCAGGAACTACGAGCGCTTTGAGTGACGGGTTCAGGTGGGACAGACGGACGGACAGATGGACAGACGGACGGACAGATGGACGGACAGACGGAGGTGTTGGGGGGCGGGTGGGAGGTCAGAGGCTGACTGACTGACTGACAGGAGTGGGATGGGGCTCTCGGACCCCCACCGTCCACTCAACAGACACAACAGACAATCACATTCAGCCCTGGAGGAGTCGGTGGCCCGAGGACGACGACAGCGTGAAAACTTCTCGGCACCTTTTAAGTGTTTTACAAATGTGCTGTACATATAATATATTAATGTGTTTTCAACAGTGAGTGAATGCTCAGTCCGCTCTGTCATGTTCTCCATTATATTGAAACATGAGGTGATTTTGAGCCTGAAACACGAGTAGAAACGACCATTCAGGAGGATGGAGATGAGCGGCGTCTGTGAGAGAAGACGTGTTGGACCCCTGAGCGTCCCCGAGTCCATCAGAGCTGCAGATCTTTGTGCAGCTTGTGTGGCTGACGTACAACACTCAGCTACACCTCATCACCCTGTCAAAACACAGCCGTTTATATTTCCCATGGTTCCTAGAGGCCTTCGCTCAGCCGTGCTATAAAAACGCTGCAGAACGCAAGGTTGACGTGATTGATGTAGCTGATGTAGCCGTGGAGTATTAATGGTGTTTTAGCCCTTTTTATGACTAGAGGGAGGATATATCAATACAAGGCCCATTTGGCAAAGGAAGCAGGTACACACACACACACACACACACATGCACGCACACACACACACAGAGGCTCACTGCTGTGATTTGCTGTTTACAATATTTATCTAGACTTGTTGTTGGAGCAGGGAGGAGAGTTTGAGGGCACAAGAGACTTCAGGTAGCCAAGTGTGGACATTAACAACGGCGCCATCTACTGACCAGAACAGGTGAACACACACCAAACAAAGAACACAACACTTTTATTTTACTTTTTTATTTTTTATTTTTTTTGCTCCTGGTTTTCATGAGTTGAAATTTGAAAATGTGCAAAGTCACGTGTTTAAAAGTGTTTGTGGAGCCTCCATGCAGCTCCGTGCTGTGGCAGCAGACAGAGAGACAGGAAGTCAGTGACTGCTCGTTAGATGACACCAGGTGCAAATGATTAGTTTGTCAGGCAGTGAGGTGGATGTGACACAAGTCTGGACTGAAACTTTGAGGACATATTTCAGATTCTGAGTTGTCGTTTTTGTTGTCGGTCCGTTCCTCTTCGACCTCTGGAGATGAGATGAGCAGCTCAAAGGGAAACATCATGTCTGAGAGGTGCAGCAGCAGGCTTTAGCATCATGGTATGTCTGTGTATGTGTGTGTTGTCTGCTTTAGGAACAGTCTGGGTTTTACTCCCATGTTTCATGAGTTGAAATCAAAGGAAACAACCAAAGTGTTGCTCTGTTTGCAGCTCTGTGTGAGTTCCTGCACGTTTTCAGCTCTAAAAACTCATCAGATTCATCAGATTCACCCTCTTGTAGTGGAAGGCAGAGATGAACGTGTGTGTGTGTGTTGTCTCAGGTGTCACACTCATGTCTGAGCTGCTCATGTGTTGTTTATTTTGGTTCAACTCTGATACATTATGTTTATTGAGTTAAACTCAGCAGAGGATTAAACATTTAGCTTCAGCAGAAGTTTAGTCTTGGTTGGTGTTGAGTCTGTGATGTGACAGGAGGAGGTGTGATGATTGGTCCAGTCTGGTTTTAAACCCTGGCTCCAGTTGATTATATTATGTGAATAAATGGCCTCTTAGTTGTGGATTTTAACCCTCACTGGGTTTTTGTTTGTGGTTTTGAAGCCTGATGAAGATCAACGATCAAAACATTGTGTCTGTGATGAACTCAGAGCTGAGTGTGTGTGTGTGTGTGTGTGTGTGTGTGAGAATCAAACCTTCTTGTTTGTGTAGTGTCATTCATTTAGTTTTAGTTTTTCAGTGAATATATAGATTAGTGCTGGGCCGTTAACGGCGTTAACGTGCTGCGTTAACGTGAGACTCTTATCGCGCGATAAGAAAATTATAGCCGTTAATCTATTCTCAAAGTTGTCTGGGGGCTGGGTCAACATGCACCTTGTACAAAGCAGGTCGTGGAGCTGTGCACCGTGGACGTGCACGAAAAAAACAAGAGTCACACCGAATTTCCCTCTGCTGTATTTTTTATTTCAATTAAATGACAGGTAGACCGCTCGGTTCATTGTAAAACATTAATTTATTGACGTAACGTGGTGATTTCTGTACAGAGCCCTGAGGCTGCGCTGCTCTTCTGTCCAGTAAGTTTCACCTTTCATTGAAACTGCGGCTTCCACAGTTGTTAGGTTTCATCAATGAGACCAACATTTATATATTTAAAAAGAATTAAACCACCGGCGGAAAACCTCTAAAAACCTGCGGGTAAGTTACTCTGCTCGTTTTCTCCCCGAGGGATGCCGACGGCGACGCAGGCTGACCGCCACGTCAGCTGACCGGTGTCACCGGAGGCAGCTACGTCTGTGACGAGCTGCTGCTGCTGCTGCTCCCGGTCGGCTGCTCTCACAACGTCGGAGCAAACAGGCGTTATTTGGATAAACTAACCACAAAGTGGGGATCTACACGGTTAGATTCCCTCTGAAAAAATATTAAAACGTAATAAAGTGACATATTAACAGCTCCACAGCGGGAATTAAAACAGCTGCTTTACCACTGTCGCTTGGAGCGAATCACACATGTACAGTAGCCTACATAGTAGGAGTCGTTACATCCGCGCATGTTGGAAAAAGAAGAGCGTCAGGTGCTGCACAGTGTCAGGTAGCCTATAACTTCATATGAACGCAGCTCAAAGCGACCCGGTGCCTCTCGCGGTGACCAAGCTCAGATAAATACATTGGATCAGCTGTAGCACTGCGTGTCCTCCCGCATAAAGCCGCAATATACCGCTCCTATAAAAAAAAAAAAAAAAAGATGCACGTCTCAGACTGTCTGCTTCCCAGATGAACAGCTGACATGTGGTCAAGACGTACAGAGACCTGTCACAGTGTCACCTGTGCATTGATATAAACTTCAACCTCAGACTGTCTGCTTCCCAGATGATCACACAGGGAGATCATGAAGCTGCTTGTGTGATGAGTGTGTTACAGAGTTCTGTATCAATGTTTAGGTTTATTCGTCAGTGCTATGTTGTCATGATAATTAATATATGCTGAGAAACAAGCTTTTAAATCAAACAAATCCTACAGGAAAGACCAATTTATGTTTAATGAATCAAATATTGTTTTGGTCATAGTAATTGATAATAAATAGCCTGGGTTAGAGCCTATTATCTACAAATATGAATTTATCGGTATCGGCAATGAGAACCAGGAAATTATGGGTTATTGGTAGAAATTTTTCATATCGTGCATCACTTGAATGCCTTCATCAGAATTCAAATGAGCCATTTTAATCTAGATTAATCTAGATTAACTCCAAGATTGCAGTGAGATTAATCTAGATTAAAAAAATTAATCTATGCCCAGCACTAATATAGATTAATATATACTGTGAAGGATTCAGTCTCCAGCAGCTTCAGCTCTCCTGTGTGTGTGTCAGTGATGAATGCTGTGTTTGTGTTGCTGTCATGTCTGATCACACTATTGGCTCCGTATTAGTGAAACAGGCTGATCAATATGTCTTTTATCTGGAGCTTCAGGTTGTTTTAAGGTTTTAAAAAGGCCTCTGTTGATTCTGCAGGTGAATTAACTTTGTGAAGCTGATTGATGTAAATCATTAATTTCTGACATAGACTCAGTCCTCCTCAGTGCGGTGTTGTGATCCGGTGGTGGTGTCAGCAGAGCCTCCACTTCAACCTGCAGACAAACTGTTTTGATGTGTGAAACAGTCTAAAGTACCTGATTAACAGAGCAAAGTGAGAAGTTCTTGTTCCCATACACTGATGTAATACATGTACAGATGTTGAATTTCTATATACGACCTACACATGATATAAAATAGAAACAAAATGTACAAATGATACATTAAGCCTGTTAGAAATTAGACCAGTTTCATATATTGACTTTTATATTGATATTGATATGATATTGTGTTAATATATACTGTACATCCATCCAGAAGCCTTTTAGTTTAGACTGATCTTATGAAGAGGCTGACACCTAATTTCTAGGTGAGCAAAATGTAGCAACCGATAGACTTGATTATATTAAAGTGAATGATACTTCATATTTAGTTGAAAATCCTTTGCGTACAGTTATTTATTTATTTTTCTTCTTTGCGTACAGTTAACTGCATCAATCCTGCCACTCAGTGACATCACCAGACTTTTGCATTCTTCTTCTGGCGCATGCTGCATGATGAAGGATTTCAAGATCAGTTCCTCTTTCAATCGGCAGACAAATAATATTAATAATAATATCGACTCCAGTTCATATATATAATGTGTTACATCAGAGGAGCTTGTGTGTTTGGGATCATGAGCAGGTCCTTTTTGTAACTTCGTCTCATCATTTCATAAAACTTTTGTCCCAGGACGTTTGAGCCTCGTCTCTGCACCTGTACTATCCCCCTTCTGTTCTTATTGATCCCCCATAGAGGTCATGTAGAGGTCACACAGGGTCGCAGACTTGATGCAGTTATTGTAAGCAAATTGTTTTAATAACTTTAGTGAAATAAAAACATCATATAGATATTTTTAGCACATGTACATTGGTTATTTTACATGTGTTTTAAACCTACAGTATATCTTCATGTAGGCTATATAGGTCGATATGGGAACATGTTTGTCATGTTACATTTCTGTATGGGACCAAAAGAAATACAAATTATTATTTTTTAAATTGATAAATGGTAAAATGAATCTTAATTCATTGGGACTTATTATTCAGTTTGTTTGATTATTTTTTAGATTTTTTTCATCCGACACCGGTTCATTAGCACGTTTGATCCTCTATATTGATCTTTACACCTGTGTGCAGATTATTTTTCTTATTTTTTACCCTAAAGTTTCAGTGTGAAGGCTGCAGCTGACTACAGTACATCATGAATATGTAATATATTATAATATAACAGCTGAGAGTGTGCAGTGTTCACCTCCTGGTCTTTAACTCCGAGGCCTTAATCACACTGATCAGTGTTTGGTGACTGTGGAACATGAATGTAATTTATCAGGGGGAGTTTGAGCTGATTGACAGATTACGAGGGAGGGGAGGGGGGGTCGGGTCCTCATCTTTTCATACGTTATCCTGTAACTGAATGTACACACTGTGCTGTGAGACTAGTTTCTATGATGAACAAACAATGTGACAGTGCTGTTTGGATTTGAATTTGAATACTAAAAGTGGTATTTTGAGACTATGAGTCACATTTGTGTCAAATATCTGAGCGTTAAAGGGATAGTTCAAATTGGCCCATTGCCGTAATCCTTATAGACCTTTTCAGAGAGTATAAATAAAGACAGGTGTGGCTCATTAGAAAACGCTCTGGTACACTAAATTGAATGGAGCCTTAATTAGTATCCTTGGTAACACCTGTATTTGTTTATACTCTCTGAAAAGGTCTATAGTCATAGCAGTAGGTTCGTTACCTTTAATTGTCGGTGCAAGCTGTTTTTAGAACAGCAGAGCAGAGCCGTGAGCTGCTCAGAGCTACGCTACGGAGGCTCATTGGATTTCTTGGTTTTCCCTCATCAAATACACAATCCAACAACTCCAAAACGCTCTGGTGGACAAGTTGTGACCTGCGCATTCACCACGCTATGAGATAATAATAACACAACGTTACGAGTTGTTTTTGAGGTAAATTCATGCAAAACAGCTGATGCGTGTTCCTGTCGGGGGCAGTTTTTCAGCAAGCAGTCTCTGCATCTACCTCGAAAACAACTCTGGTAACGTTCTGTTATTATCTCATAGCGTGGTGAATGTGCAGGTCACAACTTGTCCACGAGCGTTTTAGAGTTATTGGATTGTGTATTTGATGAGTTTGATGAGGGAAACTCAAGGTAACGAACCTACTCTATAGGGATTACGGCAATAGGCAATTTACCAAAATGTTGAACTGTCCCTTTAAGAGCACAGACAGATATATTTCTGCAAATTATGGGCTACAGCTCATGATTAGGTTTATTATCAGTAATCAATAATGTGTTTTTGTTCTGGTTAAAATGCTCAGAATCGAGGCATGAATGTAACTCTGTCCGTCTGCTCAGTTTTGTATGACTTTATGAAGTGTATCCACACAGACACACACACTCATGTTGACAGTGTGGGTCCGTGCAGTGACTGTATTTTTCTGTGTAAATAGTTGATCTCTATGACTGTGATGTTAAAAAAACAACTGTAAAAGAAGAGAGAACAGAGTCTTTTGTCACAGAAAAAAGGTTTATTTAAAAATAAAGTTATATCCCTCTTACTCATCAAAGACTGTGAAAACAAAAACAAAAAAAACAACAAATGAACAAAAAACATGTTGTCAATGTGTTTTCTCACTCCTCGCTGCTTGGACCAACGCTCTCGCCTCTGCTGTTTCAGACGAGGTCCAGACTGAACAACGGGCCGATGACGCACGTGTGACTGTGAGAAGCTGCTTTTTGTGTTTTCTTGATGCCAAGGTCGACAAGGACGAGTAGATGTGGTGAGGAAACCGTGGCACACACTCTGCACACCCTGTCAGTCACACCCAGCTGCTGATTTCTCTGAAAACCAAAGGCGTAATCGATATCTAACGAGCTTTAAAACCGGCCCAATTAGCATAAAGGAAATAAGGCTTTTATTTTGTAGTTGCAACAAAACATGTTTGACTGATCTGATCTGTTTGAGTCCAGACGTCGGCATTATAGTCTGATACATTTCTACAAATTTGAACACGTGTTGACAAGAGTTACATCAACAGTTAAAGGGATAGTTCACCCAAAATTCAAATTTCACTCATTATCTACTCACCCTCATGTGGACTAAGGGCTGGGAGAAGTTTCAGAGTCCTCCGTGCCTTCTCTGAGTTACAGCGGGACTCCGCGCAGCAGTATTTGTTCATATAATGGTTGTGAATGGTGCTCACTTTTCTTCGTCCAAAAAGACACACCAAAAAACATCCAAATACCTCCACACAGCTCGTCTGTAATGTCCCTCTTGTATTGAAGCCCCGACATGAGAAATTGTTCCACCGGTAGGAAGAGCAGTGAACAGAGACACTGGGAGCTTCCACTACAAACAAGCTTAAAATATAGACTTATTTAATTTTTTTTTGGAACAATTTCTCATGTCGGGGCTTCAATACAAGAGGGACATTACAGACGAGCACTATGGAGGTATTTAGATGTTTTTTTGGTGTGTCTTTTTGGACGAAGAAAAGTGAGGTCCATTTGCAACCGTCATATGGACAAATACTGCTGTGCGTACCCCGCTGTAACTCAGAGAAGGCACGGAGGACTCTGAAACTTCTCCCAGCCCTTAGTCCACATGAGGGTGAGTAGATAATGAGTGAAATTTGAATTTTGGGTGAACTATCCCTTTAACCCCAAACCTGAGCAGCTTCAGCAGATGAAGTGCAACAGGTGCAAAAATCGTCAAAAGTCGTTTTAGATAAAAACAGATTGGAGTTTTTTTTAGGTTAACATGTTCAAGTGGTTGTAGTGAAACTGGACATGTCACAGCTCGGAGCCTAACTTAACCATGAAAAGGCACATCATCATCATCATCATCAAGTTGTTGGAAACAATAAATTGGCAGCAGATCTCTGACCTGTTCAAAAAAAAAAAGAAAGAAAAAGGAGGAAACAGTCTGAGCTGACACAGTGAGGAAGAGGAGGACGGTGCCGTTGAGTCTGAAGTCATTTGTGTGCAAAAAAAAATAAAAAACTGAGATTGGAAATCAAAGCACAAAGTGTACAAGTCTTTCACAATAAAAGCAGGAACATTTGTCCACTTCTGTCCGTCCTCAGGAGACGCTGACAAGAGGAGGAAGACGATAACAAATGATCGTTAAGAGAGAATTATTAATTTGGAAAAACAAATCCTTTTAATATTTGACTCCTCGAGGCTGAACAGAAGCAGACAACGCCGTCCTCTCTCAATCATAACACTTTTTCTTTATTTTTTAGATAAGCACGCAATTTTTTTTGTACGCTTTTCTTTAATTTCTCTCCATAAATAAAAATCTATAAAAGGAAAAACAGAAAGACACCCTGCCATAAATAAAAAACCAAAGATTTCCAGCCAAACAGAGATAAAGATCTGTATACAAAATAAATAAAAAAAAGAAACCCATATGAACAATATACAGTGTTACTAATATCTTGTTAAACCTCTGCAAATAGATAAACGTAGTGCATTTTTTTTCCATTCACCACAAAGAACTAGAAATGTTTCACTTTTTGTCTTTTTAATTGTTTTCTTTGCAAATCTGCAGGCAAATTAAGATCCTAACCGTTTATCCAAAAAGAAAACGAGGAGATGCGAGGTCGTGCGTTGCGTTGCGGGAAACGTAATGTCGTTGGTGTGTTTTTAGTTGTGTACAGTTTTTTTTTTTTTGCTGGAAGGGATGTTACAGCTGTTGTCCTCCTGTCTGTCTGTCTGTCTGTCTGGCAGATGTGGGATGAGCGTTGTCGACAAAAAGACGCAGACGGTTTTAGTTTTCCTGCGTGGTGCCACTGCTGCTACTGACGACGACCTATCATCTACGTCACGTCACGACATCCTACCACACTGGCGACTCCGTACACGACAGCTTTTAGCTACAGAGAATGACCCCTGACCTCTCGGGCCTTTTGTGTGTCGTACCGAATGCTGGCGTGCTGATTCTCTCTCTACTGGCCTTTTTTTTTTTTTACTTACAGAAACACACACAGTTCTTCTTTGCAGCTTTAATTTAAACGCCCTGTTTCAAACTGTGCAACGTAAACATGAGAAACCGAGGAGGAGGAGGAGGAGCTGTGACTTCATCCACAGCCGGACTTTTTCCCTCTGACTTGACTGGATGAACGAACGAAGCTGCTGCTGCTTTTAGGGTCTGGGTCACGTGACAGGAAATGATAAAACTTCCAGAATAAAAATCTAGACATCTATGTTACATGTCCGCTCTCGACACGCGTCGGTGCGCGCCAGAGGAACGAGTTGGTTACAGTGTAAAACTGGGTTCGTCTTCAACCAACATCTGATAGGCCCCCTCCCCTCTGAGTGTGTGTATAGAATATATATATATGTATACTGTATATTGTATATATACAGCTTGGAAAAAATTAAGAGACCACTTCAAAATGATCAGTTCCTCTGGTTTTACTATTCGTAGGTTTGTGTTTGAGTAAAATGAACACTTTTGTTTCATTCTATAACCTACTGACAAAATTTCTCCCAAATTGAAAATAAAAATATTGTCATTTAGAGCATTTATTTGCAGAAAATGGCAATAATTCTGGTGTTTTCAGACCTTGTATAATGCAAAGAAAATAAATTCATATTCATTTTAAAACAACACAACACTACTTTTTAAACTTAGGAAGAGTTTAGAAATCAAAATTGGTGGAATATTTTTTATTTATTTATTTATAATCTTTCTTTCTCATTAAATATGATTTGGTTCAGGTGATCAGCTAAGTAGTGAGGTGTGCTTGTGTTGGAGTTCAATAGACACTGGAATCGATTTATAGGTATGTGTTTGAGTAAAATTAAATTTAAAAAATGTTGTTTTATTAACTACCGACAACATTTCTCCCAAAATGTAAATAAAAATATTGTCATTTAGAGCTTTTATTGGCTGAAAATGACTAGTCTATATAACAAAAAATATCAAGTCTTTTCAGACCTTGAATAATAATAATAATAATAATAATGCAAAGAAAACATGTTCATATTTATTCCTTGACAACACAGCAAGAATATTTTAACTCAGGAAGAGTTTATAAATCAGTTTTTGTGGGATAATGTCAATGTTTAATCCCAGCAGTGGTTTTTATAATCTAGAATGAGTTGTGTTTGTGTTGGTATTTCAAAAAGAAAAGAAAAGAAAAGAATGACTGTCATACATGTAGAGATGCTTTTAAGTGGTCTCTTATCTTTTTCCAGAGCTGTATATGTATTTGTATGTATATGTGTGTGTATGTGTATGTGTATGTGGTAGAGGGGGGTTTGGGCCTTCAGTTGTGCCAGTCCAGTGTAAATCTACCTAAAGAATAAACAGTTTCAGATTTGAACAGGGGGAAGGGGGGGGGCGAGGGCGAGCTGTCAATCAATCAATCAATCAATCAATTGATCAATCAAGAAGGGGCGGGGCTTGAGTCTCCGCTGGTCAACCTGCTGGTCACTCAGACAGGAAGCCAGATGTGCAGTCCACCGCTCCGTCCTGCTGCAGCAGCCGAGGGAAACAATAAATATGAAGAACCAACAGTCTGGTGAGTGTCCGTCCGTCCGTCTGTCTTTTTTTTTTTAATAAGCTGCTCTGACTTCTCTTATCCAGACGCCCTCAGCCTCGTCCAGGTGTTTGTGTGTCCTCGTCGCTGCCGCCGTTCTGCGTGTGGCTGCTATAGACAGTCCTTACACAGCGCCACCTGGCCCTTCATGTAGTCGCGGCAGGGGCAGATGCGATGCAGCGACTGGTGGGCGCCGGCGCAGCTGAACAGCAGCAGGTCGGACTGGAAGATGCAGTGGCGGCGGGTGTCGCTGTAGGCCGGGACCACCGTGTCGGCGCTCGACTCCACCGTCTGGCAGTCCACGCCGAACCTGAGGGACGACATCAACACACACACTCAGCTGGATGATGATGAGCCTCCACCCATTTTATCAGGTAAACGGAGCCCTCTGGTGGCAGCACAGGGAAACTGCAGCTCACAAACTCCAAAATAACAGCTCCTGTACTGTAAATACATGTGATTTATTGTGTGTGTGTGTGTGTGTGTGTGTGTGTGTGTGTGTGTGTGTGTGTGTGTGTGTGTGTGTGTGTGTGTGTGTGTGTGTGTGTGTGTGTGTGTGTGTGTGTGTGTGTGTGTGTGTGTGTGTGTGTGTGTGTGTGTGTGTGTGTGTGTGTGTGTGTGTGTGTGTGTGTGTGTCCCACCTGGCCAGGTCTCTGTCCTTGTTGAGGTGCTGGAAGAACGAGGGTTCACAGATGAGCTGCTCCTCCTGACACACCTGCTTACAGGAGCGGCCGGGCTCGGCCAGCTTCACCTGCAGAGCGCTGAGAGGAGGCCACATCACCTGACCGTGGCAGAAGTCCTGACCACCACAACGACAGAGGGTTAACAACACACAGAGAACAGCTCAACTCTTCAGGTCAGTCAAACATCAGACGTGACGGAGGGAGTTTAAAATCATTCTGGGGAAACCTTTGAGATTAAATCGTTTAATTAATAAAGGCAACTTGGAATAAATAATTGTTCTGTTACCAACAAAGTTTAAACCTCAAAACATTAGGAGAAAAGAGTCACTGAAACACTTAACTTATCTTGTAAAGACTGAATTTTAATATCCACAAGTTTCAGAACGGGTTAGGGTTATTGTACGTTTACGTTTACGTTTCCATGGTTTTCAGTCATTGTCATAGTTGCGGTGGGTAAACACATGGATCTATTAACGTTAGCTTTTTAACACGGATGTCAATTTGTGTGATATCCATACGTTTTACAGATTTTCATTGAGGAAAAAAAAAAATCTATGCATTTACCGCGACTACCGAAACCATGGAAACATGTTCACATGTTGTGAAGTTTTGATGTTGTAATCTTCATTACTGGTGTTTGACATGTTTATGCGATGTTGTTTGTGTCTGGTCAAAGCTGTGATACGTGCATGGTATAAAAACTACAAAGTGAAGCTGTTTGTGGAAAATTCAAATAAAAATGTGACATTTTATTCAAGAAGCTTTGCAGAGAGTCGATTCAGACAGATCATCAATGTGTTATTGAGTTACTGATCTCTGCAGACACGTGTTCAACCTGCTCCACAGTGACGTCATCATGTCTCCTGGAGCACCACTGTAATCTAATTTCATCTCATCTCTGTTGTTAACAGTCTGACTCGTCACCATGACAACTATGATGATGAGGCGGGCGGTACCTGGTTCTCGATGAAGGCGTTGACTCTCTGCAGCATCCCCTCGCAGGTGAACTCGTAAGGCAGGTAGGGCTCAATCTGATCAGACACAAAACACAAAACACACTTGGTCACACAACCAACAAAACACTGAACACAGCCAGATTGAGCTTGTTTCTGTGTGTGTGTGTACGTCACACACACACACACACACACACACACACACACACACACACACACACACACACACACACACACACACACACACACACACACACACACACACACACACACACACACACACACACACACACACACACAGCTCAGTCTGGTGTAACATTAGCTGCAGTCTTTGGAGCATTGTCGACCTCCACACTCTGATTTTCAAAGGGAAAACTTCAAACCCTCAGAACAACTGAAATCTTTGTTGCTGCTGCACAAACTCACTTGCTGCTTTTTCCCTTTGTGTGTGTCTGTGTGTGTGTGTGTATCAGGAGGAGTGCGAGCCAAGCTGGAGCCTGGTGCAGCAGCTCTCCATGGATCAAAAAGCACGAGTCTCCACAGACTGGACCAGTTGTTGGGAGTGGACACAGCAGCAGGTCAGGTGAGCAGAGCAGCTCCTGTTAGTTTTTTTTATTTTATTCTATATTTTATTTATGAGTTTTGTTAGCTTTAATGTTTAATTTTATCCTGTTTTATCATTCCTTACTAGATTTGATGTATTAATCTTGTTTAATACTGTCATTTATTGTTTTTTTCCTACTGAATTTAATATGTTGTGCTTGTTCACACAGGTGACTTCAATCTGGTGCTTAACGAGGTGACGTCCCCCAGGAAGGCCATTGGCCGAGCACAGGTGTCTGCACTCCCATCCTGACGATCAGCTGCAGAGTCCTACAGATAGTCATTCTGCACTGAAGCGTCAGCGGAAGCGTCAGGGATTGTGAAGGGTATGCGACTTAGCCAACACGACAGAGCACTTCAGGTATTGTTTATTTCATCTTCAAACAACTTCACTTTTTTTTTTAGCCTTGATCCCATTTCTTGTTTGTGCTTAGGGCCAACAATGGAGTCTGCCATGTGCTTCACTTGGTAAGTCAGGCATTTCCACAAAGGGCCATGTGGATGCTAGTTGGTATCAGTTGAGACCTGCAGCGGCCCTTTTGTGGAAATACCTGGTCTACAAGATGTCTGACTTACCAAGTGAAACACATGGCAGACTCCATTGTAAGAAATGGGATCAAGGCTAAAAGTAACATTGAGTCTTTGTCTTCTTTTGTCCCAGGCAGCATCTAGACGAAAGAACATAGAAAGTCAAGGTGAGTGTTTGTTGAACAAGACTGAATGTAACAAGTTTTACTTATGTGTTTTTCTCAAGGAAATTTAAATCAATTGCAACTGGACTTGGTTATTTGTCTAGGAAGACGTTTCACCTCTTGGATGAGAGGTGAAACATCTTCCTAGACAAATAACCAAGTCCAGTTGCATTCGATTTAAATTTCCTTGAGATAACTATGACCTAGACAAATGAGAATATTCACAGGCTTATGTGTTTTTTGTGTTGTTTCAGAGTGACAGTTGCCAACCAAGATGGATGAGCTGAGTTGAGTTTGCCAAGTAAATAAAGATGTTTGTGTGAAGGTCTTGTGTCTTACTTACCAACAACACTGGCTCTGAAGTCAAAGATGTAAAGGCTATGGCTCCCTCGGTGAATTACAATTTAAAGGACAGAGTGCAGACACCTGTGCAGTGCCACTTTCTGGAGGTTGTGACCTCATTGAGCACCAATTGGGTTCAATGCACAGCTCCACTACTTCCTGAACTTAATGCTGCTCCTTTTGTTTCCTGTCTTACATTATCAGACAAACTGCTATGTCATTAATGTAAGACAGGAAATAAAGGAGCAGCATTAAGTTCAGGAAGTTGTGGAGCTGTGCATTGAACCCAATTGGTGCTCAATGAGGTCACAACCTCCAGAAAAGTGGCACTGCATCAAAATTACAAATGCACATGACACAAAAAACAAGGGAATCAGAGAAACGACCACAAGTTACTAAGTCAAACTATTAACAGTTGAGTCTTGTGTATGTTTTTTTTCTAAGATAAGTATTGTTTTAATGTGCATTACATTATTAAGTCTTGAGAATGCCAAGAAAAACATCTAAAGAGTGAAATTAAACTATATGCAAGGCATCTTATTTATATAGCGCATTTCATACAAGGCACTCAATGTGATTTACATAAAGACAAATCATTTAAAAAAAAAAAAAAAGAGAGAAGCATAAAACAGAATAAAGAGTTAAAAGCAAGAGCAAATAAAAGAAAATATAAAACTATGTTTTATATAAATATAAAACAGCTCCACCCTCTGAATCCACATGGTTAACAGTACATTTTAACAAGTGATTTGGACAATTAATACTGACATTAACTTCTTAAATCAGAAGTTAATGTCAGTATTGTCCAGATCACTCGGTTAAAATTTACTGTAACCTGTGGATACAGCACAGGGTAAAATTTAAATTTTTACAGATGAGCTCTGAATCTACTATTAAACCTATAACTGTGTTTAACATTCATTTTACAGATTATTGTTCTTGAGGGGGAAAAATTCCCAAAATTTGGGCATTATTTTAAATCCAATAATTTTAAATCCTATTAAAAATTAAAATTGGTGATCAATGAAAGTGTCTAAATGCTCCTGTATGTGTGTCTGAGTCGTGTCCTGTGTTTTTACCTTCTGGCTGAGGATGGAGCGGATGGCTCTCTCCACTTCCGCAGAGTTCTCGATGTCCACCGTCCACACGTGGGGCTGACCGATGTACACCTCGGCGTACGGGTGCTGCGACGTCAGCTGTCAACGTCAAACAAGAAACAAAGAAACATGTGGTTTAAAAGTCTCAACATGAGCAGGAGAAGAATAAAACACTGCAGAGTGAAACTCGAGCCTCTCTCACCTCTCTCAGAGTGGGTTTGCCCTTGAAGAAGTCCGTGTTCTTGCTGCTCTTGGGAGGGTTGAACTTGGGGTTGAGGAAGGCGCAGCCGTTGGCGATGGCCTCCAGGGGGGCGGGGCCCTCGTAGGGGAAGGACAGACCCACGAACAGCTGCAGCAGAGACAAAACATCCACCATGAGCTCATCAACCAGCCGTCACATGCTGCTTTTTAAATAAAAAGACACATTTAAACTTGAGTGGCCTTCACTCTGACCCCCTCATCACCGGCTGCCAAAAGCGTCAGACTCATTTCACTGATCTGAGTCCAGCAGGAAGGAGCCGTCTGGTGACACAGGCGACATTGGAGGGTGAAAAGTTTAGTGTGTTTGCTGACAGCAGCAGTTGAAACAAAAGCCCCCTCCCCGTGTTATTAACAGCTCACACAGCAGAGGCAGCACTTCTTCTATATTACACAGGGAGGGTGTGAAGACCCTGCTGTGACTCCTCGTCCTCCCACAGGCCTCCGGCCGTTAGAATAACAACTAACTACAGTACATGAAAACAAGCTGAAAGATGCTGACTTGGTTCAATTAAAACAACTTTTTTAAACACATGTCCACCTGCTACCAAAACCTCTGACTCTGAAAAGGTAAATGATCCTGCAGCTTTTCTCATCCATTAAATAATCCCTTTAAAACATGCTTCTTTGCAGTTCTTGCACTGAGAACAAATAAGAGTCATTAACCAGTGCAGGAGAACATATTAACATTTAACTTAGTCAGACAGGAGACTAATTATTTGGAAAAACAAGTAAAATAACTCAAACTAGTGAAGTTGCATGGAGAGAGGACGACAGTTAAATTACAGAAACATGTTCAGAGAGATTTAAAAGTCTGTAACGTGCACTTCAACAGAGTCAAACCCATGTGATTTCATTTAACTAGTGAACATATAAAGAAGTGGAGGAGACTCTAATAACACGATCGAGGAGGGAGGCGACACACAATCTGTGTCTAATTTAGTCGAGGGAGTGGAAGAGAGTTAGTCGGCGACAATGGTCAGTCTGTGTGCATGTGTGTGTGTATGTGTGTCTCCATAGCAGCAGACCAGAACAGGCTGAACAATGTGTCTTTAACACACACACACACACACACACACACACACACACACACACACAGTGATGTACCATGAAGAGTGTGTGTGTGGCTGTGAATTCGTCTCTTTTACAACAGCCGTCTGCCAGCAGGTGGCAGCAGAGCACACGTCTTCCTCTGTGTGTGTCCCTCTACTGAGAAACAGTTGACCACTATTTATAGAGGGAGGAGGGGGAGAGGAGAAGAGAGGAGACACTGAAGGACTCAGAGGGAGAAATTAACGACCGCTGCCCACCACCGAGTTTCTGATGGATTTAAAGCAGGAATCAATAGGAATCATGGTCCTTTAGGTGAAAGCTCCTGATCAGTCCACATTAAAAAGGTATTTCACATATTCATGTGCGAGGCCGAGAGCCACCGGCGTCAAGGACAAGCAGCTCATAAGAGGAGACGCTGCTGCTGCTGCTGCTGCTGCTGCTGCTGCTGCTGCTGCTGCTGCTTATTGATCAGCGCTTGTGTCTGTGGTGTAAATATAGATCAGGTTCTCAGCTGTGCAGGACGACAGGAGCCGAGTTTAAAATACAGATCCAGGTCGAGATTTTAAGTGCGCTTTAAAAACACACCTTTTCTCCTTGGCCTTCAGTTCCACAAGGACTTCTAATCCTGGCTAGTTTTGTTTAAAATATCTATAGTGCACTGCTGTTTATGACTACTGTAGCTGTAATGCGCATATGTTCGTATATGTACGTATGTATATGTACATGTACATACATTTGTGTGTGAGAATGTGTGACGGTATGCATGTCTTCTTGTTTCTTGTACATGCGTTGTTTTTTGTTTCTGTCTCTGCTCTGTGAAGCACTTTGGACGACTGTCACAGGTCTTTTTAACTGTGCTATATAAATAAAAGTGAACTTGAACTTGAGATTCACATTCTCCTCAAAGAAAAGTCAAAGTTACTTTCCCCCCGCCTGATGTCAGAGACTTCTCCTCCAGAGGAAAACTCATGTCAGACGTCGGCAGCAACATGTTACTAGTTTTCACTCCTGTGTTTTTACAGCACGCCGTCGACAGTTTGAAGCCCACGAGGCCAATTAGCTCTGGACAAGTGTAGGTAACAAAACGTGTTGTTTAAGCAGCGCCACCTCCCTGTCTGTCCAGTGAGCTCTTCAACAACCACACAGCTTCAAGTCAAGTGTTTGGGCTTTTGTGGGTTTTAATGGGGCCGCTGTCTCCGTGCACAACCACGTGTAATGATGACATTGACAAGATGTGGAAGTTTACACTCGGCTCTGTCTGAGTGAGTGAGTGCTGCTTCCTTTTAGGCTCTGAGCCGCTGTAATGATCTGCTTCATCGCTGAATACACCTTTGATTTTCTCTCTCTGTCTCTGGGTTCTTGGTTTTTAGTTTTTGGACAGAACAGAGCTGGATTTGCCGGTGAGGTACTGAAGCCTCGCGGCGGCCGAAGCAACGCTCAGGATCTTTTTTTGATACAAAAGGAGGTTTAAGATCGTTATCCTTTTTCTTTTTCTACAGCTGCCTGAATCATGATGTATGGATTTCTTCCTCCGCCCCAGCTCCTGTCTGATGTCTCTCTCTCTCTCTCTCCTCCCTGCTCTGATGGGAAAGCATCTGGTTTCAGAGGATCCACAAATCGAAGCTCCATCCTCCTCCATCCTCTTCGCTCCTTTTGAAAAAGACTCTGGAGCCAGAGCACACAGACAGACTCCATCTTTCACTGCCAGCACTTATAATGACAGTTTTCACCTTCAGCAGACAGACGCCGGCGCTGTCAGGTGTCTGATGATCACCGTGTCATTTTAATTCCATGTCTCCGTTGCAGCGAGGAAGCTCCAAAACAATAAGAATCATTGTTTCCTCTGCATGCAGCTGAAAGAAAAGTACTGTAATTTAATTTAATTCACTGCCAGCTGTGATCGTCCAATCACGGCTTCATGACTGAGACTTGGCCCGTGGAGCTACGGATTCCTCCACCGAGGAGGAGCGACTTCCCAAAACTAAAGATCAAGATACAAACTAAACATTTATCACAGAGCTTTTAGGACGTTTAAAGGGATAGTTCACCCAAAATTCAAATTTCAATTTTCTTCATCCAAAAAGACACACCAAAAAACATCCAAATACCTCCACACTGCTCGTCTGTAATGTCCCTCTTGTATTGAAGCCCCGACATGAGAAATTGTTCTGAAAAAAAATTAAATAAGTCTATATTTTAAGCTTGTTTTTAGCGGAAGCTCCCAGTCTCAGTTCACTGCTCTGCTGGTGTCAGTGCAAATCGCACACTGGGAGCTTCCGCTAAAAACAAGCTTAAAATATAGACTTATTTAATTTTTTCCGGAACAATTTCTCATGTTTGGGCTTTAATACAAGAGGGACATTACAGACGAGCACTATGGAGGTATTTGGATGTTTTTTGGTGTGTCTTTTTGGACGAAGAAAATTGAGCCCCGATTGCAACCGTCATACTGTATGGACATGCAGTGCTGCACGGAGCCCCGCTGTAACTCAGAGAAGGCATGGAGGACTGTGAAACTTCTCCCAGCCCTTAGTCGACATGAGGGTGAGTAGATAATGAGTGAAATTTGAATTTTGGGTGAACTATCCCTTTAAGTTTTTTCATCCAACCTAATGGAACTATTGTCAGCTTATTTAGTCAGCTGGCATGTACTGTTTATGGCATGTGAACTATTACAGCTACAAAAGAATGAATGCAGTGTATCGAAGTGCTAAGACAAAGTGATGATAATTTGCCAATAGCTTATCAGTACAGCCAGTGTTTAGAAGACTATGAGGAATCTTCCACTGTTAAAAAAACTGCACACATGCTTCACTGAGTGTGCACCCGGCTGAACTGCAGTGACGTCAGAGCAGCGTGTTGAAATACTAACACCGATCAGCTGATACCGATCACTTCTGGCATTTCCAGGGATGTGTGACGCCTCAGCCGGAGACACTGGCAGACACGTTGTTTTGATTTGGTGTCTTGGCACGTGCTGGTACACTGAGCAAGACGGGAGGCAGGACTACACACTACACACTAACACACTACACTACACAGCCTAGTGCTTCAGTATCAATGCATTGAAGGTGATTGGTTACTAGAGGGATCAATCGGAGCTTCCCTGACCCGTCTGTCTGCAGTTTGTGCCAACTCCACTACTACTACGACTACGACGACTGCTGCTGCTGCCACGAAACAAAGCACAGCTGTGTTCAACAGCTCGGCGCACACTGTGTGAACACATGAAGTGTGTTCTGTTGCCGACACGTGTTCATACGTCACCGCCGTTGCTGGGCTCAGAAGCCGAGGCCTCGTCTTTGACAGAGAGAGAGAGGCTGGAGTAGTGAGAGGAAGAGAAAATACAGCCACTCCACTGAAGGCTCTTTGAGGAGAGAGGAGACGGCCTCTAGTCGCAGCAAGACATCTGAATAAGATCATATCAGATATACTGATGCACTGAAACGTGCTTTCAGGTGTTTCCATTAAATATAAACCTGAATGTCTGAGCAATCCTGTTGTTTCGCTTCATACATAGACGGCCATTCAAAACGAACGCCTCACACACTGACTGCAGCTACAGGAATGTTCAGAGCAGCTTTTAAGGCTGCGGCACATTGAAGAAAGAAAAAAGAGGTCAGAGTTTGTGAAATAAACCCACAGTGTGTCCTCAGTTCTCTGCAGGTTAGCTGGAGTTTCCACCGCACTTTCTCGGTCTTCATATAAAAAAAAAAAAAAGTCAAAGAGACGAGCGTAGGCGTTGGTTTCTGGCTTCCACACTCTTCTAATAACAACATCCTCTCACACTTATTATCTCGCTGCAGGGTCACTCTTTTTTTTGTTCATGAGACGATTCACAGCCGTGTCTTTGTGTGTGTGTGTGTGTGTGTGGGGGAAGACTGACCTTGGTCTCTCGGAGGAGGAACTGCAGGTCCCGGCCGCTCAGTATCCCGTGGTTCTTGACGTAGCTGGGCAGGTGCACGGTGCTGGTGCCGTGCACGGTGCCGTGCACCTCCATGTAGCTGTGGATGATGTCCAGGTATTTCTTCTTGTCCTGGAAGAAACAACGAGAAAAAGAAGAAGAAAACAGGCACATTCAGTTTTTTTGCTCTCTCTGTGACAAACTGCAATTTTAAAATCAATGTATTAAAAACATTTGACTTTTTTCAGGTTAAGCTGGTGTAATCCTGAAAAAAACAAAACACTCTCCTGCATAATTAAATTTTTTTTTAGCGAGCGGATCAGTATCATTACTTTGTTATGCAGCCTGGTGAACTTTTGTTCATGCTACCTGTCCGACCATCTGGCCACAGCGACAGGCTCGGCTAAAAATATCCCTGTGTGAAGAGCATCGGTGCACACAACAGCCTGCTATTGTTGTTAAAGTCCACCTGATCTGTGATGCCCCAGATCAAACGCACTATAAACTATTCAGAGGATTCCAGTGAAACCTGCTTCCTTTATACAACCACCAGTCATGAACCAGAGCACTTTCATCACACAGGGGACGCTGCACAAAGTCAAAAGTGAAAGAGATTTAGAGGGACACGACACTAATTTTACACATCACACAACGCGATTACGACTCCTGTTTGATGTCTTGTGCTTTACAGAACAGTCAGGACATGTGGAGCTCTGCTGCATCAATTATGGTGAATTTACCACTTCTTGCCTTATCAATTAAGTCAACTGTGCTTCAAACGAAGGATCATGGAGGAAAACCATGAGTGGATCTTGTAGAAAACTTATTTGCCTAAACAAATAGATGTGTTTATTTTTCCTCTCATTGCATTATTTAATGTGTTAAATAGAATTAGAAAAGATGTAAAAGAAACAGTGAAATAGTGACAGTGACCTGAGATGGTGAGCATCTTTTTTTTGTCCTGTCAAGCTGCTCACTGAGCTTCTTCTTTATTTTAGAAAAAATAATAATTCATGTTAATCAGATTGGATAGAAACACTACTTCCATAATAATAAAAGGCTTTTGATCGTCCCCTCACTGAGACTGTCACAGCAGGTCTTTGATTTCCAAAAACGAGGACATGACAGTTTCGTAACCGAGACCAAAATCTGCACACAAAATATTCCCCCGTGTCGTCTCCTCCTGTTGAACCGTCGCTCTCACTTTGTTCTCCACCTGCTACAGACGGAGCCACGTGGGAGCGGAGAACAGAGGGGCTGAGTGCTCTCAAAGCCGCGGCCGTCTGGGAGGCAGAGTACAGAACATGGGAGCTGGTCATTTCCTCCATAATGATGGGATGCCTCAGAGGCGCACTTAGTGTGAGCACAAAGTCATGCTCACTAGAAATGTATTGATTACCGATAGATTCAACCCTCATGTGGCGGCAAAACCTCATTATTACCACAGTAAAGTTTACCCGTACCTCCTACACACCAGCAGCTCTGCCTCAGGGGCACGTCCATGCTCTCACTCTGGTAGTGTGTGTGTTTGTGAGAGTCAGTGTGTGTGTGTGTGTGTGTGTGTCTACCTCAGTGTTTCCTTTAGAGGCTTAAATTTCAGGTAGCCGCTCGTCGGGGTCCCTGGAGGCCCGGCTATCAGATGCCTGAGGCCAACCTACTGTAACTAAAGCAGCCTGTGTGTGTGTGTGTGTGTGTGTGTGTGTGTGTGTGTGTGTGTGTGTGTGTGTGTGTGTGTGTGTGTGTGTGTGTGTGTGAGTGTGTGAGAGTGCGTGATCAAGTCCTAATTAGAAGGCGAAATCACTACCCTGTAATCTTTTCACTCAGGAGAGCTGAGCTAGGATTTATGTACGAGGGGGGATTTATAAATGAAGGTTACTGGCAGGTATCTAAGGAGGAAACACACTGCTATTTCTACATGTTTTACCCTTCAGAGCTGAAAAAAAATACTGTAACTCCAATGATTTGTGACATTTCCAATAGATCTTTGTTGCATTTCTAAATCAGTTCATGTCACCTCAGGTCCCATTAAAGGCTGCACTTAGATGGTAACGGTTTGTTGACATTCAACAAAGCATAAAACTGAATTTATAAAGTGATATTGTACGAGAGGTGAGATCTTCATGTTTTGGTTTTTATAGGGCTCCTTTAGGAGCACAAGTAGAAAATGTAGGGGTGCGCGCTGTAAAACGACTTGCAAGTCAAATATTCACATTTTCTTTTCATTCATGATCCTCACACACATTTACTGGTTTCACATGAGCAAGTAGATGATACATTTACTTGCACTGTCTCAAATTTTAGGGGCAAAGTGCCTCCATTTAGGGGCAGTTTGGAGCCCTGAGATTATATATCAGGTCCATGTTTTACATTAATACTGTGACAGTGCTCAATCCACAGAGAGAGACTATAATAATTCACATCTTTTATCTGTGAATGGACTGAATGTATCAGAGCTGAAGACTGCACAGGAGTGTAAATACACGATGCAGCTGTGACTGGCTCCAGAGAGAGAGAAAAACAAAGAACAAGTGAAGAAAGACATCATCACGTTCCTGAAGGCAGAAGGATGTGTGTTTATTGTAAACGCTTCAGCGCATGTGTATGTGTGTGTGTGTGTGTGTGTGTGTGTGTGTGTGTGTGTGTGGCATACAGTGGGCTGCCCTGACCCTCCGAGGCAGTCGCCACACAAAGCTTCACGGTCAGAGGACATCGCTCGCCAGATGCTCTGTGGAGTGAGGCAGGACTCGGCTCACACAGACTGAATAAAGGAAGACGACGCTCAACAAAAACAGCAAAAACACAGAAACAGGCTGGAAGACGAAGGAAACTGTACAGATGTGGAGCGTGTTAAGAGACCTGTGGTTAGTTTTTTGACGAATCGTGGTTTCTCTCTGCTTTTCCGTCTCGTAACGACATTGTGTCAACTTCTATTCATAACCCTGTCTCAGCTGTCAGCACACTGTGAAGCACAAAGAAGTTATGACTGTGTGCAGCGTGAACAGGCGCGAAGAAGACCGATAACATTATAAGACATCTTCCCCCCCCTTTTGTGTCCTCGCACAACGTCTACGTCTTTATTCATCTGTGCGGTCTAAGTGGATGCATGTACAACACGCTGCGTGAAAACGGGAGGGAGATGGATCGCGGCAGCCTTGCAGCACAGGAGCACATACTTGGGGGAGTTATAAAATAACTGCTTTAGCCGGAGAGGTTGATTGAAGCAGGAGCGAAGGAGGAGGAGGCGGAGCAGGAGCCCAGTTTTTTATGACCTTGTAAATCAGAGGGAATTTGTAAACCCTGGTTGTGAGAGGAAACGGGAGAAGCTGTAGCTGCTCTCTGCTGGAGGAGGAGGAGGAGGGAGGAAGCTGAGAGATGAGCATCAGGGGAGGAGAGCTTACTGTGAGAGACACAGTGGAGAAATTAAGGGAGGAAAGGCCAAGACACATACACAGCTAACTCACAAACCATGCTGCTGAACGGGATAGTGTTTGTATAATAGCAAATGAGCCACTGTCACATTAGAAGTTGTAGAGAAAACTGCATTTACACCTGCTTCGACGCATTATTGATGACGTACAACTCGCATTGCCAGGGAATATCCAATCTGTATTTTTAGACTGCAGACACATTGACGGAAATCCGTTTTGCATCTGATTTGTTTCTACATATAACGGGGCCTGAAACCGATCTGACAGTATCCGAAATCCTGCGTTTTCCCCCCCGTTTACAGATCCGATCGGTGCCAGTTGCTTTCTCTCTGTATTCCCTTTTCCACAATGCATATTCAGTTCTTTTCTAATCATTATTAATTTATTTTCTTCCTCCAAAGATAATGTGTCAATAAAGGCACAGTATGCATAATATAGAGAGGAAAGGTGAGTTGTTTGTACAAGGCCACTTCTTCCTTTTGAATTCTCTATGGAAGTGGGAATCAATCACCTTCATATATGCGAGTGTACAGCAGATTTCCTCTTTTCTCTGTAACGTCTCCTCTCTATATGTTCCTACAGGGACGGCGCTTCAGGGCTGAGAGCAGATTCCGATGTTTCAGCACTTTATCCTGACAGGTAGCCGCGCCGAGGCACCAGGGACGGAGCAGATTCATCTCGCTTTACTGCACATTTCAGAAGAAAACGATCAACTTCTCCTTCCACCTGAGACACTGTGCATGAGAAACGCTCTTGTCTTTGTATTTCTTTCTTTCATATGAATTGAATAGCGCATTACCGCTGCCTGTAGCTTCAGCGTTTACTTAACAGTGATGGTTTCCAGGTCTTAAATTGGAAAAAAAAGTCATAAAATAAAATAAAATAGTTTCTGAGTCGACTTCAGTAACTTCAAGACGCGAGAGCAGCTTTTGCCTCATTAGCATGTAGACAGGTGCACTCAGTTTGACTTACTCGACCCTTAAACTGCGTTCAACATCAAACACTTCTCAGATCGTCTACCCATCTGAAATTATTTCCATCTGACAGACTCCAGGGCCCCGAACTGGAAGCTTGTCAGTCAGGACAAAAATACACCTCATCCTTCCTTCCTTCCTGAGGAGAAATCATTTACATTTCATACAGTAAGCCACACACACAGCTGAGAAAAAGAGCCACTTTGCAGCATTTACTGGTCATAAAATATGAAAATAATGTCGACAAACAAAATGTCTCCAAGCAAATTGCAATATTTTGTCTTATTCTCAGTGCTGGTGGCTTTAATAACAGGTCACCATGCACAGGGTTGACTTCTTTGTCCTCCTACTGTACATGCAGAGTCCATTATGCACACGTCTTTGCAATGACACCATAATGGTGAGTCAGTCATCATCAGCGATAACGCTATTGGTTCATTTCAAAATGTGGTGATTTGCACAAGGGCACTTTAGCGATATGAATCATCTATCAGAGCTTTGTTCATCACCGCCATATTGGGAATTAATCAATGTCCATATGATGAAATGATAGTTGTCTTAACTTCAATTAATATGCTTCTTATTATCCTGCCACCACTACAGATAAACCTTCACCTGGACTATGACACATAAATTAGCTTCTTGGTACAGTACATGCAACTGTAAAAACCCAATAGACAGACACTTTGACAGACACTTTGAAACCCCCAGGGGAGCACGGGTGGTAAAATAGTATCCAGAAGTGCTCAGACTGCAGTCAGGAGGTGTTATTTACTCCGCTGCCCTGCCGCGCACCATTAGACATAACAGTCCATAACCCACTGCAGCTTGGTCACCGGCCAGAAGCGTGGTGGATGTGACGGTGAGATAGTCGGAGGAGGAGGAGGTGCGACGCGACTGCTGACAGGTTCGGTCCCTGCTGCCCACATGTGAAATGCATAATCATCCGAGGGAAACAGGCTGAGTGCAGGAGAAGTAAACCAGGAAAATAAATAAAGACATGTGTGATACTCCGCTCTGTCCTGCAGCAGTGAAACACCTGTAACATCACACGCTTCACTGGCTGCAAGCAGAAGCTGCTCACGCCTTCTTCCATACATTTAAACTGCGACTTAGTGAAGCATCCAGTGAACAAACAGGTGTATTTGTGATGCTTCATTATCTATATAAGTTAAATAAAGCCTGTAGTGGCTGCAGTGTCGGCTCTGCCCTGCTGCAGCTTCTCTAATTCATGTCTGTGGCTGTGATGATCTCATTACGGCTCTCCAGCGAGGCGAACGCCCTCCCATTTCCTCTCTTACCTTCCCTTCATAAATCTGGATGAATCATTTATACACAAACACAAATCCATGATCATTCACAGAGGCCGTAACTGGGTTAATGTTTGAAAAAACCCTTATCTGCCTCTCTCTCATTTCATGAAATCAAAAGCACAATGCATCATTTTGAGAGAAGGCGAGGTCACGGTCAGCGGTGGGTCAGAGCCAGAAAAGGGCGGCGTCTAAACAAGCAGCTTATTGAGCTCAAGCAGGACATCTTGTGCTTCTCTTTAGAGTTGTAATGTTTTTCATTTTCTCTGAAGAACATTCAGCCTTTTCTAGCTGTAATGAGCCACACATAATTGGACAGTTGAACATTTTACACTACTAGATCTGAGCTACAGTACGAGGTGAGGCGGGGACAAGCCAAATCTTCTGGAAATGTCTTGGGTCTAATTCAATAAAACATCTGTGACAGAAGAAGTTGATTTAATAACCACAATAACATTTCCCCCCCACTCCGACCCAGCTCCATCTGCAAAATGTCAAATGTGAGTTTCTACACCGGGTTAAATGCTTCATCAGATCAGACGAGCGCAGGGGAACCAGAGAGAGAAGGTTTAAAGGGATAGTTCACGCATTATCTACTCACCCTCATGTCGACTAAGGGCTGGAAGAAGTTTCAGAGTCCTCCGTGCCTTCTCTGAGTTACGGGGGGGTCCGCGCAGCAGTATTTGTCCATATAATGGTTGTGAATGGTGCTCACTTTTCTTCGTCCAAAAAGACACACCAAAAAACATCCAAATACCTCCATAGTGCTCGTCTGTAATGCCCCTCTTGTATTGAAGCCCCGACATGAGAAACTGTTCCGCCGGTCAGTGCAGATCCCGTGAGATTTGCACTGACACAGGCAAAGCAGTGAACTGAGACACTGGGAGCTTCCGCTACAAACAAGCTTAAAATATAGACTTATTTAATTTTTTTCGGAACAATTTCTCATGTCGGGGCTTCAATACAAGAGGGACATTACAGACGAGCACTATGGAGGTATTTGGATGTTTTTTGGTGTGTCTTTTTGGACGAAGAAAAGTGAGCACCATTCACAACCATTATATGGACAAATAGTGCTGCACGGACCCCCCCGTAACTCAGAGAAGGCACGGAGGACTCTGAAAATTCTCACAGCTTTTAGTCGACATGAGGGTGAGTAGATAATGAGTGAAATTTGAATTTTGGTTGAACTATCCCTTTAATGTTCAACTAAGCTGGGTTATCCATCATGAGATGGGGATGAAACACACTGATGAGGTCGTGAGGGTGAGAGTGTGGGACTGTTGCCCTTCCTGCTCTGCATATGCCAGCCAGCTCTCTCTCTCTATGTGTGTGTGTGTGTGTGTGTGTTTGTGTCAAAGTGGCGTGATCTGTCTTTCTTCAACACATCCTCTGATCTGCCTCCAACGGCCTCCAGCTCTCCCCTCCCTGCACGTCCTACTCGTTTCTCACCTTCCTCCGCGCTCCCTTCAGCCTCATCAAACGCTTTTTCTTACGCTCTGAACTCGCACTGGGAAAAAAACAAAACAAAACAGGGGAGTCGACTGATTTCTCTACATGTAGCTGTCTGTGAAGTGAGTGTAAGGTAAAAAGCCGCAATGTTTCCTTCGATTAAAGTCTTTTACCGCTGATGGAAAAGGACAAAAAAAAACGTTGAGATCGTCCAGTTATTTAATACCAATAGAGAGAGAAAAAGACAGGTAGCCGACAAAGCTCTGCGTTCCTACTCCTCCGACTGGGTTGCTATGGAAACAGCTCGCTCAGAGGTGGTCAGGCCATTTTTATTTTGGGTCTCTCACCATCAGCGCTGCCTCCTCTACAGTACGACAAAAAAAGTGCTTTCTTTAATCCCCAGGATGTCTCTCTCTCTGTCCGTCTGTCTGTCTGTCTGCTGCAGCAACATGTGAACCAGTCGGACTTCACCACAGTGTCTCCTGTGATGGTTCAAGTCCAAATTCACACATTTAATTACTTTGTTTTGTTTTGTTTTGTTTTAAAGATGAATGAATATAGCTTGGAATTTGGCCACATGACCATAAACAGCTACACAACCAACGCTTAAGAAGAAAGGAAGAAGAAACAAACAAACAAAAACCTTATGAAATGTTCTTGTTGTCATTATGAAAATGTGAAACACGCTGCAAAGCATCTGGAGAGCAGCATGCTTTGTTTTTTTTACCGTTTCACTTTCAGTTGCACAGGTGTTTATAAAAATGTACAGAAGAATGTGTGTGAATGAGAAAGGAAAAGAAAAAGAAAAAGAAAAAGAAGAAAGGCCAGCAGCACTCGTGTCCTTCTCATTGTTTTTTATTGCAAACTGCGTCGGCGCTTAACACACACAGACCAGTTTCGACAACGTCTGCCTCAGTGTGCCTTTCTTCTTTTTCTTTAAGTGCAACTTTTGGCCGTGCACCTCTTCATTTTGTTCCTGAAAGTTTTTTGGAGAGTGCGTGTTTTTCTTTGTTTGTGAATGAGAAAGGAACATATCTGTGTGGAGGAATACTGAGCAACTTGGTTAAACTGCAGATGAACGGGGGTTAGGGAGAGAAGTCTAAGTAATTTGACATATTTGAGTAAAAAAAATAATAATAATAATACAATAGTTACTGTTCCTGGTAATTAATTACTTTTATCATGTAGAAACTCTGTTACTAACTCAGTGCTCTGCTTCACACTCTGGTTCACGTCATACACCTGTAGGACAACTGTGACCTGAGCTCATTTGCATATTGATCAGACAGATAGAGTCTTTCATTAGGCTGAATTTCACACGGAGACTATTAATTGGCTGAACCACATTAACCTGTCAGAATGAAAGGCAGCGATGGAGAGACGTCACTTGACTGTAACACTGCTGCCTCGGGGGGATCGAATGCATCTGCTTTCCCTCATGTGTTTCCAGTTTCAGTATCTCATGTGGAAAATATTGTTTCCACTTCACATCTGTAAGGACCATGATGTTTTCCATCTTCTCTTATCTCACCAAAGGTTCATCTTTAATTTGTTTTATGATGCCCATCGGGGGGGGGCATAAAGTCCTACATGTGAAATTTTGAAAACTGCCGCTGGGCTGTTGTATAAACCTCGCACCAGTCTGAAGGGGGCTGTTTGAAGGAAATGTTTACAGAGGATATGAAAGGAGAAGCAGAGCGGCAGCATTTATTCATTCTCTATTATTTCAATTTGAATTATTTATTGTTAATTGACCCTTTATATCTTGTTTGATCTAGTCTACTTTTAACTCCAGCTAAAAGAGAAACTGGATGAACGATCAAGACTTAAAATTGGATATATAATAATAATTATGGTGGCTTGAAGCAGATGGAGGATTTCGTACATGACTTCATTTTTTTCACTGTTATCAGTGCTAAAAAGAAACGTTGCTGCATATTAATAAGGACTGACTGCACCTTCCACAAGTGTTAGTTGGTGAGTCCTCAGATAATTCATCTCATAACCTGAACGTAATTCCATTGTGAATTTAACCTTCATGCGAGAAACGATTTTCTCACAGTGGGTAAGCTTTCTATTTCAAATAGTGGGTATATCATTTTTTTAAATGAAACGTCTCTAGAGCAGAGAAAGAGATCGAAGGACAGCGTGATTTAAGAGGAGGGGGAGGAGGAGGAGGGAGGACGGCGTGAGGCAGGCAGCTCGTTATCACTCTGCCCCAAAATGGCCCTTTAATTAAAAGCAGGAGGTAATGAACACGCCTGGGAGTCTGATTAGCAGCTAATGCCGCTTGCTGTGAGTTGATGGGCTTCCCGGTCGGCCCCTTCAAAGATACACTGAGCGCCGCCACACCACCACCACCGCGCACGTACAGTACAGTACGGCTCTGACTTAAGAAGCCGCTGCATCACAGCAGCCACATCCAGGCCGAGACACGATTCACAGCCGCACAACGCAGCTTTCAAATTCAAACTGAAAACGTGTTTAATGAATAGGGTTTTAGATTAGATATGCTCTCTGTCAATGTTTTCCAGCTTGAGTTTCAATGAGCATTTATTCCAACACTGCACTACTTCCTGGTTCTGGCTCGCCCTGTGTCGCTGAGTTCACGCTCAGAGCTGCCAGCTACAAGCTCAGTGGGCAGTTCTGCTGGTGCAAGATGGGAGTGAAGTGTCTGGATGAAGGGCACTTCAACACTATGTTTGGATGAATGTTTATTTGTTCATGCACAAGCCTGTTTTCTTTCCCGCAGGAGCTAGATTCACACAGGTAACCATAGCAGCCTCCCTCTGCTCTGCAACCATACATCAATCCTATCACACGTTGCACACTCTGGATTATTCTAAAAAAATTGTTAAAAAGTGCATGTTGGTGCTAGTTAGTAAGTTAGCAGGGAGTCTAAACTAAAAAGTAATGCATGAGTGGTTGAAAGAGTCTTCTAAAAGTTAAAGGATAAAGCAGCTTCTTCCATTTTAAGTAGTAGATAATTAAAGGTTTACATAATCAATACTGTTGAATAACATGCTTTAGAAGGTAACCACATAATCTATCAAATAATCTCATCAAGCTGTTATCTCTGGACATAAAGCCAATGAGTTGGTTGAGATAAAACAGAACAGCAGAAAAACAAACCATGATTGGCTGATGATGGGACGTTACAGTAATTAGATCGCGAGCCAATCCTCCACATGCTCGTGTTAGAAAGCGCTCACTCTACAGGCATGTGACATGAAAACAATTCCCATATGCAGCCTTTATATTATCACTGCGCTCAGTTACTCCGTCAGACATCTAAAAGAGAGAGGCAGCTGGATCTGGAGCAGCCCGCTATGAAACATACATGGTGTCGGCTGAAAGCTCATCAAGGCGCGGGCAGTAATCCAACCATCCACGGCGTGCCAAACAATGTGCAAATCTCTCCAAGTCTCTAAGTCGTTTTTGTCTCGGATACAGTAATCCCCTGGTCTCCGTGCCGCAGTGCGAGCATGCATTTGAATATATTAGAAACTCAGCGGAGAAAGCGATAAGCTGAATTTGAGCTACTAAACCAGACTATTATTAAGTTTTGTGTGAAAGTTTTCACCCAAGGTTGTTCAAAGAGTTTCAGTGCAGTGCTCTCAGAGGTCTAAAAATGGGTTATCCTTCTCTGGCATGCCTCGTGGAGTCTGTCACTTTCATCTTCATGTCTGTATCTATGTGCTCTAGAAGGGTTTCAGTCTGACTGGATGGATACCGCTGTTTATGACTAGAAAAAAGCTGTACGGTGTGTGAGTGCGTTCAGGATCACTGTACCTTCCAGAAGTTGTCGACCTTGCCGTAGACGAGCGACTGGTTCTGTCTCTTGATGTCGTCTATGTGCCGGATGTCGCTGGCGTTGAGGTGCTGCTCCACCACGAAGCCCAGGAAGCTGTTGTCCGGGGTGTGAGCTGTTAACACACACATCAAAGTGTACAGAAATAAATATATATACACACACACATGCTTTATGTATCCGTGTGCATCTCAAGGGCCTTAATATGATGCATTTTAATGTAGTTTACAGCAGGACAAGGCCGAAAGAGACGAGGAGAAAGAAAAAAGTAGGTGATCTTTTCTCAGGGACTAAAACGACAAATGAGTTCAGGGGTAGTTAGCAACCACTTAGTCACCGAGGCGGAAACAAAAAGGTCTGAAATAAATCTTACATTACGTTACATTCACTCACTTGTAAGTCGCTTTTATCCGAAGCGACTGACAAACGAGGGACAACGCTAAAGCTTCGGTGCAGAGGGAGACCTTGAGGTAAATACTAAGTACTGAATGTGTTGAATGAGGCAAAGTGCAAGGACAAGGTTCAATAAAGCCTAGTTTAAACCACAGCGTAGCACAGATTCATCACAGTTGCACAACACAACTCGACAAGCACTCTGGGTTTTTGTTTCCCCTCGGTTCCTCACTGCCCAGCGATGACTAGTTACTATGGGAACCGCGAGATGAGCAGGTCAAGTGCTGTGCCCAAAGCTGGCAGTGCTTTCCCTCGCCGCCATCTGCCTTGTAAAACAAATGTGCGAACAAGGATACGGAGAGGACTGAGAAGACGCAATCAAAAATTAATAAGGCTTAATAATATAATTCAAAATGAGGAGTTGGAGAAGAAGCAGACCTCGGTGTGACCGGCACAGACGGAGAGGGAGGGAGGGGGTTCAGTGCACAGTTGTGGTCTGTGCTCGTGCCCCCGCGGGAGCCGCTGTGGTCAGACCTCCTTTTTTTTACCACGACGCTCATACTACAGAAGCAAATTAAGGTCAGTCAGTCGGAGGAGATGAGATCCGCTCCGGTAGATTAAATATAAATTTGACTGAGATGGTTTCAGAGCAGGATTTCGCCACGACGGCTGCAAACTCAGGTGTCTGCGTGCACATTTTAAACAAAACCAGCATTAGCTATTGCAAATATCCTCACAGGGAACAAGGCAGGAAGCAGCACTGTGACATTTAAGTTAATACACGATGACAGGTACCGGTATGTATGGCACACACTGTGTCGCAATCCTTTCACAAACAAAGTTGAAGTGTGTTTGTCTGGGAGTTGGCTGAAATGCGACATTTTCCCCCACTTGACAAAGAGATGAAGTTTGCTCACTCCCTCCCCTCCCTCCAGGCAACTCGCATATTGTTTGCATTCACATATATGCACACAAATAAAAGAGAAAAGAAACCAAGAGCAACGAATGCGTTGTGCAGACTGAACGAGCCCGGCACCAGACGGAGCAATTATTGAACAAAAACGAGCTGTCGCATTTTTCTCCAAACAACAGAAAAGGGCACGGAGAGAAGTTTTCTATAAACCTCTGCAATGATTGTTATTCATTTCATAATTATAATACATCTGTTCAATGATTTATGTGTTATATAACTTCCAATGGACTAATATAATGTTTTTGGACAGACACTGCACTCCGATTATTCTTTATTGTGCAGAGCATGAGAGCATTACATTATCGTCACAATGCACATGACGACATCGCTCAACGTTGTAAAATGTGTGCATTTCACAACCTACTGTATTCAAATCCTGCTCCAGCTTCACATTTCCCAGCTTTACAGCTCACACAGGGCCCTTTCAGTAGCTGCTGTGTGTTATCTCATTTTGTCCTGTGTGTGTGTGTAGGAGAGCACAGGAGTGTGAGAGTGGATGTTATGAGGCTGAGGTGTCAGTGTGGGCCGTTGCCAAAATACCTGGAGAGTCTATGTAATCCTGGGTGATTAAACAATAACATTAATAAGAGCAGTATATAAATAGCACAATAACACTGCTTTGAACACACATTAGAAAAATTCACTAATGTTTAAAAAAAAAAACTGAGTACACTTTTTGCTTATGTTGGGCCGAAAGGCTGTTATGACCAAATGGGTAGGAGATGAACCTCCTTCAATACATCTGTGGAAGTCTTTGATATCAGACTATATTTCTCTGGAAAGACTAAGATTTCGTATCAACGGTCAGAATGACCTTTTTACAGCAAAGTTTGACAAAGTGTTAAAGTACCTGGGAACTCAGAATGCAACTGCCTGAAATGTAAGACCTAACTAGGACCTTTGAGATCATTGCTGTGAATATACTCTGGATTTGCTACATACTGTATCTATAATCTGTATGCACTGTACTGGACTGTTATAATTTTGAAAATGTTCAATAAAAAAAAAAACTGAGGGAATAATGTCAAAAACATGTGTAATGAACTGTTGTATGTTTTGCATTATTTGATACTATTCATTACATCCTCAGACCGACACACACTCCTCTTTGACGCGGCACGGCGCGGCACTGATACTGTTACAAAGCGGCCAATTCAAACACGATGTGGTCCAATCAAATTAGAGAAAGCTATTACTCTTTAATACAAACATGTCAAAACAAGACGTCTGATGATTACAAATAATTGAGATGTGTGTGTCTGACGGCAAAGAGTCAAAGATGGCCCGGGGCGCTGGGGGGAGGAGGAGGAGGAGGAGGAGGCGCTGACACTCATCTACCAAACTAACTGTGTAAACAGGACAAGCTGTTAATTAGTGTTCGGCCCTCATGTATTTGGCAACAGATGCCTCCCTTCCCACTAGAGCAGCCACTCAAAATGTCACTCAACTTGCCACAGCTTCATTCACTATTAGCTGACAAACAGCCGGGGAGGACGACGATGACGCTGCAGAGGCAGATGCTTTGTTGCTCTTCCCAAAATTATGAGTGCGTGGGCAAATTTGCTCTGTGAGGAACAGGAAGCCTGGGCTCACTTCTGTTTGCTGAGGAAGAGTCTGCACTTCTCCTAAAGGCAGGACAAACTCCTGTGACAGGGTGAGAAGAGGCTTAGTCGTCGTCGTCTTCTTCTCTTTAAAGCAGCAGTTAGGTCTCACCGAGTCAGCGGTAGAAACACACTGCAACTACATCATCACCCTCTGGTACGTGCACAAGAAAATGCACCCAACAAATGTAATCTGAAGTCCAAAACTAAAGGACGATGTGATCAAAGCTGGGCCAACACTTGAGAAAGCAGATTCATTTTACAAGAAACTAACTTCTGCAAAGATGCAACGTCAGCGGCAAAATCTCCAGTGCTTTGAAAACTCCACATCAAAGACTCGTACGACTTGTCTGAATGAGCCTGAAGGGTGAAAATACACCAGATACACCTGAAACACTTCCACACAAGAAAACTTTCCAGATTTCCACTGATGGGCATTTCAGATCTGCGCATCGGGAGAAGTGAAATGTGAACGCTGGACGCCCGCCAACGCCAAAATGAAGAAAAATAAGTGCATTTAATCTGAGTAATTCACTCTAATCAATCGCTATTTTTATCTCTTTAGTTATTGGACTATGACTGCTACCATCTGCTGCAGGACTGATGATTGATGAGGTGTGTGGATTGTAACAGTGCGACCTTCAGTCCTGCTGAGTGTTTGTTTTTACTCATTAAGACTGGTTGCAGGGAAATAGCAAGGTCAAAGGTCAACTATGATATTTCATCTACGTAAACCTTGCCTGCTATAGCTTTGTATTTATTGTACTATTGTAGAAATCTTGAATTCAAGCTAATGTTTGCAGCATCTCTGGGAACAAATGTTTTTCATATAATTTGCCTTGATATGGACATCAAGGTATAAACAGTGTTTATTAACTGGGTGTTTGGACTGCGTGCGCCCAAGTCGTGCTGGAGAAACAAAGTCAAAGATCACAATGGAAGTCCATCGATCCCACACAGATGAAAAACTAAAAGCCTTAAGTGTTTGGGTGCACTAGCAGCAACATTATCAATCAAAGCTTTCCAGGCGCTATCAGCAGAGCAGATCTCAGAGTCAATTACACTGTTGGCAGGGCTTCAAAGATAAATATTATCTACTGCTATGTGCGACCTCTGATCAGTATTAATCATCACTTCCATGGGGGATTAACATCCAGCCGCAGGGGACACGCCAAAGAAAAAGAAAAAAAGAAATTTACATATGGAAGCGACTGCTACTGTGTTTTAACTGATGACCCTGACAGGCTGGGAAAAGAAGCAACTTTTTCTAAACAGGCTGCAGACTTTAATTTTTACAAATCAACCTTCTGACTTCTTAACCCCCTGTAGAGTTAGTTAGAAAGTAGATAAGAAAGAAAGTTTGGTGTTTCCAAAATGATGAGATAAATTTGGTTGTATCTGTAGTCAGTGTAGCTCACTTCAGGTTTAGAAAAAAGTCCTTCGCTTTGTCGTAATGAAGTGTACACAAAATAAATTTGACTTGGAGGACTCGAGTCTCTGCATGTCGCTCTGACCTACAGGAAAGGTTAACGACATTATATTTCCAGGCTTTCCTGAGTATAAAGGACGTGTGCTTTCAAACACAAATTGTTCACCAGAAAAACACTCGTTGCAATCTCGACTCTGAAATAGATTAATGAGGTCAATTTGGCCTTGTCTTGTCTTATTGGCCAGAGGCCATAAACTCCCAATTCCCCCAACCAGTGATTTATGGAGCACGGCCTAATCGGAACAAATGGACCAAAAACAAATTCGGAACAAAAATATCACCTACTGGCACCTGATGTGTCTGTTATGTCTACATCCAATAGGTGAGTTTAAATACGAGTTTTAGACTCCAGAATACAAATATGACACTTTATATACACTTTGCACGAGTCAAGATGAAGTCTCAATCGGTTTTTTTTACTACTAGGAACTAGAAAATGATCATACACTGTATTTTCCAATAATATAAAGACACTACATTTTGATTCTTCAGCTCATGCTTGCAGAACCAGATGAGCAGTGACAGGAACATGGTTCTCTCTAAATGCAGGCGTTAACATCCTGACACCATCACTGAAACGTTCTCAAACACTAATCTCCACCCGAGCCGACAGTAACACCTGCTCAGAGATACACACACTTCCACACTTCAGCTATAACAAATATTATTTTAAGCACTGAGAGAAAGGAAAGCTCAGATAGCTACAACAGTCAACACGCTGGGATTTTATTAATGTACTGTAGTGTTTGCGTTGCACCGTGCACTAATTCTTTAGCCTCGGGAGAAGCTGTTGGGCAGCAGCACAATGCAGAGAGAGAGAGGGAGGGGAGGGGAGGGGAGGGGAGAAAACTCAAGACTGTCTGGTCTCTCGTGCCTGGAGTGATGCCATTGTATGGTTTTAACACTCGGCCAGACCTCTGTGCGCTTGTTTCAGCAGCGATATCATCTAACCTAGCGACTCTTAACTAGATTTTGTGCGAAAGCCCCTGTGTGTTATGAGAAAGACGTACCCTATTCACCGCACAAAGAGCCTATTCAGGTGCGGCGGTATTCTGCAGAGCTCCCGGCCTCACCTCTCAAACTGGGACCATAGGAGTAACATTTCACTTTCTCTTAGCCATGGGGAAAAGGTCAATACCCCTGGGGGGGATGGCTGGCTCCCCCTTCTCTCTCTCTCCCTCTCTTTCTCCCTTCTGCTGCACCGCCGCCACTCATCCACCGCTGCCAACGTGCTTGACTCCAGTTACAGAGTGATCTCACACAGTAGGAGTCGTGCACACACAGAGAGCGATAAAACCCCCCGACGTCCTACATTCACATTCACAATCGCAGCAGAACGGAGAGCCGAGCATCTGACCTCTTACTTCTCCTTTAATCTCCTTGATGATATTCCATTAGCTTGCACCGCGCTGGGTTTTTTTACAGTCTTTTATGCTCTCGCTCTCTCTCTCTCCAACCAAAACATCTCCATTCAAGGGAGAGAATCTGACTGGCACGGCAGGCGTAGATAACAAATAAACCAGAGACGGATACTGCGAGTAGCTGTGTCTGTCTGGCAACTTGAACTTAAGTAAACCACAGAGAGAGAGGTGAGGATGTAGAGAGGTGAGGAAAGCAAAAACAGCACAGCTCAAACTTCTTGAAAAACTTAGACAGAGGATAAAAGATGTTTTTGCTACAAAAAAAAAATAAGAAAACGGTGGCCAACTGTTTTCTAAACCGTGCAAAACTCAATCCTTAGCTCGTCCTTTATTAGCGATAGATGTCTTGAGGCACGTGTGTGTGTGTGTGTGTGTTGACGTCCTTGTCACTTACGGAACATGGTGTTGAACTGCTGCGGGTTGAGGTTCCACTTCCCCCACGGCGTCTTGTGGCCCTTGGACTGGGCGTAGTGGGCGTGATTGAACTCTGGCTCCGTCCCAAACGAGTCCAGGACCCGCAGCATGCACCTACAGCGACACAAAAGAGACGAGTTTTAAACATTTCTGCCGACCAGAGATGGATCAAAGGGATATGTTTCAGGGGAACAGTTCACACACATGATGATTACATTTAAAGCCACAGCACTGTTGAAATAAGACTTCAAAGAATTAATAGGCAACAAATAAATATTTTATTTGAGTTTTTGGATCTTGCAGCCGAACGTGATATTCACAGGTCCTTTAATGAAGCAGAAAATGTGTTATTTTTATTTATTTGTCCAAGTGAGGTTTGGTCATTTTCCACCACATCTGGAAATCTGGGGATCTGGAAAGAGAATAATAGGCGGCTGTTATTCCCTGCTTCTTTTCTTACTGTGTAAAAAAAAAAAAAAAAAAAGGTTGATTGAGGAACCATCTACGGCACAGCTCACATACAGCAACTGTTTGTTTTCCTTTGTAATATGAGTGGCAAATGGCCAAAGTTTGTTTTTCTCATATGTGGTATAAGGTTTCTAGGTGGGAGCTGCTACATCAAATGCCCCTGGTTGTGGAAATAAAACTCAAATTCATTTTTTTCCCACAGTCAGAGTTACGTGACTCACAGCTGGAGCGCTCCTGCGACTTCGATCAGCATGAAACTCCCCCGGTTAGATCGGCCAGGATAAAACATTATCAACTGTGTGAGAAAATATCTGGCTGTCTGATAACAACAAGAGGGCACAAGCCTCTCTATGCTCAGACTGACATTAACTATGACTCCCATGGTGCGTTTTTGGCCAGAAACACAGAAGCTGGAAATTCTGTTTCTTGCACTGCTGAGTAAGTTATGGATAAACTGGCGCCATGTTTTTGTTCCATGCTTTAACGGCAAAGCATTTTGAATGTGCTGCTGGTTTGATCTTGCCTCTGACTGACGAGGCCCAAGGATATCCCAGCGTTTAGACCCGTCCGACATGCAGCCAAAATTGCAGAAAAAAAATAGCTGAACTTATAAAAACTATTAGTTACAACCTAAAGCTATAGAATTGTTACGATGTTTGGTAATATCAATGAGTCAGTTTAAAAATACTGAACGGCATCTAACCGCTCAGAATCATAAATATTATGGGGTCTCATCTCATCCCCTTCTTCCTTTTTTCCACATATCCTAAGCACGGCAGCCAAATTACATAAAATTTCAGAGCTTTAGTTTTATCTTCTCTAGCTTGAGATGCTGTAAAATGATTGGTCCGATGAGGATACACAGGGAGAAGACGATGATGAACACACTGGAAGCCAGAATTTGACTGTTTATCAAATAATACATGCGAATAATTCATTCTGATGTATTCATTTTGTAATATTAACATATAAGACCTCAGATTTGGGATTCAGTAAATTACACTAATGTTTTTAATAATGCCTGGAGACTCGACCGTCAGACAGAGCGGTAGAGAAAAGCTGCCCTGTGGAGGTGTGAGACTGTGAATGACGATCGTGTCTGATTCAAAGGTCACAGCACTGGATTAATTAAACCACAACCTGGAGAGGGGACGGTGGGTGTATATTCTGAGAACCACACACACACCACGAACGAACTGACCTTTAATTCCCCGTGCTGCAATCACCGAGTCACTCATTGTTGCGCTCTTCTGTTTCCCAGCTGCTGCTTTGATTATGTCTGCCCTGCTCTGTCCTTGGCTATCTTCATTTTTTGATTAGGAAAACAAAAGGCCAGTAAAAAGAAACCTAATATCTATCTGATACCACAAACTGCTAAATCTATCAGGCTTATTCTTTTATTACGTCTCTTCGACAACAAAACCCTGAAAGATGGAGCCTCAGCCTGTTTTGTTGGGTATTTTGTAGGGGTGTGCCAAAAAAATTTGATTCACATAAGAATCGTAATTCTCATTTAATACAATTCAGAATCGATATGAAATGTCCCAAAATCGATTTTAAAGAATAAAACAATGAAGCAAATTCTAAGGAAAATCCATTTCCTTAGAATTTAAAAGGCAGCATGTTTAACTGCACTATATTTTAAATAAAGAGGCACTTTTAATTTTGTTACTTAAGCAATGTGATATTGCTTTTGTGCAACAGTTTCCATCTAAGCATGGATAAATGTTTAAACTCAATAAATGTGAAAAAGACACTTTAGTCATTCTGTCTTGCAAAGCAGACTGGAGTAGATCATGAGGATCCTTTGCACACCGACAGACTGAAGCAGAAATCATTATGAATCAAATCGTTTTGAATCGAAAATCGATTTTGAATCGAATCGTAGCCCCAAAAATCAGAAACGAATCGAATCATGAGATAGTAAAAGATTCCCACCCCTAGTATTTTGCAGAAGAACTGAATTTTCTTGTGGGTAAATAAAAGTAAAGTGTTTTAGATAAAGGCAGAATAATCAGCATTAACTCTTTGACTGCCAGCCATTCTCACAGCAGCTTCCTCCAGCTTGCCAGGCATTTTCCAGCTTTTTGAGTGATTTCCGTAGACCCACCATAATATTATGTACTGTTACTACATACACATTCAACCCATCAAAGGAAAGAAGAGGGTCTCTAGTTTCCAGCAAAAAAAACCTGTTTGTTTCTATCTTGTTCCAGTCTTGTGAAATTGGCGGTTGAATATAGGTTAGTTTAGCCCAAAATGCCATTTTGGCACCAAAATCTTGAGAAAAAGAGGTTTTTGTGTCGGCTGTCATTTTCAGGTGAACCAGTAATTGGCTCCTTTATATTTTGCTTTAGTGATGCCTCAACATCTGTACAGTTGTTCTCTTGTAAACAACAACTAAATCAACACTGACAAATGACTTTTGATGACAAAAGACAAAATATTTAGCTACTGACACACACTACTGCAGCCTTTTTTCCTTCTTTTCTTTGAGTTACAACTTTTTATTTTCTTTTTTTTAGTGTGTGTGCGTACGTGACGTGTGCGTGTGCATACGTGTGTGTGTGTGTGTGTGTGTGTGTGTGTGTGTGTGTGTGTGTGTGTGTGTGTGTGTGTGTGTGTGTGTGTGTGTGTGTGCGTGCGTGCGTGTCTGTGTGTGTGTGTGTGTGTGTGCGCGCGCGCGCGGATCAGTTCGACAGGTTTTTGTAGCCGAAACACGGCGCTTTAGATCAGATCCAGCTTCCTCTGGTCAGCAGGCAGCGGTCTCACTCACTCTCTCTGTCTCACACACATCTACACACACACACAGCCTACAGCTCTGGCTGACGCCCCCTGAACTCACAGCCACAGACATGTGCGCTCACAACAGAGTACAGACACTCCCACCACGTTTACCTCTCGTCACGTTCGCCGGCGCCGTCCGTTCCTCATCCACACTACTGTAGATCGCGGGGTTTTCAAGCTGCTATCTGAGTGATTTCTCGCAAAATCTGGCGACTTTCCAAACGCTCTTGACGACTAACGACGAGCGATCGACGGGGTTGTTGTTACTAACGTTTGTGCTTTGTATCACGGAGCTGCACGGAGCTTCAACGAGCTGCCGAGCCGCCATGAGCCCCGCCGCCGCCCCCTAAGCTCTCACCGGCGGCCAGAGTGTCACGGAGCGGCGCCGCTGCAGTCAGACACCCGCACCGCTCCGTGAGGGGGGGGGGGGATACGCTATATGTTTACATCTCTCAATCCAAATGTGTTTTTCTGCACTTTATTTTGATGATACAAGTCTGATCTTCACAGAGGAGTAGGGCAAGACATTCAGCATGGCGTTGCCATTAAAAAAACGCTAAGACGAGTTATCTCGTCTTTGGCAGACTACGCTTGGATTCGCTAAGACGAGATAACTCGTCTTTGGCAGTGAAAGAGTTAAACACAGTGATAAGAAGATACAAGGTGCAAACAGACACGAGCGCCTCAGATACACACACACACGTAGTACATCTGCACCTAAAAAAAAACCCTCCTCTCCCTCTCAGAGAAAGGCTCTCCGCCCAGGCAGATGCTGTGCAGCTGGCTGCGTGAACTGTGAAAGGCCCTGGGAGAGTGGAGAGCTAGGAAGCACACTCTCCATGAGGAAACTTTACACTGAAACCAGAACAACAACAACAACAACAACCCACATGCCATCTCTCCACACGCTCCTGGGAAAAACAACCCTGTCGTCCGTCCCCAGGTAGACGCAGTACAACCTCAACAGATGGGTGGGGGGTAGCTGGAGTGGTAACATGATGTAAGGATGGCTGCAGTGAGACCGCTGAGTCGACAGTGGGCGTGATAACGTGGCAGCAGGAGTCGAGGTTGTTCAGCTCAACAAGTACGCACTTAGTAACACTTGCTGCAGTAATGCAATGGAGTTGTGCTGAGTGGGGATGCTGCTCTCAGAGTAACAGCGTAATGTAATCCATCTGAAGTGATCCTAAATGGATAATGTAGAACAATGGCTATTGCAAACGACAGGTTTCTCTCCTGGCCCAATTATGTCCCACATGAGATCGGCGATAAATAAAGTAGTCCCCTGAGAGTCATTAGAAAACAGATGGAGATATTTTGCCTGGTATGAATCTATGTGAGGGTCTATTACATGTCTGCACAGCCCCGAGGCTCCAACACAGCACCTGGATGATAACGGCCATATGAGTTAACGACCTGTCCTATAACAGCATTAGGCTGAATTACTGTCCAACATTAAGATTTGGTTATAAAACACTGAAACTGGGAAAAAAAAGTCACGTTATTATTATCATCCCGGAGCGGTCGTCTGGCTAATGACGCCTCACTTTCGTATACCTTTCGATTAGATCAGCTTCTCGTGAACCGTGAATATTCTCTGGAAGCCACAACGTTTTTTGTAGATAGTAACCTGAATTATGTTGACCATTCAAGGCATAAACCCCCAACATCTGATAAGCTCATATCACGCTTCTTCTGATTCATTTGACTATTTATTGTAGGGAACATTACGCTGCTCTCCTGCAACAGAATAGGATAGTTTAAGCACAACTTTAAACCAGCTCTGCTCATGCTAGCTCCAGGCTTGCTGCTTGCATCTACTCCATCCTCTTTTTTCTTAATGGTAAACTCCGTTCTGTGCCATTGTATAAAAGAAAGATGAGAGGTTTAGTGACAATAAGTAAAGAGGAGGAGGGGGAGGATGGTTGGGTACCACAATCCTGACAAACTAAACTAAAAATACAGCTTTTTACATGATTCACACAACTCACACAACTGCCAAAGGACATTGTTGTTGTTGTCTTGGCAGCACCACAGACACTGCAATAACACTGACACTGTGAATAAACTAAAGTTCACACCCATACACACACACACACACACACACACAAACACACTGAACACGCAGACAGTGAGTGTCAGCCTAAACTGAAGAAATGGAAGAGCTGACAGCTAATCTGGACGAAGAGGCAAAGTGATGAAATCCAACTTTGTGGGTGGGTCATCGTGTAGCCGATGACTAACCTCCAGTTTCATTTCTCTGTTATTATCCCCAGCGCCAAAGGGCTGAACCAGTACACACTGACACATTTTCTGCAGCCCTGCTGATGCAGATGAAAGTGCAACGTCTGATTAAGTTACTGGATGAAAGGATTAAATGAAACAGAACAACAAGGCAACAGTGGCGCTACTTTCCATGCATGCAGACAACGGCAGCTCAGAGTATTGCCATTCTTCCACTGTGGCATTAGACACAGCGATACAGTAAAGCAAGACAGATAGCCTGAAGACTGTGGCAATAAACAAACACATTAATCACAAAGGCCTGACAGACTTGGTTTGTTTCTCCCCAAACACGAAATATCAACCCGAGTAAATGAAACAATAATGACATCGCTTATTGTTTGCAAGAATTTGGGGTGTGATACACAAACAAATGTGGCAGTTTGCATCCACAGGGTATTACCCACCTTCCTGAATGACAAATAAAGTCAGGAGGAGATTGAGAAGGCTACACGCAGAGGGATTCTCAGGCTACAAAGGCAGGAAATGTAATTCACTCCTAATAGGAGACGGTAAAGTAAAAGACACTCTAGGTTATGTGAGTTAGTGAAAGAGTAAGAAGAGGAAAAACAGCTCCGACCTCTTTCACAAAGCTCCTGAAAATCGGCGCGGTGACATCAAGTGCTCTGACATAAGTGTTCAATAATAGTGCCAGTAATAATTCAGGAAAGCAGCAAGACTTTACATTATGCCAGCGGCTGAATCAATTTCCTCAGGGTATAAAAAGAGCGGATGCAGTTTAAGGTGTTGGGCCGCTCACAAACAAAACCTGGTGACAAGCAGGAGGAACCGGCAGAGCCATTAGTGCCCCAGACTTATTGTTCCTCCTCCTTTCCTGTCAGACGGAGCCGATGAGAGCTTTTTGAAAACAAACCGGGAAGGCCTCATCCACAGTCCTCAGAGGGGCAATCGGAGAGTGAATAGACTCGGCTGGTGAAGACATCACAAACAACAGACGCTGCTCCAGCCTTCTGGGGAATTGTGGTTTATGTACGAGAAGAAAATAGACTCATTGTCCCACCGAGTGCCAAACAAGCCGCAACTCAGTGCCTACGTGAGGGAAACCGTTAAACCACAGCTGCCAGCTGTAGCACAGGGTTAAAAAAAAAAAACTATGCAAGTAAGTGATTGAATTCACTGAGCGGCTGATGTGATGATAAGAAGGAAGTGAAAGTACACAACACAAAGTCAGACAGAGCAGGAGGTTTTGTCCCGAAATAAATCATATCCTTGACAGGTTTTACTAACTGAAACTTTTAGGGGTCAAACTAAGCTGAGAAAAACCTTAATAGTTTATTTCTCAAGTTTAAAAGTCAGATTGAAAGTTTCTCAAGCAGATTATTGACTGTGAAGGTGATGTACTTACTGGTAGTGGACCCAGGAAGGCCCCAGCGTCTTCTTGAACTGGGTGAGGCCCACGATGTCGATGTAGATGAGTTCAACCACCTTATCACCCTGAGTTGGGCAGCTGGACTTGTTCCCCATCACCTTGCGCATGATCCTGAGGAGAAAGTTTTGGATTTAAAATTCGCAAATATTCACACACACACACGGACTTGACGAGGCTCAGTAATTAATATTTGGAGGTTAACATGTATCTTCTGCCTGCTTTACTTCATTTTTATGCCTTAATAGATAGCAAAAGTCCTGATGTTGCACATGGAGAGCTATTTCTGTACCTAGAAGAACCATCAACAAAAATCTAACAAACACCACAGCAGCAGCAGCTACAGTTGTTTGCTCAGTCAAATCACCTTAAACAAATGCCGAAATGTTGTTGCTTTTCCACGATAAAAGAAAAGGTGATAAACAGAAGGTGTTTTGACTGCCGGCCCTTTTCACATTTGAATGGTACAAAAACAGTGCTGCAAGGAATGATGTAAAACAGCAGCCTGGAATCAAGCACTGTGCTGTATCTGACCTTCGGCAAAAGAACATCTGGATACACAACAATCATTATTGAGATTGGCTCGGGCTGTGTTTGGATTATAAAAAAAAAACAAAGACACTAAAAAGATAAGTTAATCTTTTATTTTACTGGCTGTTTCCACCTATTCCCATCCTTCAGAAAGTCTCTGGACACTCTTCTCTTACTGCCACTCACAAGCCCTGTGGTGCAGCTTAATTCACCATCGTTTGCCCTGAATCTTGCCTTCCAGGCACAATGCGGGCTTCCCTTTCTTACTGGTAAAAGATATGAGTGCTGAATACTGGCAATACCTGTAGACTGTACTCGGGGCTGAATAAAAAGGCAGTGATAACCTGTTGCGAGCTAAAGTATATCCTAATCCTCAGGGTGTGTGGTGGTACTCACTCTTTAAGCTCAGCCAGGGAGGCTGAGATGCGAACGTCGTGGCCCAGCAGGTACAGCGTGGTGATGAGGTCGCTCCACTGGACCAGCTCACCCAGTGGGCCCCCGCTAAAGGCGTTTTCTGCTATCTTGAAGCCCGACTCCTTGGTGAGCAGGCCCAAGTGAACCAGGATCTGATAGAGAGGGAAAAAAGTATGTAAATTACAACTGACTGACTGATACTCTCTCTCTCTGTCGGAAAATACATCTTGCAAACACTGGTAAATGTGTAATCTAATATGTAGGGAGTAAGGCGCTAAAAGACAGTGCTGATGATCTTGACAGCTTTACTTTGTAGAAAAAGAAAATAGACAAAACAAACATTAAGAAAAACCCCACTGGTTTTGTATTTCATCAGCACCAGCAAAAAAGAAAAAAAGGAGCATTAAAACACATTTATCCTGGTGGGGGGTGGTTGTCAGAAAGCAGTTCCTCTTTCTTTCTACACACGACGAAGCTAGAATATGAGCATCAAAACAAAAAAAACATGCAAACGCCGGATGGTGGACGGTTTTTCGGGTTGTGTGAGGGAACATAGCGTTCCACAGCAGAGCAGGAAGTTGATGGCAGGCTTTGTTTGAAGTGACCAATCCTTTTTTCATTGTTGACAGCCAACCCCAGTCCCACAGCGCACAAAAGTCAAAGATTAATACGTGAGGATTAACATCCAGAGGAGATTAGCAGCTGAAATAAAGAATTTGCTTTGGAAGTACCAGGAGAAAAACATTCAACTGAGGAACAGAGGAGAAAGGAATTAATATACCATAGATGTATAGATGGATGAGGGTGCTCGTTTCTTGCACTGTCTGCCTTGCTAAAGGGGATGCTGCTTTGCATCAGCACCAAAGTATCATGGGAATGTGATGTGTGAATTATTAACAGGGCCAGTGGCAAGCGAGTACATTATTCAGCGCTGGGAGCTGCCACCAGCTTGGGACACAATGGAATATCCATGTCAGGCCTCACCCACCACTATTTCTTCCACTGAGCATAAGTGGTATTATCTACGAGTGAACCTTAGTGTGTGTGAGTGTGAGTCAGCGCAACACACCTGAGAGGTGTGTGTCCAAGGGTTACAACTGCACTCACTGTGAGGAAGATAAAAATATATATTCGAGGGAAGGAACGCTTCCCTTGAATAGTTTCTCTAGGGAGTGTGTAGCTGCTTAAAGAATCAATCTGGACATTTCACATTATACATATTGTTATTCTGTCACCATCGAGCCAAAGTCTGATCATTTTTATCAGTTGCTGCCAAGTCCAACAACAATACGCTTTGCTGCTTTGCTGACTATACTCTGCTCCTTGGCATGTGACGAATAAAACTTTAAACTTTGGTTTAGTGGTAAATGACAGAAACATAAAACACTTTCATACAACTACATGTTATTAATTATTTGGAGAAAAAAAAACAATAACTATAAATGCACTGGTTTAATGTGCATGGACATGAACAGTAATTTTGCAGAAAAACCCCCCAAATGAATCCAGTCTGGAGCCGGTGCTGCTTCACCCACCTTCTTCCTCCGCCGCTTGGCCAGGTTCTGCTTGGCCACCAGCGAGCGGACGGCGCCGACCCACGGCTCAGCCATGCGCTTGATCCTCAGCATCATCCAGCGGAACTCCTCCCGTTGTGACATCACTCGGTAAAGCTCCTCAAAACTGGTCCGCGCCTCGGCCTGCACACACACACACACACATCGGAAATCAGTGTTACAGTCAAAGGTTCATTCAGTTTGTTCCTCTATTATCTTCAACACTGGTGTTTCATATCGAGCTGCTGCAATGACGTAATCCTTGGGCGATCTTTGAAATATTTATTTACTGTAGTAATCGTAATTTAAGGGCTGTTTACTTGGAGGGAAGACACACACAAAGACCCAAACGAAACACAGTGCGTTTCAGGATAAAAACCTTTATCCACTCTGCAAAAACCTGATCATTCACCAGCTCAGAGAAGCATAGAGGAAGGAAAGCAGGAACGGGTTACAGATGAACGAAAGAATAAATGATTGTTGAATGTATAATACATGTTGCTCTGTGTTTATCACCATCTGTGTGACCTATTTGTCCAAGAAACATCTCTACAGTCATTGTTGCTGGTTTTCAAATGGCTCTATTCAGATGACTACTACTATACAAACTATCTATAGTGGAAATTATTATACATTGAGCACACACAGAAATGGGTTTTATTGTACACTTGGGATCTTTCATATTGAAGGCAACGTAGTATAGAGCTGGAGAGTAAAAACACGGCACATTCAGAGAGGCACAGTGCTGTTATTCATGCCGAGAGGAACAACAAATACAGAGGCATTCAGCTCGTCAGGCCCTTCATGTTACAAGTAAGTGTGTGCTCTGACTGTACCGTCTGAAAAGAGTGAATACATGAGTCACACCTTGAAGAGGTTGTTTATTTGAAGGGTTTACAGGAGAGGAGAGGAGAGGAGAGGAGAGGAGAGGAGAGGAGAGGAGAGGAGAGGAGGAGATTACAGTACATTTCATCAGAATTTTCAATCAATGAGATGTAATGGAAACCAAATCATGTTGTGAAGCGCCTAAGAACATATTGTTCTGTTTCCTTCCTGCATCCCAACATCGATGACTAACTGGAATATGATACAGAATATATGAAAATGAAACCGAAGCTACGGTCGACCGCACTCGCAGAAAACCTCGAGAATATAAGAAAGAATATGAGTGGAAATACTAATACTTTACATTAGAGCCCATCTCTGAGAATGCATAGATAAGACAGTCTGAAGAGAAGCAAGTGAGAGAAAGACGGAGTGAGCACAGGAGAAGCCACAGAGCCATTACCAGCTGCTAAGGTGGGCGAAATAAGTCTGTTGCACGGCATTAGCATCCCTCATCACGACAGGAAATCACTGCTGCAGCCTCAACCTATTAAAATCTGGGCCCAAATTAAAATCTCCAAAAAGCCTGTCAAATGGCATCGCCCCACCACCACGGAGGGCTACGTGCTGTTGATGCATCCAGAGAGAGAAGGGTGTGTGTGTGTGTGTGTATGTGTGTGTGTGTGTGTGAAAAGTGCTTAATATTGATTCATCTCCGTAGCAGAGGGAAGGGGGCGTGTGCTTTTCGAACGAGGAGCTCTGATACAGTGGCGGGGAGAGGCGCTCTAAGTGGGATCTGAGCGAGCTGACGCATTTGGCAGGGATAGAAGATCATTATTCCAGATTTGTCTCGAGGTCCCGTCACTCCGGCTTTTGGTCTACTACACCGCCGGGATCGGCTCGACTCTGTTACACTGTTGACACTGCTGATCGGCCTCGGCCTGCTTGTTCATTTGCTTCTTCCTTTTCAAGTACAATCACGCACACACACAAGCCTCCCTGCTGTTTCTGAACATCTAGTCCTTCTCAAACACTTAAAAAATATACTTGTAAAAAAAAAAATTAAATATTCCATTAAATGGTTTTCATAGTGTCATTTTCTTCGGTGCTGTCTCCACATTATGATGATGGAGTGGGACTTACTGTCGAGGGGGACTCGGTTTTAAACATTTATGCTAATGGAAAAAAAATCCCTGTTACAAAGTCTGGAGTTGTCACCCACACATACACGCCTCATTGACATGAAAATATTCAAGCAACTTGGACAGTAGCCGTGACACTTCTAATGTAATCTGTCAACCAAATACCAGGTTTTCTGGTAATGGTGCTTGTTAGGTTTAAACTAATGGGACTCAGATATATATATATTTTTAGAGCGGCAGTTACTTAATAACAGAGTGTGTTTTTGTCGACTCCTCGATTGCTGCGGCTGTTTCTCACCTGTCCCCGCCTGTCGATCTCTTCGGTCAAGGTCTTCGTCCTCCAGGGCAGACGAGGACACCAGTTCTCCACCTGTTTAGCAAATCAAAAACAAACTCTTAACCACCATGACACAACACGTCAGAGAGGCACGCACTTGGAAACACAAAGGCAAATGATACACAAACACATATTAGTCTGCTGTTGTGCTTTGAGGTCAAAAGTTAAAGGGCTGTTACAGTAAACGCCAGAAAAAGTGCTGGCTGGACGTTTACTCACTGCAAAGGCTGAAAAGTTTCATCTAAACTTTTTCATTTTTGTCATACAGTATGTAAATGAGCAGCTGCAGCTCGTCTGATTTACTTAAAAGCATCTAAATAAGACGACACTGAGCTGTTTTGATGTGCATTGCATATGTATAGAAATCACTTTAGTGGAAAAGAAGGAATGCTGTTGCAGGGACAAGGCCAGCATTAGTCTGTATTTTGTCAAAATAAAAGGCACTGTACTTTTGTCTATTTATTTAGATCACACTACATAAAAAGAAGGACAAATAGTATTTGTCGGGGACTATTTTCTTCCGTAGAATGAGACATGTTTGGTGCTTCAGCGAGCAGGATGGGAGTCAAAAACGAATGTCAGGGTGTAGTGATATTGTGAGCATGTACGGAGCTGTATAGCCTGACGTTTAGCAAGAAGATCAATCATGTGATTGAGCGGTTTCTGAAAAATCAACGACCATCACTGCTGCAAATTAATATCAGTATTCTGGGTTTTACTTTTCATATTTAATTGGGTGTTGCTTCTCTGTGTGCAAACTTTTCACTTCCTGCAGTATTTTTACAATGCGACAGACACAAGTGTTTTCACTGCCTGCCAGCTTTATTTCACCACCGTACACCTGAGAGGCAAAAACTGGGCCATTATAAATAAAAAAACACTTATACACAAGGTATATATTTAGTAGGTGGGTCATTTGTTTGGTGTAAAACAGACACATGTTTGACTCTGCTGCGGCTCACTAATCTCACTTGAATTATATTTGATGTAAATGCAGTGTGCCAAGCTCTCTCACCTTCTACATTGCTTTCACAGCATTTCCTGCATGATTGGCGTTTGACCACAGAAACGGTTTCGTGTCTGTGTGGGTGTGGGTGTAATGTATATGTGTGGGTGTAATGTATGTGTGTGTGTGTGTGTGTGTGTGTGTGTGTGTGTGTTTTGCATATCTCGGCAACAAGAAACTAAAAACAGGTTTGTGGGGAAAGAAAGAAAAAGCCTCTAGAGACAAGGTAGGTTTGTTTATTCTCCTTCTCAAACAGTAACACACACACAGACACACACAGACACACACACCACGCTAGTTGAGCCTTGACCTTATGCTGCTGACATCCATCATGACATGCTGCCCTCTCCGGTTTGCCCTCCTCTGCAAGGTTAACGCGCTGGTCCGCGAGTATGAATTATACATGGAGAAGCGTGTTCGCTTGAGCCTCCAGTGTCTGCGCTCTTATCATCATCATCAGATGAGCGAGCCACGATGGATTGAGAGAGACCCATCACAGCTGTTTCGACATGGAAATACATGCACGTTGCCAGGGCAACCGCAAGATCTCGCAAGAGAGGAGCCCAGAGAGGCCGTTGTATTAACGGGGATTGAGACACAGAGTGATTTGAATGTGAAAGACGCCCTCAGATGAAAATCAAGTGTTGAACCTTATTATGAAAAATAAACGACTCACTTTGTCAAAACAGTACAGTTTGCATTAGCACAACAGATTTTGGTCACAATAGTTTAGGTCCAATGTTTCCACCTCATTAAGCCTGATTCAGATTTTCTTAATGAGTAATTAAGAGTAGATTCGCCTCAAGTCAACCTGTATTCTTCCACCCGTCTGTGGGGATGTAAGTTTAGATTTGATCAGCAACAACGAACCACAGGAACCGTTTTATTTCATGAAAAAAAAAAAAAAAGTTCCTGAGACTAATAATTCCAGGAAATGCTTCATTTGTTTTGCTTTTTATTAACCTTTCAAGTGGGGAAATCATGTTCTACAAAATATCACAGTAGAAGATTTATAAATAGTTTAAAACCAGAGGAACATGGAGGAGCACGAAGGACGTTCAACTGTTCTTTATAGCAACATAATTCTGTTTGTTTCCATGAACAGAGAGAAAAGAAAGAAGACGTTTTTTGTTTTTTTTTTCCTTCTAATGGATTTTGCTGCTGCCCATCTCTCTTCTATTTCCATACACAGCTGGCCGGGCTTTTTGTGCTCCTTCTTAGTTGACTACAATGCTTTCAGCCCATATACAATATTCATGACAGGCTACTGACCTTTCCAAAGCTGAGATATTACTTTTCTGAAAATAAAGAAGTTCGGCCATTAGCTAACATTTTTAAAAGACATGGAAGAGCTCTCGACAAAAAAAATAATAAATCAAGAAAAGGATATTGCAGCAGATGGGAGGGAGAACGAGATACACACTGTTTAATCTCAATCAAACAGAACAGTAATCATTGCTATGATCTACGCATCTACACAGCTGCATCTTATGGGAAGCAGATGTGTTGTCTGGACCCGAGACGACGACGAGTGTTTTAAAGTGTGTAAACCTGATCTGAAAGCAGCAACTCGTCGTCAGCACTTCATCTGTATTCAGATGGCGAGGGGAAATGTGCAAGAGCAAGACCCATTATGGGACTGAATTTCACAGAGAATCTGAAAGGCAAATATAAAAAACCCACAAACTTGATCAGATTTTAAAGGGATAGTTCACCCAAAATTCAAATTTCACTCATTATCTACTCACCCTCATGTCGACTAAGGGTTAGGAGAAGTTTCAGAGTCCTCCGTGCCTTCCCTGAGTTACGGGGGGGGGGGGGCGCGTCTGTGCAGCACTGCATGTCTATATGACGGTAGCGAACGGGCCTCACTTTTCTTTGTCCAAAAAAGACACACCAAAAAACATCCAAAAACCTCCACACGGCTCGTCTGTAATGTCCCTCTTGTATTGAAGCCCCAACATGAGAAATTGTTCCGAAAAAAATTTAATAAGTATATGTTTTAAGATTGTTTGTAGCAGAAGCTCCCAGCACTGCTCTTCCTGGTCCGTCCAAATATTGCACGATTTGCATTGACACCCAGTTCACGGCTCCGCAAATTGCGCTAGATTCCGGCAGAGCAACACTGGGAGCTTCCGCTACAAACAAGCTGAAAACATATACTTGTTTAATTTTTTTCGGAACAATTTCCCATGTTGGGGCTTCAATACAAGCGGATTGGATGTTTTTTGGTGTGTCTTTTTGGACAAAGAAAAGTGAGCTCCATTCACAACCGTCATATGGACATGCAGTGCTGCACGGAGCCCCGCTGTAACTCAGAGAAGCCACGGAGGACTCTGAAACTTCTCGCAGCCCTTAGTCGACATGAGGGTGAGTAGATAATAGGGATGGGTATTGATAAGAATTTAGCGATTCCGATTCCATTAACGATATTGCTTATCGATTCGATTCCTTATCGATTCTCTTATCGATTCTCATTGGGTGAGAGAATAAAAGAGAAATGGGTTTGTTTGCATTAATGCAGTGGTTCCCAACCTTTTTTGGCTCATGACCCCTTTTGACATCACAAATTTCTGGTGACCCTCATTCAAGATGAGCAAGCTCAGATATTTGTATATGCTGCATTTTATTTTATCTTGATTTATTCAAGAAAGTGAATATATCAAGAATATAGTTGTTTAAGATTGTGAAAAATAATTAGTTTATTTATTTATTTTTAATCAATTACTAGACATTTAAGGCGATCCCATTTGAATTCCAGGCGACCCCAACCCAAGGTTGAAAACACTGCATTAATGGCTCTGACATTAAAAAAGTTGACAGGACCGACCTGCCTGGACAGGTTAACACTAGACCACTGTGGCTGTGGGCCAGCTGTGCTCACAGGAGGAATTTAACAATGTTTCCATTACATAGTTTTTATGCATCTGTAGGTTATTGTTTTCATAACGTTCGTTTTTATGCGGAGCGAGTGAGCGAGCGAAAGAGAGAGAGCGCGCCAGAGAAAAGACACAGGGCGCAGCTACCGTTTCACGTGGCTACGAGCAAAACCTGAAAGGAAGTGATTAGAATGAAGAGAGAAAAACAGAAAGAATAGACATGTAGCCTGTTCAGGAGACGTTGTCCTGTCCTCACGACGTGAGGGAGGGAGGACCGGAGGGTGGCTCTGGCTCACAGGTTAGTGATGAGGAAACGTCACTGTCAGCTGCATCTGTCAGCAGCTCCGCTCCACACAGACACGCCACTAACTTTATTTTGTGAGAACAAACGGTGATATGTGGATATAAACACTAAGCACCCTCATTTATAATGAAGATTGATTTTAACGGAACGTTACGTAACGTCATTAATCAATTAATGCGCGAGTTTCTGAACCAAACGGAATCGATAAGGGAATCGTTAAAGCAGACACGCACACGATTCCAAGAATTGATCCAAGTTGGAACCGGTTCCGAAGAGGAACCGGTTTTCGATTCCCATCCCTAGTAGATAATGAGTGAAATTTGAATTTTGGGTGGACTATCCCTTTAATTAGAATTTATGCCAAGAAATTAATATCTGGCAAAGACAAATCATGCAAAATTGAGAGTCTCAAAGCGTCCCTTGAAGAAACACGGGCCTCTATATGTTCGTGCTCGTCAATAATGTATGACCTGGCGGAGGATATGTAGAGACTGAGGCAGGGTAGCAGAAAGTCATTCCAAGTCTTGCCTTGTAGGCTTAAAAGTCATCTCTTCAGGAAGAACCTCACACCAACCTCATCTGAATCCCCTCCCCCCTACTCCCACACCATCCCCTTCAACCAGCTCTAATTTGCTCTCATAAAAAATGAAACTCCCTCTACTTCTCTCCTTTGCTCTTATTTTTAGCGCTTCATTCTTATGTGATCATTCTCAAGTTACAGAAATTTCGTCAAGGGGCACCGTGCCTGTGAAACATCCATTTTTCAAGGTTGGATCTGCCGCTGTTGTTGCTGCAACTGCATCTTAATATCATCTCTTCAGTGTGAGCTTGAATAATGGGAGCTAAATGAGTAAAATGAGTAAAATGCTGAATGCAAAATGTTCCCATTACATTTCAATTAACATTACAGTGGTTTATATTCGGTAAATACTAATAATGTTGGTTATTCCTAACCAGAAAATAGTCCTCATTAAACACACGTTTAGATCCTGTTTGAGTTATGTTTGCTAAAAGCTGTTTTAGGAGACCATTCAGCTTTTTATAAACTAGCAAACCATTATGAGAAGTGAGAACGTATTGAAAGACTCACAAATACACTGACTTGATAAGATAAGGACACAATTTTAGATCGTCCATCTTTCATGTTCAGTATCGACTTTTCCATGTTTCCCTACAAATTTTATTTAAAACCTTCATTTATAGAAGCAGCAGCTCTGAACAATTTTACATTTGCTACACTGTGAACCAGATGCCGTTTGCTTAATTTCCATTGGTTGGGAAAACCTTCCCCCGTGCTGAACAATGCGTCACTGTGATCTGAACTTTGCATTTGTTCACCTGATGATCTGTAAACTGTGGAGACTTCCTGTCGCCTGCAAAACAGGATTTAACTATTCTACACTAAGTGCAGTTCCTTAACCTGTTCCAGTGCCAGCGCTGGAAAAGCTGTGACAACTGAATGATGACGTGTGGTGAAGTTAAATGTCACAGAGGCTCCACAAATCTGTTCAATCTTACACTGCATTTGAATGGAAACTTGACTGGTGACTTCATTTTTTCTTACACCTTTTTCCTCTCTTGCAAAATTTGATACTAATATCAGCAAAAGAAAAGTGAAAGCTTCCATTTGGTCATCATAAACACTCAGGACTCACCTCACTGAGGTAGATGAAGAAGGAGCAGGTGGATCCATCCACACCATAGTTGGAATAGCAGGAGTCTGAGCGCCACATCTCCTTCATCCACTGAGGAAGAGGAAGAGAAGGTGAGATTAAAAACAGGCGCCCACATACTGAAAAATTTAACATTAGGAAAATATGTGAGCCCATTGTGTTTTATTAGCAGTAGGCTCACACTCCAGACTTTTTTTTTCTCCTTGTTGGATAGAGGAGAAGTCAGGTTGATGATGCAATGTACCATCCGCCGAGCTGTGTGGGCAGGTTGTGGTGCTGAGAGAATACACAATGCACATTTGCAAAAATCCCTGGCACCAGCTACTTTTCACCATCCACATGGGAAAAAGTCCAGGGTGACAAATTAGAGGTGCAAGATAGTGACTTAAAGAACAGAAAAAAAATAACTGGCTTCAATCAAACGGAAAATCTGAGGTTTGAAAATAAAGTAGAGACAGTTTTTTTTTTTCCTTTCATCAAATCCATGTGAAAATCATTCTCCACTGCCAACAGGATGGAGAGAGCGAGGCTGTTGTGCTGCAGCTCTCGTGTGTACGTGCCGATATAAAAAAAAATGGCGCTCTTGACTAGGATGGAAGAATATGTATCCTCAATAAATTTTTGGACCTTGAAGGAGGGAGTGTTATTCTGTCTCTTTTGATTTAATTTTCTGCGTTGTGAGTGACACGCAGAGTGAAAGGGCTTCCGAGCCGGGATGTGGACTGACAGCTATCCTGCTTTTGTTCACAGCGCTCCAGTGCAACGTGCGTGCTGACTGACAGTAACCTACATGGGTAACACACAGGGAAACATAAAAGAGATGACGATTAAAGCCGTGGCAGATGGGCCTGGATGACGCTCCCCTGGATAGTGGAGGCATGTAGAGATTGTGGTATTTATGTTTAAATGACAAAATAAGAAGTCTATAACCTGAGAAAATGAATTTGTCAGATGCTTGCTGCTGGTGAAACTGCTGTGCAATACCACTTTAGTGAATCGGGATGCTTTTTGAATGGTGCAAGGAAAAACAGGCTCTCATACTCTCTGTGTGTGGTTGTGTGGTTGTGTGTGTGTGTGTGTGTGTGTGTGTGTGTGTGTGTACGGATCAGGCTTTGGCATCCTGGCACCCAGTTGGAAAAGCTGACAGTATTTGGTGGAGGACTGGGACTGGCCGAGCAGATGGTGTGTATGATAGGACTGTATCATCTCCAGGGAGACACACACACACACAAACACACACAAACACACACAGGCAAACTGAGAAATTGGACTGCAATTGTGGGTATATCTGTGTGTTTATGGTCTTTGTGAGCATGCACCTGTGTCAGTGTGCAATCCCCATTGTTCCTGAAAAGTAAAACTAAACCTGAACTGCTGTCATACGTTACATGTGTGAATAGGTAAATGTTTGCCAACAAATAAGCCACAACAAATTATCCCAATCAGACACTCTGCCACATATTCTGATGATTAATTATGTATTTTTCTATTAGATATTGAAAAATAAAAGCAAAAGCAAAACAGAATCCTAAACATTTTTGCTGTTGATACATTTAAAGAGGAACTATGCAAGATTTTTTTACCTTAATTAAACAGCGTTGGAGTAATTGTGATGGTTTAATAAATTACTTAAACTAATAATAATAATAAACTAAATTACTTTCATTGTAAACAAATGCAAGTGGCCGAGAAGAGGGTTAGCAAAACAGAGGAAAAGTGACTGGACGTGCATAGTTCCTCTATAAATAAAGCCTTATCACTTATGTTGGACAGGTGCCACTTTGTCCATCAGAGCCAAAATCAATAATGTTGCAGCGGCAAAAGAGAAGTTGAGTTGAACCAACTGACTAATCGCCGTCTGTGTTTCTTTAATATCTACCAGACCAAACCAAGCCGAGCCACATCAGAAAAAGCCCCGGGGTGCACTGATGTGAGCAAGAGCATGTTTTATTGCCTATGAATTCAACTTTTAATTTGTAGGAAGAGGAACGTTGTAGTTCATCTTTCAAAGGTTGCACAGTTTCGCCTTAATAATTGATGGGATTTTTTTCGCATCTTAAACTACCTCTCTCTCCTCTTCTCATAGTTTTCCTGTCTCGTTCTGTGCACTCGTCCATCGGCTAATGGCTCCACTGTGAACTGAAACGCTGCAGGACGAGAGTCATTTGGTTAAACGTATTCCTATCACCTGAATTTTCTTGCAGTTTCAGTTTAACAGGTGCATCCTGACTCCTGATAAAACTCATGTATCTTTACAAACCATCAGCCCACACCACCGCCGCCGCCTTTTAAACTCTTGCAAGTCACATCCGCACCGATATGTTTGCATAACTGCAGAGTGCTGCTCAAACACTGTGGTGATAATGAGCACAATGGTGTTGTTTTTTTTGATTATTCGTCAATAAAATAATGTGGCCGTGTGGGTGTCGTGTCGTCTTTGTCTGGTTTTGTTTCCCAATTTCTGTGGGCAGAGCTATCGTCCATGCTCACGCTACCTGCCAGTGCCATGCTTCTCTTTTCTTTATTTCAAACAACCTATTCACAGTGATGCAAAACTGTGAATGACAAACACAGAAAGTGAGACGGAGAAGCTGCATGTGTGTCTGTGTGTATGAGTCACCTTGACCTTGCCCTCGCAGTGAGGGAAACCGTCCAAAGGCGGCAGCTCGCACTTCTCCTGGGCTCCGTTTAGAAGGTCTGGAGAAGGAGACAGAGAGGGAGAGAAAATCAATAAGGTCAGGATAATCAGCGCCAGAAAGTCTTTCACCGTCTGTAGCTTCACCTGGACGGCATTAGATCCTCACGGCACAGAGCAGAAAGTTATTGTTTGACCACTCTGTACCTCTCTGCGTTGGCATTTATGAGTTAATGTCACTCTGGAAAAGCTTTTTAATAAGCTTATAAAAGCTCATAATAGTGTGGAAATGTTACTTTCTGACCTAAAATGAGTCAAAATGGTCGAGTTCCAACTGTTCCCAAGTAAAACAGCACACTCTGTACATCCTTGTCAACTGTATATACACAGACAGACAGACAGACAGTAGGCAGACACAGACAGTAGGCAAATAGATCACATGACATGTTTGTAAAGCAAAGATGGTACTTCCTTGATGGCTCACAGAGGGGGAATTATCTCATGTGTTTTTCATTCAAGCCTGAGATGATGTCAACACACTGCCTGACCTTTAGTCTGACATTAACAAACCAACCTTCAGCACTTGCTGCTTCGCCAATAAGCAAATGTTCACATGCTGAACGAAGACGCTCAAAACCATAAACTCTGCTACAACAGCTATCACCATGTTGCATGTATCATTGTGGCCACCTTAGTAGGGGTGGGAATCCTTTACTATCTCACGATTAGATTCGATTCAGATTTTTGGGGCTACGATTCGATTCAAAATCGATTTTCGATTCAAAACTATTTGATTCATAATAATTTCTGCTTCAGTCTGTCGGTGTGCAAAGGATCCTCATGATCTACTCCAGTCTGCTTTGCAAGACAGAATGACTAAAGTGTCTTTTTCACATTTATTGAGTTTTAAACATTTATCCATGCTTAGATGGAATTGCTGAAACTGTTGCATAAAAGCAATATCACATATTGCTTAAGTAACAAAATTGAAAGTGCTTCTTTATTTAAAAAAAAGTTAAACAAGCTGCCTTTTAAATTCTAAGGAAATGGATGCCGACAGCCAGCAGATTTGTTTCATTTTTTTATTTTTTAAAATCGATTTTGGGACATTTTATATCGATTCTGAATCGTATTAAATGAGAATTGCGATTCTTATGTGAATCAATTTTTTGGCACACCCCTACACCTTAGCATGCTGATGCTAGCACTGAACTCAAACCACAGCTTCACATAGCTCCAGTGTTGACTGATGCTATGTAAACTGTTCTCTAGTCAGTGGTACGATCTGAGCACTGTGGGTCATGCATCATCGTTGTAAGCTTTTGAATTGACAGCTGGAGACTGCCCATTACTCTGTGGTCAGGGGAGAGTGTCAGCCAAAAGCTTCACCTTTGGCTGGACTCCATTACAATGGACAGAGCCCAGAGTTATGTAAACACAGATCAGGGAGTGTTTGAGACATTTTTTAGGAAGTATATACAGTAAAAAATGAAATAAAATAAATCACGTATCTGCAGTGGAGGAGGGAGTTACTCTGATTTCATTTCTGCATTGCTTTCAATACGACAGGAAACCAATATCAGTGCGGGATTAACATTTGTAGCTTGCACGCAGGCTTTCCCCCTCCATATAATCACCTTCTCGATACCCCACTCAGAGATGTTAACGTCATCACCACTGACCTTTAAATCCAGAATATAAATAATGCATAACAGTGGGCTGTGCAGCGAATAGATAAAAGCTCAGAGGCAAACACCACGCTGATGTAATGAGCTTGTGGGTGGTGTTTTAGGAGCAGGGTGTGCATTTATGGAGGGGTGTGTGTGTGTGTGTTTGTGTGTATGGAACTAATCAGTGGCTACTGCACTGTATCAGCCGGGTTGGGGTGTGTGGGTGGAGGGTGGAGCAAGAGACTCGTCCTCCATCATGTTCCACACTGATTCAGTTTATTTACACAGAATAGTATTCTAGTGGTAAACTCTCTCTGTGAAAAACATATTTCTAGCTCGGAGGTGTGTATCAAGACGGACTGAGAGATAGAAAGAGAAGTGATGAAAAACGTTATCTCCTGTGGTTAATTGACGTTATTTTGTGAGAAAACTGTCTCTTAAAAGTATCACTCTTGGAAAGGAAGCTGCAAACAGCCGCTTTACCATATTCTGATATTGAAAAACAAAATGAAAACATGCATATTATTTACATATCACATGCTGCCTTCCTGTCAATATGCAGTAAACAAATAGCTTTAGCTGCATGTGCATGTGATCTTCTATAGATGTTTTTGCTAAGTAGCAGTTATCCCTCACCTTTCTGTATGTGTATAACAATAGGTGCATGATGTAAAACCAGCTGTCTGTTAATATTTAAACACCCACTGTTGCTGTATTCAGTGCAATAAAGGAAAAAAAAGACATGACATACTTCCACTGCTTTGATTCTGATCAAACAAACAGATGCCCAGTATCAAACACAGTCTCCATCAACCACAATGAACGGAAATGAATTGAAGTCATCCCTGGGTGGACCTGAACATTAGCTGAAGAGCTACAGTGGGAAATTAAGTCTCTCCACAGCTGCAATAAGCCAAGTAAGACCGTCAAGCAGAACGATGGAGGTGCTACTTCTCTATTTGTATAAAACACAGCCTCCTGGGACGTGATTATTAATGATGTGCTGTAAAAAAATAAATAAATAAATAAATAAAAAGAGCAGAGAGGTGGGAGGCTGTTGAGTTGTTTCTGATGGAGTCAGCCGGTCACAAGATTCACACGATTCACAAAAACAAGCTTCTTGTTGTTTCCGTGCTGTAGCAGCCGAGCGAGCGGCAACTGGGAGGATTTAGTCTGAAGAGGCATTGAGCCCAGACCTACTGCACCTCTGAGATGTAAACAGGCCGCATGCTGCACCACGCTCTTGTACAAACAGAGTCATTTCAGGCATTTATTATCCCTGCATACGGGCTGAGGCAGAGGTTTTAAAACTACGAAGCGTGACTCCCCAGACGAGGAGGCGCTGGAAAGACGTAGGTGCACAATGGCGTTGTAGAAAAAAAAAACGGAGAGGTGTTGTTGTTTTTGTCTTCTTTATTTGTCCCACTTATCAACACCGTGAGCGGCTGGAGCTGCAGCGGTGGCTGAGATACACGATTCATGGAGGTAATTAAAACTCTCGACAACTCTTAGCTCTGATTGCTGCAATTTGTGCCAAAATTCCTCTCAGCTCTTATCACACAAGGAGGAGCACACTTTATTTTATCAGTGTGACATGAAATCAGACATCGTCATTATCTCTGGTCTGTGTTGTTTAAAAAATTAAATCAAATCTGCACAAAAATCATGAAGTGCTTGGCTCAAGGCTGTAGATCTATGTGTGCTCTGGGATTTGGGAGAGTTTGAAGCTTTTTTGCCAAAACATATTTTCTTTTTCTTGAAGTTTGTGGTTTGTGTTTGTACTCCTCCTCAAGTTCTTTGTGTCCTTTGTTTCTTTCTGCAGATTTATTGAAAGTGTTGCCAAAAAAAACCTCACTTGTGATTTGTCCTTTGGTTGAGTGGCTGTCTTCTTGTACAGCGTTCAAGAGCCGGTTGCTGTCTCCTCGTCCTTCAGACACCCACTCGTGCAGTCAGTCCACCAAACAACCGACCAACAAGCAAACAGCCCGATGGACAGCCCGTCATTCACTCCGTCAGTCACTCAGCCGGCAACAAAGCCACCAGGCAAAACTTCTCCCGGTGTTAATCAAGCAGAAGAAGCCGCTGCCAAGGAGAAACTAAATATAGCTGCCTTCATAATCAAACACAGGAGAGGTGGTGCTGCTTCAAGCAGAGCTGGGCCCTTACCGTTCACCTCCAACGCACCGACTGCTCGCTGCTATGTGTCTAGGATGACCCACACATGGTTAAAACAACACTCTCTGGCAGGTTGTCAAGGATTATTAGTGAAGCCTTGACTATAACAGAAAAAACTCCCATGCAAACACAGCAGCAGCAGCAGCAGCATCAAACCCAGTGTGACACTGAACGGGGTGATGTGAAGTGTGACTGATGCGCTGAAGCGATGTGAGGTGATACACCGAGCGCCGAGCCAGGAAACAACACAAACCAAGACAGAGAACGGCGAACGTTGCACAACAATAAGAGAGAATAACAAATTGTACTCTCTCACAATAGTTCACAGAGCCAGACTTTGACATCCCAGCAGAAACACACAACAAAGAGGCTCATGTGCAACAGATTAATAAAAAAAAGTTTAAAAAAAAAACCATCACACCACCTCAAGGTATGATAATATAAATCGAGCATGAACGGTACCACTAATGAGCTGAAAGACGCACTCAGGAACCGACAGAGAACTCGCGCAGCAGAAAACAGATGAGATCATTGAAACTTGCGTAAGACGTCCAACGGCCTCTCGCAGCTCTGAGGTCAGCGGCAGCAAGGCCTGCGCCGGCCATCTGATGGGCCTTAAGTGGCATCATCTCTGAACAACAAGTGCTATTACACACAGGGTTACTTCCCCCCCCCTCTCTCTCTCTGTTTGTCCAAGTCCATGAGGTAATCTGACATTTGACAACTCCAGAATTGGATTGAGGGCAGCTGGTTTGTGTTATTCTCTCTCTTAGTGTACTTTTCTCTGTCTCTCACTCTTTTTCCTCCCATTCTCTCTCACTTTAATTCATTTCATTTTCAGGCACACCACCACGACACAGAGAGAGAGCCTTCCCATAAAATAACGGGGGGAAAACTGCGAGTTAGTGGCACAATATGGTCAGTGGAAACCAAAACAAGTGTGACACTGACTACATCTATTGGCAGACAAAAACGGAGATCTGTAAGTGTTTTGCGGCCATTAGGCTACCGGCTCTCAACAAACACAAAGAAGACACTGCAGCAGCCGTGGATGGATGTGATTTGAAATAAATGACGTGTAAATGAAGTGTCACCATGGAGATTCAGTTGAAGGGAGAGAAAAAAACATTTTTTTTAAATGGGGGTGAAAGTGCAGCTTTCCTCTTCTCCGTGTCCTCTGATCCTCCAGCTTAGAAATGCTAATTTTAGATGCACTTTGCGAAGAAGAAGAAGCAGGAGGTATCAGTGTGTGGGTTTGGGGAAAGCTTTGTGTCCATCACGGCTGCTGCTCATCAATTAGACACAAGGTGAACCGCCACACAAACACACACACAGGATCAACAGCTGTGCAGGTGTTTGTCTCAAAGCAGGTTCAACTCAGTCCGGCTCTCTTTGGGATAACCTGGATGTTTCAGGAGACGTTTCAAATCAACGCCAGCAGACAGAGCAACAAAAAACACAATAATCACAGCACAAAAAAAACAAGATGAGAAACTGTGTGATCAGATTACAATCCAAAATGTTCAAAGAGCTAATGATATAAATAGGTGTGGTAATTAGGAAAGTCCCAAATCGATTCCAGGCAAACGATGAAATGGATCAGTCTCAGCTGAAATAAAGCCCATCACATGCGAGCAAGCTGCTCTTCTCTGAAAGAGCTGAGCCTCTCTGTGGACAACTTGAGTCAACATTTTAAGGAATATGAGCCATCTGCTGCTCATCCACTGGGGATCAAACCTCAGAAACCTCGATTTAACTTATAGATGGCCGCTGTCTTGCTGCAGCTCTCTGGAGACGAGGTCCGCTGTGTGTGTTTTGGTTTCGCTTCCTCTCTCAAATCATGAGTCACTTCCTTGATACTTTTATCTGCTCATCTGAGAGCAGTATCGATAGGGGAGAACAGCTCATATAACAAGGAGGGAATTGTATGACACCGCATCTGAGGAGATAACGCCACATTGGTCAAATTGTGTGTGAGGATTTACTGTCCAGTCCACATCAGATGAAACTGCACCCAAACCTTTCAGCACCTGGAAGGTTTGCACTTTGCAGTGGTGGTGGCGACACATACACACACATACAGTGAAAGGGGCTTCTCAGTGTGTCGGGCACGTGTTTGGAGCTGGTCAAAACACATGCCTCGTGTGCTGCCTCCGGTCCCCACAAGTGTTTCACATCAAAGGCCTGGAGGCTACAAAAAAAAAAACACACACAAAAAAAAGCAAATCCAAATTTCCTCCATGTAATCCAGCTCTACAGATCACTTCAAGTCGCCTCTCTCTCTGCCTCTCCCCGCTGCAGAGAGCAGCACAGCGTCTGGCTGTAATCAATCCCTCTTTTGTGCTCGGGCAATCTGATCGGCCCACTGTTCTCTCCCAAAAATATCCGAGGGGGGAAGATTTGGATTTTTGCACCAAGAGCAGCGCAAGGACACAAGGCCAGCCAGCAAAACCTTGATTAGCTCCCATCATTGCAGAGCTATGACTAATGTTCCACTGCTGATTTGAACAAATGGTGGAAAGCTGTGGGTTGGAGCCGGGGGACCCAGCCGGACTTGGGAGAGTCTTGAAAAAGACTCTTGTTGTTGTGATGCGGGGGGAAAGTGAACTGAAAGCGTCTCTGAAGCTAAACACGGCCACACAGGTTTCATCCGAATGTTTCCCTCTCATCGGAAACTCTTCACGCTTGGACGCGTTCTCGGTCACCTGCTACACATGTGCATTTCCTGTAAACAGCGCAGGGAGGCCACGCTCGGCCTGCTTCGGTTTAACTCGCAGGCGCTGCAGTGGAGCAGAAAATATTCTATGTTGTCGTTAGAGAAGCAGCTTCAGAGCCACACGGCTGCATAATGCACAACTGAAATAAAAAATCAGTTTAATCGGTTTGTAGCTGCCTGTGAGCCGACGAACAACTGTGTGAGATTATACACGTTGCATTTCTCTGCATCAAGAGCTCCTGCATCTGCTGCTTCCAGCCACTGATTTGGATCCTGACACTCTTGCCTGGAGAAAAAGAAATAAAATGATCTGCATGACTGTGGATTGTTATGGAGGAAATGTGCCCAAGGAAATGGCTGATATTTGGAAGAAGGAGGCAGTGCAGATTGTATTCCTGCAGGGCCAGGGCTGTGGCTTTAACCAGCATGAGAACAATACAGGCACAGCAAAAAGAGGAGACAATGGAGGGAAAGAGGATGCAGAGAGAGAGAGAGAGAGAGAGAGAAAGTGCAGCATACAAAGAGAAGCAGAGTCATACAGTATGCAGAGAGCAAGGAGACAATGAGAAGTGGTGAGAGAATGGTGTATATTTTATTTGCTTCGCTTTTAGCATCACTCCACATTCCAGCTCTGACGTCTCCGACCATAACACTCGTGTAAAAGCTTCACAGTCGTCAGTCCACGTCCGAAAATAGCACAGTGTTTCTGAAATTTCATAATGAAGGGGCCCCCTGGCAGAGGATTGAATAAGGAGCGAAGGGAAAAGACAAAGAGACGGTGAATAAATGGGGTGCACGTGTCCCAGCCGATGGTGTGTTAAGCCCCATATGTTCCTTCCATCCCACCGCTGCCCCTCAATCAGCCTCAACCTCAAGAGGGACGAGCCAGAGAGGCGAGGAAAGAGAGGAAGACAGAGAGTGTGTGTGTGTGTTTGTGAAGATGTGGGGGCCCTGGCGTGTTGGATGCATGCAGGGGGATATCACGCTTTGTGTTTGTAATTTCCCTGGAATGGCCTCGTCGCACTTTGTGATGTGATTGATTCAAATTGATTTACAGTTAATTACAGTTCTGTTGCAGTTTCGGTGAAGAAACGCTGCAGCAGCAACAGCAGCAGCAGAAGAGACGATGATCTATATTTCAGACACCAAGTTCGGTCCGATGACTGACAAAACAGACACCTTGCAAAATGACTGCCTTTAAAATAACAGTGGGTAACGAGAGTCTGTATTTAACCATCCCTCTCCGAGACGTCTTCATGCATTACAGCTGTTTACAGATGATTTCTCAAAGTCTGACAAGTTGACACTTCACATTGTGGGAGGCACAGCTGTAGTTAGAAGAACGACTTTCCTGCCAACACGCATTTTGATATATTATTTTAAATATCCAGGGCAGTGATGGGTGACTTAATGAGCAGGCAGCTGCAAGCTTTATCCACTCCACTTCACAAATACACACATTAAATTTGAAGAATTAAACTAAAAACACCAAAACTATTATCTGTTAAATACTCTCATATTAAACTGATAATTCTTCTCATTTTGGTTTAAAAGGTTTTGTCTGTAAAATTGTGAAAAGGACCTTGAACAATTTCAGTGTCAAAGGTGACATCTGGATATGTTTGGTCTTGTCCAAAACCCAAAAATATTCTGTTTATTATCAGATGGAAAAGAAAACTCACATTTAAGAAGCTTGAATGATTTAAATGATCTTTAAACTGTTCCTAACCAACCAACTACGTAATTATCACACCTCTAGTTTGCATACATACGTCAGCGCTTACGTTTAAAAATAAAACTTCAGCTTCATAGTAATACGAGCTGCCTGGAAAAGGGGGGGTTTTAAAATGTTTAAACACAGTCAGTACCTAAAGATAAACCATTATCATGGGTTTTAAAATGAAGTTTGTGCAAATTTCATTTACAGTAAAACACAATTTCCTTCACAGGCAGTTTCACATTACCTCCAGCCATGACCGGAGTTATCTATAACAACGACTGCACACTGGAAAAACGCTGCTTCCTACTCTCCGTTCTGTGGTAATGTGTCGCTTTTGTGAGTTTTTTGGTGCCCTGCAACAATGGGTCAGAGGATGTTTCGGCTATTTAGCTACAGTAAATATGATTAAACATCCAACAGGTCTTCTGAGAGCACTGAAATGGCTCCAACCACAGGAGCAATGGCACCCTGAGGTTCCTAACAGTGGATTTCCAGTCCACACTGGCTGCACTGGAGCGGCTGGTTTAAAGGGATAGTTTGGTTTATTTTCCATCCACAGCAGGATATCACTCAGCTTCTGTGTCGGTGCATCAAATAACCTAAACTACCCCATTATGTAAGTCTATTTCTACCCTTTTCTCTTGTAATGTGGATCATATGGTTCAATCTGGCAGTGTGATGATCCCAACACCTCAGGAAGCAGCCGCAGGCTCTGTGCACGGAGGCAGAGAAGCAAAACTGTCTCTCTGTTTGTTTATAACACCGCTATAAGAAGATCTGATGCGCTCCATATGTAAGGGATCTCTAGGGACATGCAGCGGCACGGGAACAAATTCACGCTTGTGTTCTTCTTGCCTTGCCGCAAAGGATTCTTATACGCGTGGAAGTGAAAGTATGCAAGAGTAGAAAGGGGGGCCTGTCTGTGCCTGTTGTCTGTCACCGCGCAGGGAGGGAAAGTCCTGGACGGGAATCGAAGCTCTCCCGCCCTGCAGACACAAGAGGACAAAGATGTGGAGGCGAGAAACGCTTCCTCTGCAGAGCTCCACATCAAAGGCATCGAAACCCAGGTCTGCTTGGCCTAATAACAGGCTCACATTTCAGTGTGCGTCAAACAAGATGCTGGATTTTTTTTTTTTTTTTTTGCCGTTGTTGTTGTTGTATCATTGTAGATTTTAAGTCCGAGTCAGAATCATAAAAAAGGAGCTGTTTTGGCTGTTGAGGTTGGAGCGACAGGAAATGTGGGGTGAGACTGTGAGACATAGAAAGCTGTTTGACACGCAGGATGTTATGCGGTGTCTGAACTGTTGGCCCACCTGACGTCCTCCATTTTTGAGACAAGTGGTTTTTCTGCAGTAGCCATTTCATACATCAGCCGTCAGTCGCTGTGGTTTTCACAGGAAACAATGAATGTGTGTTGTCCTGCTTGAGTTTTCTCTCATTAAAAAACAACCTCAGTGCTGCTGTTATTAACTCTATTGAAGATATTAACCAAACTTTCAGCGCTGCTGCTTCAAATTAAAAATGTTCAAATGAGCTGGCCGTGGCTTTTATTGTGAAGCAGCCACAGGAAACTCATTACATTTCTGTGGTCTGCCAGAAAAATAAAAACAGATTGTTATTCTTTCCACTAGTTTGTGGAAACAACAAGGTGAACAAGGTGAAACTAATACTACATTGTATAAAGTAAATCAGTTTGACGACAAAAGTTATAATTGTAATTCTGCTTTCAATTATACTGCTGTGTAATTTACATTAGACTGCAGGGGGAAGAGGAGGAGGGGGGTCGGGATTCATGCTCGTGTTTGAACGTGTGCGCAGGCAAACAGCATCTCTCAGCAACATATTAGCATGGAGCAAGTTTGTGTGTCTGTTACTACTTTATTAGTATTGATCTGTACTCTGGGGGAAGTAAACAGCCCTTCCAGAGCGTAATGAAGACCACAGGCTCGGCTCTAAATCCAAGAGAGGCCCCTGAGCTTTTTCTCATTATCCAAACGGTGACTGTGTACGCAGATTAGATGTTTTAAAATTCTGCAGGGAATGAAATTCACCTCGTCTCTGTTGCTGTGCACAAATACGAGCGCAGGCTAAACGTCTAAAGATGAAAAGGCGCAGGGAGCAGTGGAGTCACGAGGTCAGCGGGGCGCCTGCAATCCCCCCGGTGGAAACCCTACACTCGTCCTCGTTCTCTGTCGACACCGAGGCCTTGGATATCATCTTTCACTGTGAATAACAAACAAGAGACGTGACTGGATCGATACCTGAAAGAGACAAAAGGTGAAGACGCACATGTCTCTGCTCACTGGGAAAAAAGAAAAAAAGCAAGAAGTGCCACAGAGGCAGGAAGCTACTAATCGGTCAGCGCCGCTGAGATTAAAGCTTTATACAGCGGCAAGTATCTGATAAAGGAAACAAGATGGGAGAAAGAGGAGGAGGTGAGAGCTGGTTAGATGGCTGAGTAACCCCCTGACCATTCATTAGATGTGTCTGTCCGTCTGGGTGGTGGTGGTGTGTGCGGGAGGAGATTACATTTGTGTGCACACAGATGAAACGCCGCTGCGGAGGTTGATTAGCCACATCAGTGAGAAATGGCAAAGACAAGGGGGTTGCTGCAGACTGATAGTCTCCTCTGCCTCCAGCTAAGGAGGAACAAGATTGACTTGTTTTGTTGACAGTGCAAAAGCGACATCAGTGCAAAAAAAAAAAAAGGGTGTCGTGTTGACACGTTTGTCATTCCTTCAAAACACTAACAGAGCTCTCGCAGCGCGCACGACGGAGCGTGACTGTTAGAAACTGAAGCAATGAGAGCGGGCCACATTTTTGTGAGATGACCAGTCTCGAGTAAGAAGAGCTGGGATCCACAGTCTGTGTGCAGCTGTTGGTTCACAACAGAAGAGAAGCTGATGTTATTGTAGCTGCTACATTGATCACACATCAACGTAACGCTTATGCATGTTTAGTGCATTCTTCATTCAAAATACCCTTAACTTAAATAATGTGTGCATGATTATATAAATATAGGTTTGGGAGCAGAACAGCCTCTTCAACACAGGTTCAAAGTAGATTTGAAGGGCTCAGTTGAAAGACAAGATCGAGAGGTTTATTGCTGATATTTGCGAAACAGAAGTGTATGAAACATTTCTTTTGCTGGCGTCCTGAAATTTTGTGCCAATTCTGGATAAAAAAACTCTTGATGATGCAGCCATCCTCGACTCCAAAGACAGACAGACTGAAATCCGGGAATAAACTCTGAATACTAACAAGACCCAGACTTGGTCTCTGCCATGCGAGAGTCCTTGGCTTAGAAAATTTATACAATCGAGGTGGAAACAACTGCAGTCCCAGGGCTGCTGCTCAGCTCCATCTTGATAGCAGCCCCTCTGAAAGGCAGGCGTGTTCCCCTCACTGTCCAGATTCTTATCTCTGTAATTGCCTTCCAGTCAAGGAGGAGCACTAGCAGAGCTGGCGACGGCGCTGCCTGCCACCCACTCCACGACAGGAGACATGCTCCGATGGAGACTCTGGAGTGCCGGGGCCTTTAGTTCATTGCCAAGAGAGAGATGTGGGTGCCGCTTTGTCAGCTTGACCTGCATTCAGCATCCAAATGTGGCCTCTCAAGGTGCAGCAGGATGTTTAAAGCGAACAGGGAGCTGCAGGTTTATTGACACGTCGTGGGTCTGGGTACCGAGAGAGGACATTTACTGTGTGAGAGCCAGCTCTTGTACCTGCAGAAACTAGGCTGCCGGTCTGTTTTATTTCATTTTTCTAATGTTGTTTCATTCTGGTGAAGCCTTAATCGACAATATCTAGTATTTTAAATGCAGACAATAACAGCTCAACTAACTATGAATCTCTATAAGCAGTCCAAAACCCAAAGATATTGATATTGATTGGAAAACAAGAAAATATTCGTAGCTATCTTATTGTCATTCAAGCCAAGGCTTTAAAAGAGAAAACGCTACAAAGGCAGTGACAGCATTTGCTTCAATATGGCACTACAGCAGCTGACATTAGGATTAGATCCATTCAAATGTGACTTTGCACGACTCGATCAGCTTAATCCATTTCTGCATATATTGCTTCCGAGCACAGGCTCCACATACCGACTGTTTAATGCTGCGCAAACAGACCGAGAGCACGTCCCACCAGGGTCCCGGAAAAACCAACACCTCGCTCTCTCAACTGGGCTGAATTCATCATCTGAAAGCTGGCAGGAAAATCAATGAAAACTAATAAAAGGGTCATGCAGCGTGAACAGGGGCCTTATTTGAATGATGTCCAAGGATGCGGTCTGGTCCCATAAAGTGCCTGGTGTGCACTGTGCAATGCTGGGAGAGTTTAATTTGTTGTATGCCTTGGGAATGTTTTCTCACTGTGGGAATTTTGAAAAAAAAAAAAAAAAGCCTCAATCTGCGTATCCACATTTCTTTAACTGGTCTCAACTAGTAGGCTTATATGTAAACAGCAGACTTTCATACTCTGAGCGGTGTAACAGTGGAAAAGGAAAATGTAGAAAATCTGCCCATACATGAGTCACAGTTCCTAAGAAAGACTCTCTCTTGTCCACTTAATGTCTTCGAAGACAGACAGCAATTTTTTTCTTCCCCCGGCTACTCAAGATTTCTGTCTCCGTGCATTCAAACCCACCACAGAAAACAAAACGTTGACACCTACCTGCCACGTTCACCTTCTCTGCGTTGGTGGCGCTGGGCGTGGCCGTGCTGGTGCCGTTGGTGAGGTTGCCCCCCGTACCGTTGTAGATGTTCTCCACCTTGGACTCCAGCTTGCCCAGCCTCAGCATGATGTTGTCCAGCAGCACCGCCAGAGTCTTCTTCAAGTCTGTCAATCAGAATGTGGACAGATCAATAAGGCGCCAGATAATGCTCTCACACATTCAGTGCTAATATTGCAGCTAATAACAATTGTATTTAGAGCACTGAAATCTTTGGGTGACCCTTTAATTTACAGGCCGCTAATGACGTCATAATGTCAAGAAATAGCCAAGAAATAATGATTGATTGCGTAGAAATATCGGTCAATTGCCTTTCCCAAAAAATTCAAAGCATGAAAAGCATGTGTAATCTTTTACCTTTATGAAAAACATGACATAATTACTATGAAACTGACCGTTGTTTCTACGCTTTTTCTTGACATTATGATGCAATTACTTGTTATTCTCGGCTATTTCTTGACTATTTCTTGACATTGCCCAAAGTTTTATTTTGAAAAAAAGAAAAGAAAAGAAATTATACGTTTTGAATTCTCCAAGAGGTGCAACTTTAAAACACTCGATTTCAAGTGTTCACTGTTCAGAAAATCCAACTGGCCAATACTTAAAGAGTAAAACTCATTCAAGTTCACTCAAATTCACAAAGGCGAATGTAAGTCAGGTTGTATCCTAGCTACCAAAGTTACTTGTGAGGCGGCAGAGACACATGCAGTACGTTTTGCCCTGATTGATTTCCATTCAGATTTGATTGCTTATCGTTGGCAGGAGAAGACGTTCAGTCCTGTGTGTCATTATCACTTCTCCTTCCAGTGAATACATGCATGGAAATTAAGCTGCTGCTGCTAGTCTGGGGAACCTTACTCAACTATGTTTAAAATGTACGACCAGGGAGGCTCTATCTCCCTCGAGGGCAAGTCACCGGACTTCGGGCGGCTCGCTTGAAGCTTATTTAAATGTAAAACCGGAGCCACTGCGTCTTTGGAAATGACCTTGCTGTTTAATTTGTGCCTTTGCATTTCCATGGGCATTGCATGAGCACTCATCTGCATAGGACACAGCTAGTGGTAGAATAGGCAGGAGGGATGGGTTAATGCCTGGCATTTCTTGGCCTTGTTTATTGTCGTGTTTGTCTGATACAGTATCCGGCAGCTACTGCAATGACATTTATAGGGAAATGTGAAGTTGTTCCAAGCTGCTGCGCCTTGTATTTACAACACGACAACGTGTTTTTTTACGTTTTCAGCACATGCTTTTTGTCTACAACACGGGACTCTTCAAATCCATACAATATTATTTATGGATGTGAAATGTGCAGAACCCTGATTCTGCAGAGCATCACGCTCGCTTTTGCTCAGATGGCGATAATTGCAGCTTGTCTATCACATACAAGCGCCACATTTACCCTCGGCACGATGCATTTGACACGCCAGTTTTCATCACGTCAGAGAGATTGGCAAGGCTGCAACGAGCAGGCCTGCCAGAGCAGCACCAGCCTGATCTGTGCGGGGGGAGAGAGAAATGCCAGGGCATTTGTCTGATTTGGACTGGGAGGAGCCCCGATGCACAGAAAGCAGCGGAGTCGGGGCCAGGAGGAAGCCAAACAGAAAGCTCTGGAGCCGCGGCCCTGCCAAGCTATCGAGATGAACATAATTGGGAGAGAAGGGGTGAGTCCAGGCCTAATGCTCCCCTCTGTTCACCTCAGGAACACAAGCCAGGGCCCTGTGACTCCACTTCAGAGATTCAGGAGGCCTGTTGGGTATCGGAGCTCCCATTTCTTACATGTGCATTAGAAAAAATGCCGATCAATCTGCAAAACGGCATATTTTCGGGCTAAATCTACCAGTCTTGTTTGAAAAAGATGATCTGCCTTGCTTTATGATGATGAGATTTAGCATAATCTTTAAGAACAGCGTCTTTCCTACAGACAATAAGAGAACAGACTCTCATCGATCTGAAATCTTGACTCATGTTCAAAGCATCTTCTCATTTCAAATGGATGTAATTGTGTTTCAACGTAGAGCTGTGAGCAGAGCATTGTTTTCCTCAACCCCTCCCTTGCCCGTGTTCAGCTTGCTCTGTTTTTTTTCTCCTCCTCCTCTCTCTCCAGATCTCCCACTCGCGCACATGAAAGCACTCTGACAACGGACCCATCTGTCAGAGTGGCTACAAACAACAACACATACCTGTTTATTTGCATATAAAGCCAGGGAGTGGGATCTGATTGCAAGTGGTCAATTGAGATGCATGTGGCCTTTTAAAGCCAGGTGTGAACAGAGAGCCTCAGGATATTCCCAGCATGCACTTTCACTTCAACCAGGCAGCAGCAAGAAAGGCAAGAGAAGTCATATTTTGTTTAGATATTGGGTCAATTTATCAAAGTTATGTTTGAATATGAGTCATTTTACCCGTGGCTCTGATTTGCCAATGTTTCTAATCTGGTTTTTAAAGCTATTTTTTTGCTGCCCATCTGGTTTGTCTTTCAACAATGACTGAAAATCAACATGAGGGTGAAGATATTAGTTGTATTTACTGACGGTATCTTACAGTCAAGGCTTTTTGCCCTTGAGGAAAGACTGTTCGTGGTAAGCTGAGGTTATTTTATCCTGCAACAGTTTGGAAATTGCCAAGACAAAGCTCCTTTTAAAAGATAAGCTTCCGCCTCTAAGTTAAAATGTATCATTTATTGCTGACATAAAGTTAGGCAACGTGTTTTTATTGGACAGTTCACTGTAAAGTTGTGCTGCCTCTATTTGGTTTGAGGCAAGGTGATGTCTATGTACATAAAGAGCCTCAAAGATCCACAGAGGCAGTTTGAGGACAATTAAATCTCATCTTATTGTAAATCCACACGAGCGAAGATATCTATCTATCTATGTTTTGCCCTTAAAAAAAAAAAAGGGCCAGTTGGTTCAGAGTGTGATATCAGCAGGAACACAGTTGGCGAAAGTGCAAATTAGGAAATCGAGAAGGAAGTTTGCATTTACACATTCAACCAAAGTGTGAGTCTGAAAGGAAAGTTTAATAGTGTGAGACCTTTATTAGCCAGTGTGTTAAAAAAAAAATGCTGCTGTGAATAATACTCGTCCTCCCGTACACCAACACTGCTGCCGGGTAACCAGATGAGTCACAGTACACCCAGGGACACATTTCTGCCTGTCCCAATATTTCTTAACAAGGTGATGCAGATGCAAAACAAATCCTGCAGCAGTAAACACTTTGAACTTCACTTTGCTTTTAAGAACAGTGTCATATAAAAAGGTAATTATCCGGGTGCACGGCGACCTGTGATTTTTCATTAAGCCGATGTGCGTTTTAAAAAGAAGTGATAACCCTGGAACAAAAGCCTGAGGCGTTTATCACTGAGCCCCATTGTTTACTACCATCCATAAAGCCAGTCTAAACCTAGCCTGGCAGCGCTCTCCATGTCTGTCCACTGTAATATCACAGAGAGAAGACAGAAGCAGAAGGAGCACACAATGACCTTCCAACGCCGGCGAGGACGGAGAGGATTAGAGCAGCAATAGAAGCCGGGACCACACCCAGTCCTGTCTGCAGGCAGGGGGATCCTCCTGACTGTGGTGTGGATGATACCGGCCCTGCAGAGTCGCTCGCAGCAGAGCGTACAAGTGTGATACGTGGAGGAGGAAATCCACAATGGCTGCTGAGCTGTAAGAGGATACAGTCTCAGGTGGATTGTTACACCTGGCTGCACGGATCAGTTCCCGCCCGGACGTGTAGGACGGAAAGGATCACGTCTCGCTCCGCTGTGTAGGGAGAAACGGATGACGACAGCTCCTCAGAGCAGGTTTCAGGTGGACAGATGTGGAATCTACTAACTGGATCCTGCAGAGCGCTATATTCATATCTAGCCCAACTGGCCCAACCAGTATGAATCAAATTACTGAATGACAAGAAAAAAACACAGTGTCAGCATGTACTAATCTCTGAACAAGACAAAAAGAATGAGTGAAGTTGCAGGACAAGTTGAGGCACTTGTACGACATGTACTACACAATGTTTTTCAGCTTCAAAACATCTTAATGCGGAGAGGTGCTGTCAAGAGCCTCTGTGAGCCAGACTCATTCAGCTGCCGAGCAGTGGCACAGAGATATTCCTCTAAAGCCTTTGAGTGAGCTTCACCCTCCTAACCAATCAGAGAAGGCTCAAGTCTGGGGTAGGGCTCACAGCTGTCGATCAATATGTCAATGCATCTCTGGTCTACACTCAGGCTTTGAGCTAGCATTAGCTGCAGAACGATATTGTTATAGCGGCGGCGTCAAGCTCCCCATTCCTGTTTCAGCTCAGACAGCAAACACGACGACGATGTAGGTGGAGGTTGAGTGTAACAGAGCTGAGAGTCTGATTTAAAATATTCATCAATAGGATGAACGTTTAGTTCGGAGGACGTGTGTAGAGATGTGGGAAATCAAATACTTCTGAGAAGTTTCATATTTAAAGAAGAGATCAGGCTCAAGCTAAAGAGGAATACCATCTGTAAACACATCTACGGACTAGTTTCACACATTTGACGGGCTCCAGATGTTCAAGTCACTGCTCTACATAATGTAAAACATAAAGACCTGCATTTAGTCAAATGTGCACCACTGAAATCCTCAAAACAACCAAAAGGTTTCCAATCCCGGCTGTGCATAAACAGGCAGAGCAGCAGCTGCTCTGCTGGTTTCATCCTATTCAACAGGTGTCTTTCTCACAGTCAGTCCGCGCATAAGCTTGGTGCACCAAACATTAAATTCTCCTGCATTAAGATTTTATAGGTCATTTATGAGCAGCAGTGGAGGAGCCCCCTCCTTCTCCTTCCTCATTACAAATCACATCAAGGAAAATCATCCACCGATGAGTCAACACAGGAAGCAAACGGTATCTTGCTGCCTCCCTATCTAATCAAGGACATGAAATGGATTCTGATGTGATATTGGACGGCGGTCGGCAGACGGCTGCAGCTCCAGCAGCACCGTGAAAATCAATCCATCATATGAGGGAAACAAACCAAGGTGGACAGGACATTGTTTCCCCACAAATCTCTGGCTGATGCTACATGAAAGTCTCTTGGCTTGGATCACATTTACCCAAACAAATCCTTACACTAACATTATTATTCCTTTAACCGTTGCTGTTATTAATTACATGATTTAATCGGCTATTTGTCCAGTTTCACTATTGCTGAACAGCCAACATTAGCATTAGCAGCTGTGTTAGCAATAAAAGAGGCTGTAATATGTTGCTTGTTCGGGGCAGGCAATGACTTGACTGAGTTTTTTTCTTTTCTAAGATTCTAGATGAATAACGGTAACGAACCGACTCCTAAAACTATAGGGATTATGGCAATGGGCAATTTGCCAAAATGTTGAACTATCCCTTTAAGAGAAAGTATGAAGTTTTTACACTGAACACTGAGGAGTAAACAGCTGTTGATGCTAACGCTGGCTATGTAGCAATTGCAAAACCCCCAAAGATGTTGAGGTTTGCTTTTCCATAAACAGCTCTGACAATTACTGTGACAGTAAATGGAAAAAGTGCAACCTACTGTTTGTTTGGATATGGAGCTGCTTTACATAGTGGGGTTGATATTTTCCACATGTTTGCATGCATGTACATAAAACCTGAGCAGTTCACCGCTCTGACCTGCAAACTTCATCTCTGTGAAACTCTGTGAAAAGTTCTGCACGGCTTTTGTCGCAGACTCCTGCTGCTTCTTTACATCATCTGGGAGCTGATTTAATCTCCAGGAGCTTTACTGTATCCTGTTGTTTCTCTGGGCATTAGAGAACAATCAATTCCAATCTCAGGTTTCTAATGAAGCCTCCTTTCGAGCCATACAGGTCCATTAATGGCATGAATTAAACTTATTGAAGGCTCTTCTGGACCAGTGCTATTACACTTTAATGCTCCAATGCAGCTGGATCAGACTTCTCCGGTATAGGCAATGTTGTGCCCTCTCAAGAAGTACACAGGTGGAACCACTACATCCAATTTAAAAAACGTAAAATGGCCCTGCGTCATAATTATGTGCCTCTTTGGCTGTATTCCTGTGTGGTAGAAAGAAATTATGGCTCATGCAACATCAGTTAAAACATCAAATCTGCTCATTCTGGGATAGAAACTCGCACAGTCCACATTGTGTGTGACTCTTTCAGCCTCAGTGTGTCACAGGAACAAAAAGACGTCTCTGGAGAAACACATCACAGATCCAGGTCAGGCTGGAAAAAACCATCTGAAGATACGGGATGAAAATACTTTGCTCTCAGCTATTTCAGTCACTCAGCAATCAACACTAAATTTTCTCCATTTGAAGGAGGAGATTGGTTCTGCTGGGTAGCTTTTCAGTGTGCATAAGTGCATAATGCAGCTTGGTCTTGCTGAAAGGCAAACGGCCACAAGAGGACAAAAGCAGCGCTTCCTTTCTCTGGTAATGCTGTGTGGTTGCATGAGGCAGCTACTCACCATAAGCAGTCATGGTGCCCACGTAGGGCCCATCCATAACACTCTGGTTCTCCTCGGCCAGTGCTTTGATGTAACGCTTGCTGAGGTCCAGGATCTGCTGCCGCAGCACAGCGCTGTTCTCGTGGCTGGCTCGCTGCTGGATGGTGAAATGCAGCAGCATCATTCCCCAGATGAAGCCGAAGCTGACCAGGAAGAAGCCCAGCTTCTGGGAGGACAGCTTCCACAGGAAGGGCGTGGCCATGCTGACTGGACGGAGGAGCTGTCGGGGCTGCTGTGACTCCGGTTGAATCAAGGGAAGGTGCAAAAAGGTCGGGAAGGAGAATCAGGAAGGCAGGCGGGGCATGGCTGTGTCAGTCGGCGTATCTGCGGCGGTTGCTTTGCCTCACCAGCGCAACTTCCTTCTCTGACCCATCCTCATCGCTCAGCGGCATCTCACGGGGCCGAGTCTGACCTGCTGCATCCTGCTGCACACAACACAAGACAAACAGAGGGGAGAAAGAGAGATAAACGAGTAGTCATTTGGTTTGTCCGATAAACAAAGATAACAAGGGAGTTCCCACTCCCAACTTAGACCCACATGTACACAGCACAGTTTCAACCCTGATAAGAGGAGCGAGTCAGCAGTGTCAGCGCCAATACGGTGAAAACAGTGAAAGGTTTTGAGAGCTAAAAATAACACTGCCATGTCATTTGATTTGTCTGACACACAGAGTCCCAAAAATATTCAACTAATCGATAAATAAACCAGCGAACAGTTACAGTTATCTGTCAGAGGCAGAGTCCTGTGCCCTGCTGTATGAAATAATGTTATTCTGAGGGGCACGGATGGATTTTCAAAGGGTCAAAGAAACGACTTCATGCCCCGACAGGAGGTGTTTGGGAATGAGCACAGAACAGAGCTCAGGCCTCACTTTCAGCGCGGCGGGTGGTTTATAACCGCAGCACACCACACAGCACAGAGGCACACTGTATCCCAACTGGAGGTCATTGTGTGTGGAGGCTCCTACGGTATGCGCACAGACTGGTGACAACCATTTGACTGGATGGGAGAGGAGGCTCACTGTGGACTGTGACAGGCTGAGCATGCAGGGGAAAACGTCTCGCCTCTTCATGCGTCTGGATTTATGAAGCTTTTATTCTTTTAAAGAGGAAAAATAACACAAACGCTGCTGGAGAGGTGCCTTGTCCAACTTAAATCTCCTTCAAAAATAAGGATTAAGTTGCACCGGGGAGAGTGGTATTGATTATATGACGAGATAGTGATACAGGCTTTAGGCAAAAATAAAAGATAATTCTTGAAAGAGGAGCTTCACGAGATGTTTATGATTGATGGGGCTGTGTGTATTTATGCAATCATAAACATTCACATCACCTGGCTGCAATCCATCTTCCTCACTGACAAGCAAGCGCACAGACACTTTGAACACACACTGCCACTTTCTGTCTCTGCATTTTCTTTCCTTTTTAAAATCTAACTCCCAACAGGCCTTTCTGCTGCATAAATGAAGAGGATCTCCCCCTCTCGGACTGTGTGTGGTTCAGCATTAGCACATTCTGTACGACAGGAGATATAAAGGTCACAGGTTTATTCATGTAGTCTGACAAAAGGAAAAACATCTGTGGGAGGCTAAAGGTCAGGCACAAGATTTCAATTACCTGCTCACAGCAGGAGCTTTTGTATCAAACAGAAACAAAGTTACAACAGCAATTACTTTAATTAGCCGGTTAGCTGTCAATTAGTTTGTCTGCATGGTGTCAGAAAAGGGAAAAGGTTTGCCCAATAAAGAGCAAAAATGTAAAGATATTCTATACTTATCGAGCTACAATGTGATTCAAGTTCATCATCAACACTTCAGACAGCACTGACTGTGAACACCAACATCACTGTTGCACATTATTCCCCATCCCTCTATCCACTCGTTTCCTCTCATAACAGCCATTTAATGAAGGTTGTAAATGTCCACTCACAAAAAGACACAAAGCCAAACAGACACATACACAGTCGTATGATGCATGGGTTGGAACCGACCACCAACATACTCGATTTTGGCGGCTTCTCTTCGACCATATTTAAACATTCACTTTATGCATCTTGGGTGGATTATACACCCGGGAATAAACGCATGAGAAATTCATGACTAGGGCTGAAATCCAACAGCTGTCGAAAGACTAAAAGCCTTACTCCATCTGTGTCAGTGTGTAGAGGTAGCTGCTGCAGAGTGAGTCATAATGCAAGTTAATATTAACACCTACAAATCATCCACAAGGTGCACTAACTTTATTATTTGATCCCTGATCAATGAGAAGATAATGAAACGTCTGTCTCCCTCCTGGCTGAGAGATGCGATTCATCCGTGTGTTTGTTTTAGTTGTCAGCCGAACTGTTGTGGTGTCAGAAGTGAGAAGCTGAAGACTTGAACTTATTCTTTCTCTGACGTTTTGGAGAGTTACCAAACACCAAACATTTGTGATCTGGCCCACATACAGTAGATCCACAAAGGTGCAACACAGATGAGGAACTGTGAACTCATTTCTTTGCATACTACAATTGGAGGCCACACACTATGAAAACATGATGGTGGCCTGACCTCACTATGGCCAGAGGAAGCACTTCTGTTAGTTATACTTGGCTATTGAACCAGAGGAAGCCAGTCAGGATGCGGATATTGACAGATCTCCTGGAGGTTGCTCTGTAATCTGCACACGGGTCTTCAAAGGCTCCTGGGGTTAAATGTAAATGAAAATCAAATTCCCTCAAATAGCAACTGAATTTCCTGCTGATATACAACACGTAACGGCCACAGTGGCACGACAGTCAGTGCTTCAAAAATCACAAAAGCAAAAGCTCTCCACTCGTTTCTTTCTCTCAAAAAGGCCTTGATGCATTTCCAGGTTTTCACTGGATTGTGCATCAGGAGTCTTCACGGTAGAGCAAAGCCAAGTACAGTAATGAGAAGACCAGATTTTGATCGGTGATGCCAGTTGATAAATTACATCCAGATATCTCTATCTGCTTGTTAAACGAACATCACATCTCTAGACATGGGGCCTGTCTACAGAAATGGATGAAACACTTGACAAAACTAATTACACATCTTTTAAAATCCTCTCACTTGTCCATATATGAATGATTGTGCTAAAGCAGAACAAAGACGGTTATACGAGCACGGCTGAACTGCTGGCACAAAATACATCAGCACCCTCCTCAAGGAACACAAAAGGCCGTTACACAAAAGCCTCTTTTCACCTTCCATCTATCCATCGGCTTCATAAATAGGTCAGACACAGCTGCAAGCAGCTTCCAGCAGGGCTGAAATCTCACAGCAGGTTATGACACAACATAATTGTTCAGTCATTTAAGACGAAGGCTGGTGTCTGTTTTCTATATGGGAAATCTACTGTATTGTCTGAAAACTGGGAAAACGCAAATGCCAGTCTTATTTTTAAAACGACATTTCATTCTTAAATTTGCTTCGTGGTGCGTGCAAAACAAGCCTTTCTGGGAAACAAAATCTCCGCACCGCACTGTGAACGTTTGAGACGAGCCCCTGGCTGTGGCGCTGTGCAATCTGCAGTGCTGATAAAAATCGGATGTCTCTCTCGTAGCTCGAGACTCCGTCGTTGTTGGAGGAGGAGGAAGAGGAGGAGGAGGAGGAGGAGGAAGAAGAAGAAGAGGAGGAGGGCAGGAAGAGGCTGGCAGCGCTCTCTGGTTTGGGCGCAGACGAGGACGGGAGGCTTTGGGGGCTGTTTATCAGAGAGGAACGCGGCTCAGACTACCCCGTGGTACATCACTGGGAGAAGCGCGAGCCAAAACCCACACACTACATTGACTGAACCGTTTCTGAATACACACACACAGACACACACACGCCCCATCGGAGCTGGCTCTCTCTCGTCTGGCCTGATTTCTTGTGTCTATCAATCTTTTTTTAAGGCAGAAACTGATCATTCCCCTTTGTTAGGAGGCTTTCGATTAACAGGCTTGTGTCCTATGATCCCCCACACACACACACACACACACACACACACACACACACCAGTACATACATCTCTCAGTTACCTTCTGGTTTCTAATTCAGGGCTGTAATTTGTCTGGCAGGAAGCCCTCTGGCTCTGAGCAGCAGCAGCAGCAGCCCTGTGAAGCTGTGTGTGTTGACAGCCAGCTAAGGTTGCAGAATATACGATCCTTCGCAACTTGAGATGATAACGTAACAACCTGCTGAATGGTTTGTTTTTTCATTGTTGGAAGAGGTGGCAGATAAAACAACCAGCAGGGTCCAGGGAGGCGGTGAAGACAGAGGCAATTGAATCGTCTTTCCCACCGTCCTGGGAGGAATCACTGTCGTCCCGGATCCGCTACAAAGGACTTCTTTCTGCCGGGGAGAGCACAGCAGCTTATCGGATCCACCACACTGTGGCAGCGACATAGGAAGAGAAACAAACCTACTGCACCCCAACCAGGAAATAACATGGTTGTGATAACTGTAATGGTGCTGATTCTATCTGACAAGAAGAATTTAAAAAAAGCACATCTGAAAAAACAACAGCGCAAAACAATGAGGAGATGCTCCGAAATGACAGAGTTTTTAGTTTGTGTCACAGCTTTCACCAATTGAATGCTTTAATCACTGCACTGGTGGTGGCCTTTGCTATTCAAGCGCAGCAGTGAGAAGCTCTGGGTGAAGGCTCTTTCATGCATGTGAAAACCAATCTAATTACGTACAAATATGGAAATCTGGTTCGGTGGATCGCTTTTTAATAGGCGCATTAAAAGTCCAATGGAGGCCATCTGTTTACAATCAAGGTGTGACAAGAAATGTTGTGTTAAATACATATGTATCCTAACCCTCCGACAGATGGTGGGTCATCATCTGCATTATGAATTCAGAAGAAATATATGAATATAGTAGGAGAAAAGCCCCAACAGGAACTTGATATAAGGTGTCAATAACTAACTGAGTCTGTAAGGTCAATGGTATATTCTACAATCGACTACAAATGAAACACATTTTTAGAAAGGTGAGTGTGCTTCTACCCAAGGCTGTGCATTAACAGAACAAAGTAGAGCTTTGTCCATCAGTTTCCAGCTTTACACACACACCTGTTCACATTATCAAACACCTGCACCACTGCATTTGCCGTTGGAGATCGTTCACCAATCATGGATCCTGGGTTTATTATTTTTCTCCCTTTGCGGATGTAACTGGTTTTATGACAATGTCGCAGGGATTTAGACTAAACAATGATATTGCATCATTGTCAAAATAATCATCTCAGGCTTTAATATCTCTCTCCAGCCTCGTCCTAATCACACAGCCTTTGTTGCCCTTGTTCTGTCGTCATATGCTGAATTGCTAAGACGGGGGGCCAGATGGCACAGCGAGGTAAAGACTCTGTCCATTTCCTCTGCATCTGCGCTGGGCTGAAAATAACTCAAAGAGTAGTTTAAGGGATACTCCATAAAGGTGATGCAGGCCCGCGGAGGTCGACATTAATTCCAGTGCATTACTCCAGGTCAAAAAGAGACAGAGCGCGCCTTCTACGACGCTGGAAAAATATACACTAAGAGCTTGTTGTATAACCGCAGAAAGTAGAGAAATATGCTTTAGACGTAGCCTCGCCATCAATTATGGATCACCTTTGAAAAAGTATCCATTTTTCTGCTGAATATAAATAGGCTTTTCATGGAGCTTGACTTCTCACACCAAGGTAACGCAAGAGCTCTCTGGAGGAGGCAGCCAGCAGCCTTAAAAATTCATTTTTTTATGTGACTCCTGTGCTTACTATCTCTGCCGTCCACTGTAAATAAACACACATAGAAAATCACAGATAAAAGACACTCTCTGCCTCTGAATCATTATCACTCTCTTATAGGGCCGATATACAAGTATTCAAGCTCACCTTCAGACCATGAACTGTTCTGGGCTGGTTTCAAAATAAAAATGTGAAAATTCAAGATGGCCACATGCCCATTTATTGCTCTTACTGTTGCTGTGACAACCCTCCATTTAGCGCAGGAGCTAAGAGGATCAAGTTCAGGGATTATTTTGAAAAGTGAAATTCCTCATTCCAGTCAATCCTCTCCCTCCGGACCAGGACTGCATGGGCTAGTTTGCCTGTTGCCTGGCTAAAGAAGACGACGTGATCCTGATGATATGGCCCTGCTGCCATGGAGACCGGTGTGACTCTGCATCTTAATGGGCTTTTTTTCGCACAAGCCCCGCCTCTTAATTATTCATTAGGGCCCCCCGACAGAGAAACCGTACTGATGTGTGAATCCGGCTGACGTGCACTACGCAGACTCCTCCTGCAGATCACTTCAACAGGTTTGAGTCTAAACTGTGACTGGCACCCAGATCAATGTTAATGTGTTCTTTATTGAGTGACTAATGGCTCAAACAGCTCTTCAAGGGGACCACCTTCAAGGCTGAGGTTTACAGAGCCACATGGATTTTTTTTTTTTTTTTGCAAAGAGCAACAGACAAAAGAGACTTTCAATAAATAAGTTAAACAAACAAATAAGACGCCTACTCCCACAGACGGTTTGTGGTGAGGGTGGGAAAAAAAAAAGTTGCATGAATTGGTTATTTTCCTGTCAGTCATAAGATAAGATCAGGGGGAAAAACAATGGAATTTCAAAAAATGCACCCTGTTGCTCATGCTCATCTGACAAAACCTCAAAAGTTGTCACATCTCCTCTTCTCTAACCTCGTTCTCTTTTTTTTTTTCTAGTGGCTCAGTGCTCACCTCAGTGTGTCTGGTCAGGGCTCCACTGAGGATTACCGTGGCAAATGTGAACGTCCATATGAAAAACGTGGCATTTAGGCTTTCGTTCAGGAGGTGCACCCGTTCTCCCTCTCCTCCCTGAACTCTAATCAGTCTAAAAAAAAATAAATGTTAATGTGCAGACAAGCATCTGTTTCTTTTCCCAGACAGAAACTGCGACATTTCAGCACCTGGCAATATTCAACTCGATGAACACACACTTTATTAAAACTGGAGGCAAAGGTGCCTCCAGTTTTAATAAAGTACAGCCCTCCTTCATGAGTTCAGATAACTTAAACTGAGTATCAATGCTACAACTGCAATTACCATTTCTTTCATTTTCTATTGATCTGCTAATTATTTTCTTAATTAAAAAAAAACAATCATTAAGTCTATGGAACAGCCATCAAAACTTGAGAGTCCTTCTGTCCAACCAAGAATCCAGATGCCAAAGATGTCCAGTTTAATATACAGCTCATCATATAAATTCAATCAAAATCGCAAAGTGGCCACAAATAAATATCTAAATGTGTGATAAAACATAGCCCAGGTCTCTAAACCATATTCTCCAGATGTATGAAAACATGTTTGCTTGGTACAAACTTAAGCATCATGTCATCATCTTTGTAAGAGAAAATAAATCTTACAATTTGCAGTGTAAATCTTTTCATTTAATCGTTCCAACCAGGTTTAATGTGATGTAAAACAGAGAAAAGCAGCATTACTGTAATGTCAGAACTACTAGTAAACAGCTGCCAGTAATTTTCTGTCAACTGCTGCAGCTCTAATCAATATATGATATGATATGGGTCTATTCTTGAATCTTAAAAAAGGGGAAGGTACATGCATGTAAATCTGCAGTTGATAAAAATGTAATATATTTTTTACTCTGCATAGTTTTCATTCTTTCGAGGACAAAACAAAAAAACCCTCTCTGATTCTGTATTACAGTTACCTCTGGTATTTGAAGTATTGAATATCTTTGATGACTGAGGTATTCTGCTTCCTTTTCACACATTTGACACTGTTTTCACTGCAGACGAGGCGTTCAGGGGTGCATGACAGCTAGCTTTCCCCTCTCCATGAAAAAAGAAAAGCTGGAAGCCGTGTACCTTTCACCACACAGTCTAATTTTACCTATTTTAGTCGTCTGGGGCTGAGGCTGAGTGCTGAGACGTAGCCGCGTTTCTTTGAGCTCTGTGCCGCCGCCACTCGTTGACGCTCTGACAGTCACCGCCGCTGATCTCTGCGCCCCTGAAACTGCCAAACACATGCAGTGCATTATTATGACAACTGTGGCAGCTGTGGCACGAGTACATATCTAAACAGATATTTAATAGCCTGACTAATGTTTAATTCTTATTTCTCCGGTCTTATTTTGATGTTTTGGAAAAGATAATTAAAACATATAACACAATACAGCCTGGTTTGACTGGCATGAGAAGAAAACAACTTTGCAGCTGCTTCAATTTACAGTGAGGGGAATAGGTAAACAAACCTTGCACCACTGGCCTGTGTTCAATGTACCCACTTTGGTGCTGTACATCTTCTTATATAACCTGAGGCATACTGTACGTACGTAGGCTGCACACGTGCATTCATCTGGCCGGCTTCCTGTTTGCTACCTCTCTCTGCTCCTGCAACACACCAGACTGAAGCTTTCATGTCGGATTTTAATCCCACAGTGACTCAGTGAAAAGTTGCATAAATGAGTTTTGCGCTGTAACCTCATTTCATCGGCACAAATCTGAAGATCGGATCGTATGAACCCTCTGTGATAATTAATGAAATTAAGTCCGATCAGATAAAGAGAAAACGATAATTCACCCTGCATCAGAATCACATTACGCAACTGCTGTTATGAAAGTGAGGATGGGGCCTGATGACACTTCCTTCCCCCCCAACCTCTGGAGTAACACAAGTGTAAAACCACTGAGCTTAAACCTTGACCTCAATGTCCAGCTCCACTCGGGAAACCTAAGTCCAATCAAGTGTGTCCGCAGTGGACCGTTCAGGAACAGGTCGCTCTGATAGAGCAGAGTCCCTGGACGGCTTATGGACGACGGTGGTGACTGACCATCAGTGAACCCTGAGCCGTCTCCACAAAAGGAATCGCCTCAGCACTTTTGGAGACGGGAGGAAAACAAAAAACTAAAAAAACAGAAGCAGCAAGCAAGAAGGGGGGGATTTACTCTGTATAACTTCTGATCACTCCATTCAAAGTGACAGCATTGACGGGAAATTAGCTCTTCTGCTGAGAATACCCATGACCACACAACGCTGACTGACTGAACATCCAGGAACTACAGCCGCCACTAAACAGGAACCGCTCACATCTGATTTACAACGCTGATTGTGTCTTTACACAGAGCTACATCTATCGGTTTTCTCTTCAAGTTCAAAACGAGCACATGCTTGTCTTTAAAAACCTCCCAAAACACGGCCGTCCTGCTCAGACCTGCACCGACAGGGTTTGACCTGCCGCAACACGCAACAGGATAGAGAGAGAGAGAGAGGACAAGAGGACACGTCCACCATCCTGTACATGACCATGAGTGTCGACAACAGGCCCAGTGACGAGCGTGGACCACGAATGAGACGGGTTACTTTTGTTTTCTGCTGTGGTGACTGTACACAAGTGTTGTTGATATGACAACACAAATTCTTCTCACGCAACACAAACAATGAAACCACATCCAGCAGCATGTAAAGAAGGGCGCACAATGCATGCCCACATCCTCCTCAAACATGGACGTTCATTTACACACACACACACACACACAGACACACACACATATATGAAAATGTTCTTGATGCAAAATTAACAAGACTTTCTATGGGTCTGAGTGCAGGGTCCATGCACTGTTATGCAACCAGATAGATGCAAACATGCACAGTGTGATAGCACCATGCCCGACTACTGAAGACACTCTCTACCCAGCATAAAAACTAATCTTAAATCTGGTCTTCACTCTTAATGCAGGTCCAAATCCTTTTTAAAGCCTTTGAGGGCGTCAGAAGCTGCAAAGTGTGTTCACTTCCTATCTGACAACACAACCTCCAGCCCGACACTTTCGCTTATTCAGAAACTGAAAATGTGCCTAATCATCCCAAGACGATCTGCTGAAAGACGATCCAAGCTTTGTTACTGACAATGAAAATGTTTTATTCTGGTTTGACCAGATTTTCACTTGCTCACGTTACCTGGTAGTTACAACAACACTACAAATTCCTTTTGAATTTTAATACAGGAATTGATATATACACAGTTTCTTTGCCATTGCCCTGGATGTGAAAACTTTTTTTTTTAAATTTGCAACAGGGTTTACTGTCCTTTTTGTGACCTGCCCTACTGAAGAACAGCTCTCTGCAGCTCAAATGTGCAGCAGGAATATTTGAGTGCTTTGCAGCTACAAGAGCTGCAAACAGTGGAGTGACTGTAGAGCAGCTCGTGTGCAGTGCACGCTGGGAAAGAGGCTCCTCAGTGTGGAGGGCCGGTGTGGAGGAGAAGGGTTTCCAAAAAGCTGATTCATAACTCAGTGTGAGCTTAAGGACACTCTCCTCCACTGACCCCGGCATGGAGTAACACCAGAAACCAAACCACCTTGAAGGACCGCTGACATAGAGATACGTACGTTTTATTGGCTTAGTGATCAGTAACTAGACTGAACCCACGAATACGAGAGGACAGGTGTGTGTGTGTGTGTGTGAGAGAGAGAGAGAGAGAGAGAGAGAGAACAGGAGCCCTTTAATCACAGAAAGGCCAAGTGTTTTCTCTTTCCCCGCATGGCATCCATCACCACGGCCCGCTTCTCCTCAATCCCTCCTTCCCTCAGCCTCTGCTGGCTCTCCACCCCGAGCCCACCAACACAACCCCTGTCCCCCACCCTCTTTCCCTCTCTCTCACACACACACACCCTCCAACGATTTCTTGCCAGTGAAGCATGCCACCGAAGCAAAGCTCCTTTTCCTCAGGATTTATAATCCCAAAGGCTCCAGAAAAAAAAGAGGACTGAAAGAGCTCTTTATAAAGCCAGGGCCAGTCGGTGGCTCACCTCTAGATGGTCACTACACTCAGCTTTAGCTCCTAAAGTTCAAGATTATAACACACATTTCCATTTTTTTTTCCTTAATAAGATCAAATATACTGTAATTTCCCCAGCAGATACACTTCTCCACAACTCCTACCCAAAACCGTATCACAACAACCTTTTCTAAAAGGACAAAGCCGTTCTGTCCAGCTCTCCAGAGATAGCACTCACAATCACATGTGCAGCCTGCTGCATGATGACAACACAAGCTACACCTCGTTTAATCAAATCAGCAGGTCATAATTTCATTACATGAGACTCCTCATGTTGCAGACTGAAAACGGACTGGACTGTACTGGAGAGTTAAGTGTTTCTTTTTTCCCTGCATGAACAATGAGCCTCTATATAAATGTTTTCACTTTTTTAAGATTTGGCTTGCTTGTAACTAAATTTTTTTTTTAAATCATGTACTTGAGCAATAAATAACTTGTTGACCTGATTTCCCTAATATCAAGTGTGTTTTTTGTATCACCTTTCACCAAATTCAAGGTACAACCAGTATTTCCAGCATTTCCAGTAGAAGGCAGGCAGAGCATGATTACAGCAATCATCTTCCTTCCTCTTCCTCTTCCTCAAAGCGATGAATACAGTTTCATGCAAAAGTTTAGACACCCGCCCTGATCAACATTTCTGTTCATGTCAAGGCACAAAGTTAAACATGAAACACTCTTTTTGCTATATTTTTAAGCAATATCAGATTATTATTTTTAACAATTATTTTATAGTTTTCTAAAATTTTTAGAGTGAAAAAGGGGAAACAAAGCAGCAGCCTGCAGAAGAATGGGAAACCCAGGAGACTTGAGCTCTCAGATAACTTTGACCAAGGTATCAGACAAGATATTTATTTTTACACACTGTAATAGTTTCAAAAGCGGGATCTAAAAAACTAATATATATATTTATATTATGCCTTTTGGAGATCATTGCATCTTCCACTTGCTGAACTGTTCACATTAACAGAAATGTAGACCAGGTGTGCCCATACTTTTGCATGCCACTTTAGTAGTAAGTAATGGATTTAAGAGGGGGCTGGTAGCAGCTGGTAATTGATTGACAGCTACGTCATCAACTGCCAATTAACGGAGCTGCTCGAGACCTTATACGAGGTGTAAAAAGGATGCTATTCTTCACCTACACCGTCCACTGCCTCCATCATGATACACCGCGTTATTGCCACTTTGTCTCATAAGCTAAGCTAAACCTGCCCCAGAAATAATAACAATAGGACCCCCCCTCCACCCCTGTTCGCTGCGGCGATCACCGTCTCGATTCCCAAAACACACACACACAAAAAAAGCCCCCATCCAGCTAGCCTCGTTAGCTATTCAGCTCTATTATTATCACCCGCTGCTGTTTTAACACGAGCAGCCGCCGCCGTAACGAGCTACAGTATCACCGTCTCCGCTGCTGCTGCTGGCGGCTACATTAGCTTTGTTTCAGAGGGGAAGGGGAGGCCGACCACCACTCATTTCACAACACACACCGCCGCAATGACAAGTCGCCCACTCCCCGAGAACACACACACACATACAGCAAAACACTGCGCCTCTCTCTCTCTCCCCTTCTCTCTCAATCAGCCGCCGTTGTTTCCTCAACAGTGGGGCACAGAAAAGCAAAGCTCCCGGCCACCGGCAGGCAGCGAAAAGGGGAGCGCACAGTGAGCAAGGCTTACCTTTTCCCCGTCCGGAGCTCTCGGTGGTATTTTAAGGTGGTAATATGAGTTAAAAATCCACGCAGGGAGGTTGTGTGTGTCGTTGTGTTGGGGGCAGACCGGGTGTAGATGAGACTCTCCAGCCACAGCGCAGCGCAGCGCACTGTGTTTGCTCTGCCCACTAGCGGAACGAGACGAAGCGCAAGGGACCGTCTGCGTGTTCACCACCTGCTAGAAAACGAAAAAAAGAAAAGAAAAGAAAACTATCCCTAATCACAGCAGTACAGTATTGATTTAAAATAGCTTTTTTAGTAGGTAGGCTACTTTCAACCTTCCACTCCACTATATTTATTTGATAACTTAAAAAAAAAAAAACGTATCTTCGCAAATTAAGGTACAGTGTTATCATTTTCTGATTCACTGTCATAGATTTATTAAAGCCTCTGGAAACCCAAATCCACCAAAGCCTCCTAACCATGTATTTTAGGGTCTTATGTACGTATTATTAAACATGTAAAAATAATTAGAAAAAAGTTTCCATCCAAATTGAAAATATTTGTCTTTTAAGGTTTTGTACAGTAGGTTTGAATTGGGCGGAGTTATCTCTGGGATTTATCACGCAATAAATCCTACCCACTCATAAATCGCCACGTCAGTTCTCTCACCCAGCCCCCCAGTGGCGGCGAACAAAACCGTTCTGCTAACGGTCGCTCCTCCACTCCTCTCAAGTCCTCACAACCAGAGCCATGTCAACCCGAGTTGTGTGTGTGTGGCGATTAGCTTTTAGCATTCATTAGCTTTCCAGCGCGACCTGCCCTGTCTGTCTGTCAGTGCCCACAACTCCTCACATCTCCTCTACATGCAGCCGATACAGCCGTTTCTTTTATGTGTGTGTGTGTGTGTGGGGGGGGGTGTAAATCCGCGATCAGCATTTAGCCTTTATTAGCTTTCCAGCGCGACCTACCTTGTCTGTCTGTCTGTCTGTCTGTGTGTGTGCCCACAACTCCTCACAACTCCTCTCTACATACAGCCGATACAGCCGTTTTTTTGGGGGGGTGAGGGGAGGGAGGGAGGGAGGGTGTGTGTAAATTGGCGATTAGCTTTTAGCATTTATTAGCTTTCCAGCGCGACCTGCCTTGTCTCTGTGTGTGTGTCTGTCAGCCCCTCCTGGCGCTCACACAGACATGAGTGATGGTTAAAAGCTTCTTTTTTTCTGTGAGACTACGACCAAAGACGGTTATGACGCTCCAAAACGAAGCTGGTAGTCTAGTTAGCTGCTAAATAGCATCAATCAATCGATGCACGTCCTCCGGTGAGGACTTTTTTTTTTTTTAACGGTCGCCATTGACGTGTTGCTATGACAATGGAGCTGTCAATCATAGCGTTATCTGCCACGCCCACACTGTCCTGACCAGTGGCATCAATAGTGCCTCAATAGCAAAATGAGCTGTTTTTAAACAAGGTTTTCTAATAGTTATGAATAGTTATTGTCACTCAGACTTTTGTGGATGCTTAATGAGGCACTTGACTTTGATATAATATAAGCATTTTTACCATATATAGTCAGGTTTCCAAAGGCTTTAACAAAATGTTATACTACAGTACTGATTTAATTTTTTTTACTTTAACTGAGTAGTATTTGAAACACTGGGATTTTACTTAAAATAGCTTATTTTTTTAGGGTTAGGGTTTAGGTAGGCTACTTATACTTTACCTGAGTATTTTTTTAACCTTCCACTCTTGATAACTTAAAAAAGAAAAAGAAAAAAACTTATCTTCGCAAATTAAGGTACAGTGTTATCATTTTCTGATTCACTGTCATAGATGTATTGGCAAAGTTTGATACTATACAGTTGGCTCCACTTTGTGTGCTTTAATTGGAGTGGGTTTAATTTATTTGAATTGAGTAGTATTTGAAACACTGGGATTATACTTAAAATATCTTCTTTCTTTCTTTTTTATTAAATAGGGCACTTGAATGAACCATATAGTAGTAAACTTAAAATAAAGTTAAAGTGCCCATTTACAGCTCATCAATTTATCTGGATAATCGGCATAAAAAAATTCTTTTACCAACTTAATTTAAGATAGATTTAATATTTGATGGCTTCAAAGCTTGAATGGTGAGTGTGACTATAATGTTCAACTACCATTTGCCAGGTAAAAGTAATTAAACAGAAAAGACGTTAAACAGGATGATCCCTAACTAGATGTTACCATAACAGTGCAATGAAAGCTTTGTATCTACTGCCATCTGCTGGCTCTCAGATGCTAAGAGAATCCAGTTCACTTATAACAATTATGTTCTGCATTTGTTTAATTAAATAAAAAAATACCACAGGAAGTAAAGAATTGCTCAATTGTTCTGTGACATGTTTATTACAGAGGTGAAGAGGCAGATGAGAAGAGCGACAACCTGCTGTGTGGAGAAAACAAAAACTTAAAGCAAAAAGTGGAGGAGCAGCTGTGTTCATTTTTAGATTCTTGCATCTAAAGTTTTCCTTTGCTTTTTTTTTCTGCACGCTGACTGACAGCAGGTACCTCTCACTTTGTTATAGGCCTATGCATGCACGATCACATGTGAGTGTGCATGACTGCTATTCATTACACTGACTGTGCATACATTTCCATTTGAACAAATGAATGAGAAAACCTTTGTACTTCAGTATCAATAAAACAGTATCCATTCCTTCTGCAGAAATTCACAAGTGACAAACCACAACTCTTAGGCTCAGTCTCTGAGAAAATAGATTTATTATTCAAATAAGTGACATATACACAGTGCGTTTATGGTTCTAATAATCAGACAGAATATGAATGTAGTTCAGCTATAATCATTTACAGACATGTTCAGTTTATACTATCATCATACGGCTCCACGGAGCACCAGAGGTCCTTTGATGACATCAATAATTCAAATTCATATTATATTCAAATATATATAATTTACTGTACAGACATAGAGCTTAAGGCAGAAGAGAGCTTGATTCCCACTAAGGCACTGATGACTAAAATTACATTCACTACCATCAGTTTGCACTAAATAGGCTGTCAACACTGTAGCTGGGGTAAACTGGGTTATCTGTGTTTTTGTCTTTTTATTTATTTCACTGTTTCATAATGAAGTTTTAATCTGAAATACATTATCAGAATAATCTGTAAACTGTGGTGTGAGACTCTAATAGAAAAGGGAATTAAAGCGTTAAAGCCATTCATTCTCATTGAGAAAAGGAAGGAGGCACCACATCCCCACAAAGTTCAAAAGTTGACTTTCCCCCGATAAAAGACAAACAATTTTGGCTGAAACACATTCTTAGCAGTATTTTTCAACAACAAAGAGAAACATGCTATGATATCATTATATATTAAGTCAATAAACTGATTAAGTGTGAGACTGTGATAACCAGCAGTAATTTCATTATTTAATGAATTGCCTTAATCTCAAATTCCCCATTAATTAAACTCCACCACCTACTGTTGCCAAGCATAGTTTAAAATGACAAACACATTTTTCCCTCGAAAATGATTTGTAATTTTTTAATCGGATACTTCTCCTGAATAAATATATTTATTTTAGGAGAAGTAGCAGCAGCATAATCACCAAAACCAACCCTTTTTCAGCCCTTCCATTTTGTTTAGAATAAGCTCAGAGCCATCAGCCTATATTCTAATATAATAATCTATATTCTTAGCAAAACCTTTAGACATTGATGAATCATTTTTTAACACATGCTCATGTTGTGTAAAGAGTGTGTAATGTGTATCAGATGCATGATTTTAAGTATTTTCCAAAAAAGAGAAAAAGGTACAATCATGACTGCAGGTTGTGATGCATTCACTTTCCCAGCCTCTTGGCTACATCCTTATACGCCAGTTCGATTTCAACGTCAGCCGCGCAAGTGTTGGTGAACTCATCTCGGCTGTAGGCGTTGCCAAGGTAACGCCACAGTCCTTTAAACTCGGACGGGATGTCGTAGTTTCGGTATTTCTTTGCAACCACCTGACAAAAAACAAGCGAGCGAGGCTGTCAGAAAACACAACTGATGATGAGGTCAATGGGATCAAAACCAATGTGATATCCAAAGTAGGTTACCTTGACGACATGAAGTTTGGGCAGGAGGTTGCAATCCGCCAGTGTCAGTTCATCTCCATCCAGATACTTGCGGTTAGATTCATCCTTGCCACGGTGTCCCATGTCAACCTCGTCAGGTAGCGCCTCCACCAGATACTTATCCAGCTTAGCTATGGCCTTGTTTAGAGCCTTCTCTAAATCTGCAACAGACAAATCAACATTTCCAGACCAAAAGGTCATGAAGGTCAACAGGGTTTACTAGACTGCATTTAGGGAATAGCTTTGGATACAGCAGGCTGAGTGAGCCCATACCTCGATTTTTATCTGGTTTTGTGTTCTTGACGTAAGCTGAGAACTTGGCAAATATGTCATTTCCGGCCGTGTTGGATTCACGGTTCTTCGCTGCAAGTTTGGGATACCTGAACGACAAGAATGCAGTGTGAGAGTTGGCATGTTGCTCACTTCCTGTTCCCTTTGTCTGTGTTTTTGTGCACATGCAGGACCTACTTTGGTGGAGCCAGCATGGCCTCCAGGTACTCCTCTATTTTGTTGACATCAGTGAGGACTTCCCCCTGGAAGGTGAGGAACGGCGGGTGTGTCCCCGGGGCCAGGTTGTGAAGGTCGGCCGGTTTCCTAATCAAGAGTGGAACCATTTTACAACCTCAGCCCAACATAATTAAACACACACCTTAAAGATAGGCCTATCTGTTGGCCAAAAACACAACTACAGCATTGGAAAACACAACTACAGCATTGGAAAACACAACTACAGCATTGGAAAACACAACTATAGCATTGGACATTTGGCATTTCTTTCCAAATTTTACTTCTGCTGCATGTATGTTAAACATCTAATGGAAACTCACACTTTATAATGTACCTCAAAGTTGAATCAAATAATTATTTTTACTAAGGCAATAAAAACAAGATGTAAAAACCACACTGACATACTGTCATTGCTTAAACTTTGTAGTGTACTTACCAAATAGTTGCCTGTTTTAAGGTTTTGTTTTGATCCCATGCCAATACCCACGGAACATACTAGACTCTTTTGCAGCAAATGGTTCACTATGTATTTATTAATTTATTTAAATATTTATGCTTTTTTGTATTTTCCTTTTTTAATCTAAGCCTGCTGTTCTACCTGCTCTTTTTAATTAGCCCTCAGGGGCAAAAAACGTTCTTTGAATTTGAATTTGAGTTGGATTTGAATTCACCAGCTATGTACTATGTAGTTGCCAATGTAGTGAGGAGCTCACCAGTAGTGTGGCTCTCTCGAATGTAACCCAGGAATGATGCCTCTAATATGTTTGCTGCATATGCACCTGATCCCCTGTCTTCAATTATTTCTTGTCCCCAGCTGCTCCAATCCTGACCATTTTTGAGTTTCTTTAATAAAACAATTTGACCTGCACCACCTGTTTCTGCCTCATCGGTCATGAGCCTGTGTCCTTGTGGCTCCAGGTGGTGATGGTGGTGGTGCTGTTACCTTCCCTTTCCTGATCATCCACTCCTGCCACAAGTTTGCGTATTTCCCTATCAGTTTACAATGTTTTTGAGCTGCCTGACTGAACTGTCATCAGATCATAATTCATTATGAATCTAAAAGTCAACACTTTTCAGAATATATTTAGTCATATTTGATCAATTGCATATGATCAGCTTCAATAACCATTTTAAGATTAGCACCATCAATTTTGAATCTAACTCAAATTTGAAACATGTATATAAAACTGCAACCAGGATGAGAAATGACATTCTCCATTCTCTAGTCTTTCATCGTGTTTGTTGGCTCTATTATTACCTCTTGAGGTCAACAGTGGTGACATTAAAGACAACTCCTTTCAGCCAGAGGATCATGAAGAGGCGCTGGGAGAACGGGCAGTTTCCAATGCTCTCTCCGTCACTACCAGCCTGCAAACACACACATATACACACATGGTGAGATACACATACAGGGCTGGTCTTTAAAGATGAGCACTGCAGTGTCCGTTGCTATGGACGCGCATATTTCACAAATACACTGTGACATCCGCCCTCTCCAGGCCGGCCTCACTACAGGAGTCTGGTCACCAGTGATTGATTTTACCTGCTCTGGCTGCAGTATGCACAGCGATCAGCAATCAACCCGCTTCTCTGTCTCACCCCGGGCTTCCAGTCTTTGATTTTATTCGTCTTTTAGGTTGGTTTTCTCTTTAGTTGTGTAAAATAAACTAATTTCCAGTTACAAACTTGTGTGGGGACTTCCTACCTTTATCCAACGACACTGACCGACTCCATAGAAACTGCAAGTGACACACTTTTGACAACCATTCACTCATTTCTCACATTATGAAGAATTGGCGTCTTTTACTGTCTCTGTTTGTGTACACATGTTTTTAATTGGAAAATAATCAAATACATTAAAATCAAGTGAGTGTGAGTATGCGTGCCTGAGTGTGTGTATTTATGCAAAGCTGCAACAGGACACTGTAATAAGACACTGAGTCCAACATGAATAATCCACACTCCTTCCATTAGCCGCCTCACTGCTTATCTGAACTTCCCGTTCCTACACACTGTAGTTGTGTATCAGCTACAGAAATCATAGACAAAAAGAAGAAGAAAAAAAAGTGGGCTCGCATTTGAGATAGGCCTATTTAAAGGTACAGTTTGATGAGTTGGAAACCACTAGCAGCTAGTTAGCTTTGCATAATAAGCAGGTGTTTTAGCTGTGTTGCTAGGCAGTTTTTTTTAATTAATTTTTTTTATGTTTGGACAGATAAAAGGTGTTTCACCATGTGTCCAGTGTTTAAGCAGTGCTATAAGCCATGCAAACTGTCTGCTGCTCAAAAGAGAGTGGTAACAGTCTTTGCATGTGTTAAGTAAATTGATCATAAAAACAACCCCATGCACTGACACACATAGTGTATCATAACTTCAGACCATTCAAAGCTGCTGCTCTCAATACTGAAAGGGCCCCAGTAATTATTCAGTGGGGGAGAGAAAGAGAGAGATTGTCCCTGCACGTGGGTGTCAGGTTAACACACGGAAAATCAGCATGCAACAACAACAACATGGCATGCACACGCTTAAAGGAGCCACCCCGACAAAACAGCACATATGTGGCTAAAATTTTATTACAGACAAAAATTATAGAGGGTATGGTTGTAAAGAGATGCAATTTAGAAGTGAGAAACTTGTATAGTGTCAAATTGTGATGTACACACACTGTAACACACACACACTAAAAACCCCCACCTTGACAAAAAGCTCAATATCAGGGTCCTTGTCCTCCTCAGCTGCAGTATCCGTCATGGTCAAGAAAGACACGCTTTGCTTGTGTTTGTTTGTGTAAATGTATCTACCTGTGTGTCTGTTTGAATGTGTGTATGTGTGTGTGAGAGAGAGAGAGGTCTCAGTTTCAGATTCTACTCCAAGTCCATTCGGTGAAGTCCGCTCAGTCCCATTGCACCTCTGTGAGTGTCAGCTGAGGTCGAATGCCAGGGAGACAGCGTGTGTGTGTGTTGGTGTGTGTTGGTGTGGGTGTTTGTGACAGAGAGAGATAGTGTGTGAGAGAGAGAGGGGTTCAGTTTGTACCCATGGCCTCAGCTGTGGGGCGGGACAGTGTCGGGCAAAAATAACCCCGTTGGGTGGGGCGGGGTCGGGGTGGTGAATGCAAGCACGAACACAGTGAGAAGTGAAAGGGCAGACTGTGTCACCTAGGACTGTCCCTGTGCCTCTCACTTCTTAAGGCTGTGATTGACAACACAAGTGGGACTCACACAATACTTTGCCCACAGAAAAAAAGTTGCCAACAAATGCTATTCTAGAAATGAAACTTTGTAACTGTAACCCATTCATGAAGAATTACATTGTCACCAAAATTATTTTTACTTTGATTTTTTATTGTTTGGATAATTAAGTAAAAATGCACTCATGCAGTAACATTTTATGAATAACCACCCTGAAGTTAATTTTTGTGAACTTGACAGCAAAACAAAACAAAACACACACAATTCAAATCTTTTTCTTTCTTTTTTTTTTTAATTGATTGGAAATTGTTATTTTTTTTGAAAAACGTTTACCTGCAGTCAAAACATGTCTATGTAACATTAAATTTTCCCTTTGACTGTTAAACAAGAAGTAGAAAACACTAAATCTGTCTGAGGTCTTTTTTTTATTATTATTATTATTGAAAATTGGTAGGAAAAACCGGAGGGCCCGGAGAAAACCTTACATGAGATGGTTAACCCCCCTGTTGTCCTCCTGGGTCAAGGAAGGAAGGGTGAAAGGAAGGAAGGAAGGAAGGAAAGAAGGAAGGAAGGCAGGAAGGACGAAGGGAAAGAAGGAAGGAAATAAGGAAGGACAAAGGGAACGATGGGAGGAAAGAAGGAAGGGAAAAGGAAGGAAAGAAAGATGGAGGTAGGGGAACAGACCAGGTCAACTGGATCAAAAGAGGAAGGAAGAAGAAGTAAGGAAAGAAGGAAGGGAAAAAGGATTGTGGAAAGAAGGAAGGATGGAGGAAGTGAACAGATTGGGCCAATTTGACCCAGAAGGACAACAAGAGGGTTAATTGTAGATGGTAATGGAGAGTATTACAGTTCATCCGGATGTCAGTCACTGCCCTAGATCAATTTCTGATTGGCCAGCCTTTACGGGTGGGCTGAGACACTGAGGATGTTTAGCGGTCTTTTTTTTTTTTTTTAATTAAAAATTGGTAGGAAAAACCGGAGCACCCGGAGAAAACCTTACATAAGATGGTGAATTGACGATGGTAATGGAGAGTATTCCAGTTCATTCGGATGTCAGTCGGTGGGCTGAGACACTGAGGATGTTTAGCTGTCTTTTTTTTTTTTTAATTGAAAATTGGTCGGAAAAACCGGAGCACCCGGAGAAAACCTTACATAAGATTAATTATTATTAATCACTTACAAATCAAATTGATCTAAAGGCAGGACTAACATATCTTTGATCTAAAAAGCCCTAGCAAGAGCACTGAAAAACCTGGAGAGTTTGGACCTCTTTGGTGCGTTAAGGAGGATATCCAGGCGGAATTTTAGAAACCTGACAAGAGCATCATCAAATGATGTGTCACCTAATGTCAATAAAGCCTCAAGTACTTGGTCTACAGAGCCAAACTCCCTACAGAGGTCTCTGAGCACGTCATTGTTGAGTCTTTTCAGGTTTTTCTTGATTTTTTTGGAAGAGGAGTCACGGAGCATATCAGACAGATGCTGAATGATGGTGTTGATGTCTTCTATCTGAGAAGAATCTTCAGTTGTAGCCTGGATGTGTGTGATGAGCCTCAAATAGAGTAAAGTAGTGGTTTCAGTGGTCATGTCCTCTGAGCGGAAACAGTTAGGTAATAGTCGTTGAAGAAAGTTTGACCCTGTGGTGGGGAGTGCAGTCCTGTCTTGGTTGGTCATGTCCTGTGATCTAGGAGAGTCCGTGTCAGCTAACCGCGATTGTCTTCTATCATACTCAGAGATTCGCACTGGAGCGGACTGAAAGACTTGACGACTGGGCTTAAACACTGGTGTTGTTCTTACAGCTGGTTCTGAGTGCCAACTGGGACAATTTAGACGGCTTTTACGCGCATTCGAGGTAGCAGCAACCTTCCCAATAGAAGAACCAGGTGCGAAAGGGAAAGCCGGAGGAAGTGCTGCAGTCGGTGGTTCTCTCGCTGGCGATTGTGTAGCCGGTGATCGTGTAGTTGATGACCATGTAGGCGGTGATTGTGTAGCCGTTGATCGTGTAGTCGGCGATCGTGCAGCCGGTGATCGTGTAGTTGATGACCATGTAGGCGGTGATTGTGTAGCCATTGATCGTGTAGTCGGTGATTCTGTCGCTGGTGATCGTGTAGCCGGCAATCGTGTAGCCGGTGATTCTGTCGCTGGTGATCGTGTAGCCGGCGATCGTGTAGCCGGTGATCGTGGAGCTGGTGATCGTGTAGCCGGCGATCGTGTAGCCGGTGATCGTGGAGCTGGTGATTCTGTAGCCAGTGATCGTGGAACTGGCGATGGTGCAGTCAGTGATTCTGTCGCTGGTGATCGTGTAGCCGGTGATCGTGTAGCCGGAGATCTTGTAGTTGATGATCGTCTAGCCGGTGATCGTGTAGTTGATCTTATAGTTGGTGACCCAGTAGTCGGTACATCACAGGTTTCACGGGGCTCTGGTGTTGGAGTCATTCCATCTTCTTCAGATGAGCTCATCTTATTGTCGATTAATTCTCGGATGTCGGTCAGTGTGCCAGACAGTTGCTGGGCTGTTTTTTCTGATCGCTCTTTGTCGGCGCAGAGTATCAAATTCTGCAGGAGCTTTCCCACCATGTCCTCTGCCATGGCATAGCGGACTTCAGGAGAAAGCCTTGTTGCGCCATCTTCCCTCTTGGTGACTCCAGGGATGACACGGTTGGTAAGATGTCCATCCACTGCAACCACAGGAAATTGATAGAAGTCGTCTTCCATGAGGTTGTCGTAAATTTTCCCAATCAGTTCCTTAACAAGTTCCTTGATGTTGTCATTCAACATTATGTTTTCCTGTGATTTGCTGGCACGTGCGAAAAGATTCCCTGACTTGAGCTTGTCAAACAATTCTTCAATTTGAGGTTTGATGGCCTCAAAATGAACTCCAGTCTTTGCAGTGCTAAATACTGATGTCCGGCTAAATGGTCTGGGAGTTGAACTAGGGGACTCTGGAAGCTCTCCTATGTAGAGCTTCTGGTCGTCTTCAACGGCCGCCAGCCCTGGTGACTTTCTTGCTTTCTGTGTAAGCCTTACCAGATACCGTGAGTGTGGTCTCTTTGCTTGGGTCTTCAGCTCTGTCATCATTTTTCTATATTGGTTTTTGGCAAATGTGACAAAGCCTGATTTCTGATTTTGTGGGTTGACATTGGCGGTGGCACTTGCAGGTTTGGCAAAAAAGTCTTTCACCATGTCCACAATTGGCCTCATGTCAAAATGAGGTTGTGGTGACTTGCTTTTCTCACAGCATCCAATGTTGTCAAAGTTCTCATAATGCAGGTCTTCTCTGATAGCTCTGACAATATCATACGCTACAATCTTTGCTTCCAAAGCGTGAGTAGATGAGGGAGAAATTTTGCCACATTTCTCGGCACTGTCTGCTGTCTCATTGGACCATTTGAGAAGAATGTCAGTCACAGCGCTGGTGGTCGTGTGCACAGAGATCCTGGATTTTACACTCGAAGGTGTTTCCTCCCTTTCTGGTACAGATGTTTCCATTATCTCTGGTGATTTCTCAGGGCTTTTACTTGTGCTTTTGCTTTTGCTTTTGCATGGGGAAGCCTCATCTGAAAGTGCTGGGTGCCAACATGCTCCTAAGCACCGGAATTTCAGCTTATCCAAAGACTTTCTCAGACATTTGGTAGCTTGAAACACCATTTGGTGAAGAAACTTCATGTTTGAACCACTGACAAAGACAGCGGGCTGCAAAGGCCAGTCAGGGCAGCTGAGGGCTTCTGATGCGATGGAGCTGATTTTATGAGAAACTTCTCTTTCGATTAGTTCACTTAGCTCTGCAGCGCTCTCACATTCGTCCTGTGGAACATCGAGAGCCAGAGCGAAGCTGGCAGAAAGAGAGTCTCCCAAATTTGTGCTAATGCTCTCCAGCGATTCTTTTATATCATCTGGAGACATTTGTTGTTGGAATCCTTTCTCAATTAATGGTTTCACAATTCTGAGAACCATTGTGACCACTAACTGCACAATTTCTGCGCATAAGTTAGCGATGGTAGCTGTTGTGTCTGCATCTTCCATTCCTGCAGCCAACAGATTCCACTGCACTGAGGTGAATCTTTTGAGATATTTGCTCACAACTGGAACAAGATCCTGCGGAGCGACTTCAACGGCGTCCTCCATTGATGATCTTGGGCAATCCATTCTTTTTTCACAAAAAGCTGCAGCAAACGCTTTTGCTTTTTTTTGAAAATTTCTGCAAATGTTCTTCAACAAAGTCCTGCGCAGAGGGAGTGCGTGTGTCTCTTTCACTGAGGTTGAGTGAAAAGAAGAGTTCAGCCCTCAGACTTCAAAATACAATCTATCTGACGTCACTAACATGAAAGGCAAAAAGAAATCAGCCAATCATATGCCAGTGACGTGGCCCGATTATGACGTCACCGCACATGAAATGACCCAAACACGTCATCCTAATATCTACATGACAATAATTATGCCTCCAAAGTACATTGACGTCACACGTCGAGTTCTAAAAAGAGACCTGCAGGCGCACGTGCACTATCTATGCATGCACGCGCGCGCACCCACCCACGTATTAACGTAATCTCCTACGTACGGACTGTTTTTTGTTTGTTTTGTTTTTTTTTGGGACAAATACACAGAATGTTCAAATCGAATGAAAACATGATTTATTTTGAGTTTTATTATCCATATCCACTTGTTTTGCTGTAGGTTATGTCTTGTTCAGGCTATTTTGTAAATTCAGTGAGATCATGGAGGAGAGAGACGCGTCCTGTGTTCACACCTCTTGGATGAATGGAGGTCTGACTGCAACCCTGTCTGCACACACAGTGCGCTCCCGACGCAGGCCGGGGAATGAACGGAATGGAGACACTCACATGTTCTCCTTTTTCTAGCTACAACTTCTACTCTCTGAGGTAAAAACAAAAAGGTTAGCCTACCACATGTTCTCACGGCTGCGTTTTTCTACCTTCTGCCAAATGATCTGCGCTTGACTGTTATCGTCCATTTCAGTGTATTTATACGGTCTTCTTGAATGAGAGAGAACATAGGCTAAACTACCTTTTACACTATTTCTCTCGAGATGGCAACCTGTTGCCATAGTAACTGGCTGATAGAGCCATCCTAAATCAGGGGTCTTAAATGTTTTTCAGGTCAAGGACCCCAAACTGACAGAGAGATGGAGCAGGGACCCCTATTATATTAAAAAATGTGTATTATTATTATTAGGCTATATTAAACTGGGCCCAAACGTAGCTTGTTATTGTGCATTCAAATAAGCTATTCAAATAAGACACATGTTCATATAGGCCTATTCTTGTTTTTATTTTAAACGTGCAAGGTACAGTGAGTAGGGTGGCTGTCCCTCTGCCATTTCTAAATAGACATTGTTCACTGATACCAATGCTGATATCAACTATTAATCACAAGTAAGTGTCTCATTAGAAACACGTTTCAGCTGTAATAAGTTAGGCCCTAATCACTGTGAGCATGGGATTGGCCTGTTGGCTAAACCTCAGTTACTTTTGCAATCAGTTTGTGGTTATATTGCCGTCTTTTATGTGGCTATAGTTTCAAAGTGTCAGATTTACAATCCTTGTACTTTAGTAAGAGAATGTGATTATGTAATAATTTCAGTGTATATGTGCGAAAGATAGACAGATAGACAGATAGAAAGATAATGTAATCCGCACACACTCACAAGTCCTGCGACAGGAGTCAAAACATTCCTGTCAGTTCAACTTAACTTATATTTAGAACCAGAGTAACCCCCTCCTAGACACACTGGTGCTCTCATACACACACACACACACACACACACACACTCCTATTTATAGACCATCGTGTCTAGTCATTCCTACGTGTGTGTGTTTGTGAACAGAACAGTGAGATGTGTAAATGGACAATGGGGAGTAAAGTCCAACTCTAATTAAATTTAGCACATGTACACACACACACACACACACACACACACACACACACATCATCATCATCAGATACACACTGACCTTGCACATTCGTACATTAGCTGCTGATAGGAGATTTATGAGGCCTACAAGTTGGATCAAAGACAGTTTGTAAGTATGAGTGGGCAAACCTCACGTGCGTGTAGCCTACATTTACTATTATAACAAGTTGTTCCATGAGAATAAATGTATAAATAACTAATACAATAAAATTCACCTCCTTTTCTTTCCTACCTTGGTAAAAAGTGTGACCTGTGGGCCATCCTTGTTCTCCGCAGCTTCCTCCTTCTCTGAGGCTGATGAAGATGATGATGAGGACGATGAGGACCTGCGTGATGAGTTCCTGTCGCCCACCTCTTCCAGCGGAGACCCCCTCTCCCAGCCCAGATCTTTGCTACTCTCCTCCACCTCGACCCTCACCTCCTCCTCCTTCTCCTCTTCTTCGTCTTTCACCTCATCCTCTCTGTCTGAGATTTCCATTCCATCTTTCTCCTTATCCTCAGCGTGTGAGGAAGATGAGGAGGATGAGGAGGATGATGAGGAGGAGGATGAACTGCCTCGCCTCTCCTCGTCGTGGCTGGGACGGCGTGGCGGCGGGAGAGAAGGAGGATCTGGAATCGTCCCCATGGCCTGTGTGGTGTTCTCGTACTCTCCCGGTGTCATGTATGCGGGCTCCTCGTACACGGTCATGTCGTATAAACCACCAGACTGCTGGTTCTCATAGGTGACCGCCGGGGTCTCGTACACGTTCTCCTCACAGGGATCCATGCTGGCTGAAGAAGTAAAACAGAGGTCGTCCCGGGACAGTGGAGAGAGTCAAGGTGTGTAGCCGGATGACTGTAGTGCAGCAGTTCTTTATCACTGTGAAGCACAGGACTTTGGACAGAGATGGTAGAAAGGGAATGCCAAGAAAATACAACAGGGATTCTTAAAGGAGAATACAACTTACAACTGTAGCGTGAACAGAAATTAACTTCCACTAATTATTCAATGACTATAGGAGGACAATATGTTTTGAACCTGTTACTCTCAAAGAATTACAGTTTTCATTTATTGAAATCTACTGTAAAAAATCAACGTACTAAGATCTGGAACTTGCTCCTGTGGCCTCAAAGTTACACTATCAGATCATCAGATTATGGTGTAACTCCATATTATATAATCTAATATAAGAAGAAACAGTCCTAAAAAAAACTCATTTGTTATTCAAAATAGGTTCAACTTTACATTTAGTGGTTCACATCATATTTTCATATTTTCTGTCACATCTTCTTGCAGAACTCCAGATAACTCTGGTGGTATCATCAGGGTTGTGTAAAATCAACATGCTCTTTAAAACTGTGAACAGTAAGGATGATTTGTGAAGTGACAGGCCTCTCTCTCTCTCTCTGCAGGAGCCTGATTGGTGGAGACTGGTCGTCAGTGATTCATTTCACCTGGTCTGGCTCGCTGCACTAGCCTATATAAACCCGACAGCAGCAGTCCTGTCTCTCTTTGTCCCCTGGTAAGATGAAGTTTAGCCCTTGTGGTAAGATGACCTGGTTTGTTCATGTTGGTTAGTTAGGCTGCAGGTATTTGGTTCTTTGGTACAGTCTCAAGAATGTGTCTGCCTACTTGTTAAAGTTCAGCTGAGAAGCATCACACATTGGTGTTTTTCTTTTGGGGGGAGAGCGATATTCATGTTACTTTGTCTCTTCACTGAATCTTGGTTGCATTTCTCCTTTAGGCCTCTCTTCTTTAGGATTGCATCCTCCAGTACCAAGGTTGCAGATGCTTTAGGGTTGGACTGGTTAGAGGTGAGGTTTGTGGTATGTGTACTTTTGGTACAAGACAAAACAACCTCTTTTCATGTTTAATGCAATTTTTTTTAAATGTGATCTAGTGGCTTTCTCCTCTCTTTTTCTTTCTAGTTTACTGTGGAACCACTACGGGTGGAGGTGTGACGACCCTCTCCAGGCAGACAGGAGCCTGATGTGGTTCATTTCACCTGGACTCTCTTCCATGGCTTCACCCTGTTTAGTTGGCCATTGGCTTGAGTGTTTTTTGTTGTCGTGTACAATAAGCTGTTATCTACTCAATGTGTGGTTCCCTTGTCCGTGCGAAGCACAATGGTATTTGTTTTTATACATTTTGGAGCAATATGACCATTGTCTGAAGGCATTTATGTTGAATGACTCATTTACAAACTTTCTGACTGGGGATGGTCATAAGATGTGATGTCTGGTTAAATTCAGAACATTGTGAAAAGGGAAAATGTGCCTGCCCTGCAAACTGCAGCACAATGCTGCAATGTAATGCTGAGTTGGTCACACACTTCTAATCTAGATTCAATTTTACCTTTTTTCCCTCATAGATGTAATATTTTCAAGTGATTTATAAAGGCACAACATTGCCATGTTCAAATAAGAAAATTACATTTAACACGACTTAATTTTTCATTCAACCACTTCATGCATTTCAAGTAAACGACCCATAATTGCCTGTTGTCTTGTGATTGGTTATTTGAACTGTGAATTCCGGTCCGTGGACTATTACGTCAAGCGTTCCTAAACAAGCGCAGAGGTACACGGTTTCTACGTCAAAATAAAAGCATATATATTTTCAAAAGTCACAAATGAGCATTTTTACACTTCTGTGCTCCGACTTGAACATCTGAATTTAGTTTTGTATTTATGCATAAAACTGAAACATGAATGGAAAGCTGTTTATGAAGCTATATTTACGGTAATACGTGTTTCAAAGAGGGTTGGGTTTTATTTTGAAAGACGTCACCGGAACCCTGTGAAAATAATCTTGGCTAGCTCGACAGCATCCACTTAGCATTTATGTATTTTGAGGAAGTGCGTTGATGATGTTGCGGCGAAAATAAAGTCGGTGGAAAAGTTCTTCACCTGGTTTGTGTTTGTTGGACAACTCTCCGTCAGCCCGCGAACAGGTAACGTGGATAAACGCACTGTTAGCATTAGCACATATTATAAATGCGTGTGAACGCTGTGACATTGGCAAGCTAACCTGTTGGGACGTCTGCTAACCGGCTGCTCTACCGGTAGTGACAATAGTCAAATCTTCGTGCTCATTATCACATATTCTTCGCATTGTCATTAGTTTTATTATATATTTTCTTAATTAGTGGCGTTTTATTTTAAAAGATAAGGACTTCCCTTGTCGATCCGTGCAGATGATTTCATTTTAATTCAATTGCGTCACTGCTCGTGTTGTGGGACATAATGTGTTGACATGGTCACACTGTGCAGAACTGTCTTCCTTATTTTGGGCTGAGGACTTGCTTAAAGGTTTGATTTAGGATCAGACAAGTGATTGCAATTTTTTAAAGGTTATTAATTGTTGTGGCATTTTATACCTGTGTGCACTGTCAAAGTGAAAGCTGAGAGAGTGTGTGTGATGTATGCCAACCACTCGACCACCAAATACCTTGATTGACAGTCTGTTTGACGTCCAATTGGCAGGAAATGAGTGTGAATTAATAATAGTAGCTGCAAGTAATGTCCACCGAAAAGATGAAAACACAACTCTGTTGTGTATATTTTGTGTGAGAAGCTCTTGAGCACGTTTAAAATAAAGATGTATTATTACTGTTTAGTTTTAGTGTCTTATTTAATTTCCTTTTTCCTCAGTTTGCACAATTTTGATGTGTGTCATCTTGAACACTAATGAATGTAATCCAATAGAAGGAGTGAGAGAGGTGGAGGGCTTCAGTGCTTCTCTGTATCCCTGTCATATCCAGTGCTGTGTGCTGCTTGTAGTCAATCTAATTTCTTTAGATTGGCTCCAATTTCATGCATCTCCGAGGTAACAGCTTGCGATCCTTGTGATCTCTTTAACAGCCTTAATTCAGAGAGCAAATAAGAAAATTACAGTTGACAAAAGTGAATTGAACAGGAAGAGGGAGTCAGGGGGAATTTAATTTCAGGTCAAACTGTGGGTAAGTGCTTGTCAGATGAGCCGTTGGCAGACGCACAGCATCTGATTTGACTCACAAGTTTCACTATTTGTCATCACAGGTGTTAGGAAGGAGGACATATATTAAACTGTGTCTGTGTCAAACCAAGCTAAAAATGGGCTGTACTTGTGGCTGACAAGATATATAAAAAAAGTCACCAGTGCAAAGAGCTAAAGCAATAAACTTAACAGCACTGTTTTTGCAAGACTTTTACAAGGCTTCCACATCTTTCTGTGCATCTCAAGTGAAGGGTGTGAAGTGGTGTAAGGCGTGCTGCTACAACAGCTCTTGAATGGGCCTGAATAACATAAAGAGCTAAGCCATGAATGACGACAACAGAATCCTTGGTATGTTAATGATGCAGGATGTTGATGCTGTTGTATGCAGAAATCAAACAACAAACTGTTGAAGACTGTTATAAAGTAAACATTGAGGCTTTTACTGACTTCACCCCACCCCTCACTCTTACAATGTGAGGTAAGTCAGTGAGCATACATCCCAGCCAGTTTTTCACGTTTACTTTAGTTTTAAAATGCCAGCCCATAGCAGACAGTGCAACAAGCAGACATGACTGCTCAGGAAGTGAAACAAACCAACGCTCAGACATTTTTATTCACAGATCAGTGGGACTTTTCTCTCCCCCCGTGGTTGCGGTGACTGGTAACTGCTACAAGTTTCACTTCCTAACAAGAAAAGTGAAAATACAATTGCTTTACCTCTCCATACATGAGTGAACATTCTCGTTCTTTGAATGCACCGTATATGCCGTTTCATGCAAATTGTATAAATCGGCTTGTTTGTCACAACTTCTTCTTCAGGATGCTGTTCAGACTACTACTGAGCTTCCTGTGTGGCGCCTCAGCCTTAGCCACAGGAAACAGCACAGCTCAGCCCGGTGTTGTGCCGCTGCTGCTGGTGTCGTTCGATGGTTTCCGGGCAGACTACCTGAAGAGGTTCCCCATGCCGAACCTGAAGCTCCTGTACAGCCAGGGGGTCCTGGTGGAGCATCTCAGCAATGTGTTCATCACAAAGACTTTTCCCAACCACTACAGCCTGGTAATCATGCTGCTTGTGACTGTGTTTAAAATGAATGAATGAATGAATTTTATTTCAAACAAATGTGTCTAAAATGAATAGATAAATATCATCAAATCATGATATGCACATGTTCAAAAAAGGAGTCGGAAGAAGTATGCACTTTAAAAAAAAATTCCCACCCCTTTTTTTCTACTCATCATGGTTAATATGTACAGTATATCTATCTACTACTTAAATATCCATATCAATATACATCTATCTACTACTATACTACATAAATATCCTTATCAATATACATATACATCCATAGAAATATACAAGTGTATATACTACATAAATATCCATATCAATATATCTATATATCTATGGAAATAAAGGCTATTCTATTCTATTCTATTCATATCAATACTACATAAATATCCATATCAATATACATTTATACTACATCCATAGAAATATGTAAAACATGTATATACGTATATACTACATAAATATCCATATCAATATACATATATACTACATCCATAGAAATATGTAAAACACACATATATATATATACTACATAAATATCCATATCAACATATAATATCCCGTACGTTTAGTAATTTATTTTTATCCCTCATCTTCCATATACTGTACCTATTTAGAAATATTTTTTTATACCTCTTTTTAAATATATTTATGTTTGTGCCTTTGTCTAATAGAATCAACTCAAATACACAATATATCAGTATATTAGCATTATAATGAATCAAAACTCTCATGAAAACAAAAAAATAAATGTCACTGTTTCCTTTCCAGGTGACGGGCCTGTACGCTGAGTCTCATGGCATCCTGGCCAGTAGCATGTACGACCCCGACAGCCACAAGCACTTCACCACGGGCAACGACACGGACCCGATGTGGTGGAGCGAAGCACAGCCCCTCTGGATCACGGCGCAGGAGTCGGGCTACAAGACGGCGGCCATGATGTGGCCAGGCTCTGACGTTGTCATTAACAACCGCACGGCGACACACTTCCTGCCCTACAACTCTAATGTGACGTTCAAGCAACGATTAGGAAATGTGACAGACTGGTTATTGGGAAATGAAAAGGTAGGAAAGTTGTTAATTGTTATTGAATTGCCATTTCTGCTATGTTCTGCCAGTGTTGTAAAACTTGAGTGCACATTATGTCTGCATCCATCAGGAGAAAGGAGCCATGTTTGCAGCTCTCTACTGGGAGGAGCCGGACCGGTCAGGCCACATATTCGGCCCAGACAATGAAACTGCCATGAGCAAAGCGTTAAAAGAGGTGCAGTAATTTGATTAATTAATTTAAGCCTGTCACACAATGATTGTCTCTATGGTTGGTTTGGTATGGTATGGTTTGTAATAATTAATTACTAATTAATAATTAAAGCCAGTTAAAGAATATCTATCTATCCATCTATTATAAGAAAAAGTTCTATCTATCTATCTATCTATCTATCTATCTATCTATCTATCTATCTATCTATCTATCTATCTATCTATCTATCTATCTATCTATCTATCTATCTATCTATCTATCTATCTATCTATCTATCTATCTATCTATAGCAGATACCTACGGCTGTGATGTAACACTACACCATTATCCATTTAGTCACATGGCAGTGAGCCAGCATTCATTATACTGTGATCCTGGCTGGCTACTAGTCACACCTGTGGGTTTCCACCTATAATATTCCATTCGTCATGTCATAAATGTTTTAGATGCCACACAGACATTTCCTTGTAAGACACTGACCTTTAGTCTATTTGTATCATGAGTTACACTCAGAATGGATTGGTTGTTTTTGGGGCATTTATTTGATAGAGGAAAGCAGGGAGAAAGACATGAGTTAAAGATTGTCTCAGCCAAGACTCAAACCAGCGATCATATGCGGGAATGTGCTCTAACCACTCAACCACCAGCACTTTAGTAAAAATGATAATAACACACCATGACCTCCAGACATGTTTGCTACCGTTGGCCTCCAGAGTGATCACTATATTGTCTTAGTTTAGTTGTTATTTTGTCAAATAGTCATCAACGGGTATTTTCCTGCGTTCAGGTGGATGACAACGTCGGTCTGCTGATGTCAGAACTGACCCGGACCGGCCTCTGGGGTCACATCAACGTCCTGGTGACCAGCGACCACGGCATGGCCCAGTGCTCGGCCGAGCGCCTCATACGGCTGGACGACTGCCTCCACCCCGACAACTACACCCAGGTGGACCTCTCTCCCGTCGCAGCGCTCATCCCGAAGAAAGGTAACGAAGAGCATCAGCTGTTATAGGGATAGTTCACCCAAAATTGAAATTTATCATTATTTCTCATCTTCTTTACTCATTATCTACTCCCCCTCATGTGGACTAAGGGCTGGGAGAAGTTTCAGAGTCCTCCGTGGCTTCTCTGAGTTACAGGGGGTCTCGGCGTAGCAGTGTATGTCCATATAACGGTTGCAAATGGATACCAACTGTCTTCGTAACAAAAAGACACACCAAAAAACATCCAAATACCTCCATGCTGCTCGTATGTAATGTCCGTCTTGTATTGAAGCCCCGAAATGCGAAATTGCCCCGAAAAAAATTAAATAAGTCTATATTTCAAGCTTGTTTTGTAGCGGAAGCTACAATACAAGACGGACATTACATACGAGCAGCATGGAGGTATTTGGATGTCTTTTGGTGTGTCTTTTTGTTACGAAGACAGTTGGTATCCATTTGCAACCGTTATATAGACATGCAATGCTACGCCGAGACCCCCTGTAACTCAGAGAAGCCACGGAGGACTCTGAAACTTCTCCCAGCCCTTAGTCGACATGAGGGTGAGTAGATAATGAGTGAAATTTCAATTTTGGGTGAACTATCCCTTTAAAAAGTGGTAAAACAGCCTTGCAACTGAAAAAACTGAAAAAATGCTGTGTCTGTCGGTGTGTAGACCCCCAGGCTGTGTTCGACTTGCTGAACAAGTGCCACCCACACATGACGGCGTACATGAAGGAGGCCATCCCTGACAGGCTGCACTACAAGAACAACGGACGCATCCAGCCGATCATACTGATCGCCGATGAGGGCTGGACCATCGTGCACAGAAAAACAGACCAGCTGCCAAGATGTAGGTCTCTCTTTAAATAAATAAATATGTTGTCATACCAAAGATACTCTATTTACCAAGATACCCCATGAGCGGCCTTTTCTTGATAAAAACTGTATGCACTTCCTGTCTCCTAAATGGGCGTGGCTAACCATCAGCCCACCTCTGTGAAAATTCACAGATATGGTCCATTTACAACGTAGGAAGATGAAAGTGAGATATTTAAATGTTATGTCATTTGATAATTAACATTACATATTAAAATAAACTTAACATTTTGTGTAGCATGACTAAAATTATTTAAATATTTCAAACACTTCGCAGCCGTTTGTTTGACGTTGCCTATATCAAGAGATTAGTCATGTAATTGAGACAGAGACTACGGTAACAAAGTTAATTTCACACATGTGTCTGTCTGAAATGAAAATTATTATGCATCAATAAATGTTCACAAGACTATGGCTTGTGAAAAATGAGTTGTGAAATTTACTTGATGCATAATAATCGACCATAATCTGTGTTCACGTGATTATTTCTCTTGGAGTCAATACACTCAAGGCCGCTAGTCTATAATTGCGACATCCCTACAGCTGTCATACTATTGGGGGTCTTGGTTTATAAACCGTCTTTGGTCATACTCATTGAACACCACCTTCCTCTCCTTCCCTCCTTCTCTCTCAGTGGGCGATCACGGCTATGACAACTCCCTACCCAGCATGCACCCCTTCCTGGCGGCGACGGGGCCCAGCTTCCGTCAGGGCTATCGCATCAGCAGCATGCAGTCAGTGGACATCTACCCGCTCATGTGCCACCTGCTGTCCGTCCCCGCGCGGCCCAACAACGGCACCCTGAACCACGGCCGCTGTCTGCTGGCTGCCGAGACCTGCTGGGACGTCCCCCTGATGGTCGGCCTGGTGGTCGGCGTGTTGCTGGTCCTCTCTACAATCACTGGTAAGTTTAATGTGGTGGCCTTTTATCCTATTGTATCGGTTTATGAAATTGATTTGTAAGTGACCATGTTTCCATCCACTTGTCGATCGAATAATATGAAGATCGATGAAAATATGAATGTGAATAATGCCGGTTCAAGTGCATTTCTAAGACCTTTAAATCGAATAAAAAGCTGTGCGTAATGACGTCATGTGTTGTTTTGAGATCATATTGGTGTATCGAGTTGTTTTCTTGCAATTTACAGGGATAGTTCAACATTTTGGCAAATTGGCCCATTGCCATAATCCCTATAGTCATAGCAGTAGGTTTGTTACCTTTAATTGTCGGTGCAAGCTTTTTTTAGAACGGCGGAGCAGAGCCGCGAGCTGCTCAGAGCTACGCTACGGAGGCTCATGGGATTTCTTGGTTTCTCTCATCAAACTCATCAAATACACAATCCAACAACTCCAAAACGCTCTGGTGGACAAGTTGTGACCTGCACATTCACCACGCTATGAAATAATAACAGAACCTTATGAGACAGAGTTAGTAAATGCAGAGGCTGCTTGCTGAAAAACTGCCCCCGACGGGAACATGCATGAGCAGTTTTGCATGAATTTACCTCGAAAACTATCTGTCTCATAACGACATCCATCCTTCATCTTTAACTGATTAGTGTGATGAGCTGCTGGAGTCGTTGCCTGGAAACCACTGATGTGACATGCATGTCATCAGAAGACAGGGAGTGGCGTGTAAACACCGTTTTGATGCAGATGCACCGTGTGTTAAATACGACAGACACCGTAGGAGACCTGTCACCTGTGGTTTGTGAACGGCAGCGCTTCAAACAGTTCTGGGAGATCATGACGCTTCACATTCCTCATATCTTCCCTTGTTTACTCCCTACGTAGCGGGATTGACATAAAACATGATCGCAACTCACATTTATCCAGCAGATAACTGTTTACATCAGCATTTGTCGTAAACTTTGCATCGATCAAGAAAACGTCAGATGAGGTCGACCGTATTAACTTTTTATTGATATTCATGACATTTAATCGATTTAACTGTTTCCATAAGGCATTTTGTGTGACTGTGTCTCATCTCATGTGATCCACAGACTAACTTGTTTGCCGTCTCTTCAGTTCTTTTCAGGATGCTGAGCCACCGCCGGCCCTCAGGCCCTCGACCTTTCCAGAGGCTGCAGGTCGACGACGACGACGACGACCCCTTATTGGAGTAAACCCGAACTGGTCGTCACAAATGAACCGGTGTTACCTGGGTGTGCTTTAATAGGTACTCGACATGTTGCACTTTAACCACCGAGGCCACTGTCCTCGCTCTCTCACAAGCGCGTGTACTGCATGTGTATGTTCATGTCTGAAAACACACATGCAGTACAAAAACCCCTGCTGTCTATGAAGCCTTCAGATCTACTGACACCTGCTGTGCAGCTGTAGGAAAATGGTGAATAATATATGTGACGTCAACTCTTCATAAAGTTACTGCTGTAAAAAAGAAAGTCCTGTTGCACATGAGATGAGAAACCAGTTGTGTTTTGTCAGGAAATGCAACTGGTTATGGTAAAAAATAATATTATGGAATTTTATTTTAGGTTTTTAAGAGATTTTTGTTGAGCCACTGATTTAAGAGATTTATTTCATGTTAAGTGTGAGCTGTGTAGTTTTTTTTTGTACTTGTAATGTCTGTTTTGGTCAGCAGATGGAGCCCTTAGCTCATTTATATTGTCTTCTATCTGTATATTGAGGAAAGCCTCACAGAGATTTAATTGGTTTTCTTTTGGTTATCTTTATTTTTCAGGTTTTTCTTTGTAATGTTACTGTTCTGGTTTATTTGTTGCTATGATACCTGAGTCTGAATTCATCTCTATCATGCTTAAACCGTCCTTGTATCTACATTTGCATGGTTAGAAGCTGAAATCTGAAACCTGACACTTTTTTACTATTAAATTGTAATATAATAGATGGAGAGGACTGATGTGAGGAGCTGTTTTAGAAAGGTGATTTCTATGCAAATTGTCTGTCAATCACCATGTACATGAATGAATTATACCAAAGATGCATTTAGATGGACAACACAGGCTTGAAAGAGGCACTCACGATCTGGTAAAAGGGAATCCAACAAAGGGATTTGGTTCATGAAATTTAAGCAATGTAAAAGTTACTATTGGCAACAGGTGGGGTTGAGATTTATAAATTACTGAGCTGGGTTAAAACTTGAAATACTTTTGAAGTCAGTTTTCATTTTATTTGCCGCAGATTTGATGTCCTGCTCAAGGGAACTTTAACAGTTCACGTGGCTGTTTGCAGGGATTTGTGAAAGTTACTGATTGTCTTATTTATAGAAGCGTAAGTCTGGCTATATTCTTTATTTTTCTCAAAAATAAACCCAATGAAACACCAAAACCAACAGTGAATTGATCCAACTAACAAGTGTTGTGTCTGTGTGAGCCTCCGTGCCCTTAAGAAAAAGCTACTTAACACTATCCTACACAAATGGATTGTGACATTTGCTAAAGACTACAACTCCCAGCTGTTTTTGGTCAAGTACTTGGAGTTATGTGTTGTTAATAACTACAGTAGGAACCAGTAGACTTGGGTCTGAGAGGCTACGGAGATCTCACGGTTCAAAGGTGGACTAATGCATCATTGGTTTTGGTCTTTTCATACAGCAGACTATCACAGGCTTCTCCGATCGTATATGATATGTTATTTATGTGCTTGGTGGTCAAGTGGTTAGAGCACATCCCGTGTCAGCATAGTCTGTAGCAGTGATTGCCGGTTCGATTTCTGACAGGGATGATTTACTGCATGTCATTCCCCCAGTCTCTTGTCACTTTTTTTTTTTTCAATGAAGCATGAAATGCCTCAAAAATAACTTTAAAATATCAAGGGATATGTACATATTGTTCATGTGTGTGTGCATCATTCAGCTGAAATGAGAAAGGATCAACGTTCTTGGTTCTGCATGTGGCATTGCTCTTCGGGAAATTACATGTGTTGCCTTTATGTAATCAACCAAAAACTAATGAGGCCATGGTCAATATGTTGGTGTTTGTCATTATACATGGTTGTTTCAGGTAAGAGCTGCGATTTTATTTTGTAATCCCTCCATTCCTATTCCTTCCTATTCTGTGCCATGAAGTAAAAAACAAGTGACAAATCCAATGGAAAATACACAGGATGGTCTCATCATAACATTTATCACATGTTTGATCCTCATCTTTACTGCTTTCAAGGTCTGAAAACATAAACAAACACTTTTTGTACAATGCAGTTCCTGTCTGGCCGGTATAGAGATTTCTGTGGTTTCATGAGATTTTCAAAAAGAATAAATATAATTAAAAATCTGAGTTTTTTCCATCGTTATTCAAAGGAATGAAAAAAACTCACTCAGATGGAAAAGAAGAGCGACACACATTTGGAAAAATTAATTTATATTCCTTTATATTTTTTTTGTTTTGTTTTCTCAATCGCAGTCACAACATTACAATGTAATAAAATGGTAAATATATAAAATCAAACTCAATATTGATGCATATACATTTCTGTATCATGTTCAAAACAAAATGAACTGTACATGTTTTCATTTATATGTTTTACATCATTTAAAATCTGTCATAATTTCTATCTGTATTATTGTAAATCTTTGTCTCTTCACAGATAAATAGACTTTATTTTTCAGGAGGTATTGTAACAAAAATAACATATTTCCTAACGCTGGCCACCTAGAGCCATTGAAAATATCATTCACCGCTTCCCCCAGAATGCTTTAACACTATCATAGACACAGAATACACAGACAAACTGGAGAAAACAACTTGTGTTGTTTCTCTCGCGTTTGTTGTTGTTGTTGGTGGAAACATTCTCTATGAATTCTGGGAATTCCTCCAAAGACCGGAAGATTCCTGAATGGTGTTTTTTTGTTGCTGTTTTTTGTCTGTTTAGTTTAGTTCTTTTTATATATATTTATATGAGCTGATGCCGGAGCGGCTTGAACACAGTTGATGACAACAGCCATCGTTTCTACAGTGAAGTCGGGGAGATGAAAGCCAGACAGCCGGATATCTCGTTGGGACAAAGACTAGAGGTACATTTTGAGCGTTTCCTTCCTTATTTTTTAAATTGCTTTATTGAGCATTTCCTTCCGCCATGTTTGAAACAGGTGCTAATATGCTAAACCGCCAATTAGCATCTAGCTTCACACAGCAAAAATGTCCATCTTATCAAGCTGCTTAAAGCACATTTAGAGACCATAATTCTTATTTAAATTAATAAATGAATCTTAAATTGCCTTTTATTTTGGTTAAACGTCATGTTTAAACTTTTTTTTTTTTTACTTTTAAACACTTTTTTCTTAGCTTGAAACAGTTAGCTTACGCTGCGTTCGAGACCACTCGAAATCTGCATTCTACCAGAGACGTTCTAACTTTGATTCTACACCTGTGCAGAACCATACCGTTAACGATCAAATATCGATTATAATGCATTTAAATGCCAAAATACATTAAAAGGGTTCCTTTTATATAGTTTTTGTGCCCTTTGATATGTTTTTACGCCTTACGTGAAGCACTTTGAATGTAAAGTTTGTCCAGGTCGGGTCTGCCATGAGTGCGTCTCGAACTTTCAACTGGGGTTTCCGAGTTCCGAGTTGTCTCGAACGCAGCATTAGTTTAGCTGGTTGCCATGGAAAATAGCTAAATAGCTAAATTTTCTTGTTTTTTCCTTGTTGTTGTGTACACAAACGTAAAATGTAAAAGGGCAAAGTGTTTTTATTTATCAAATCTTTTGATTGATTGATTGATTGATTTTTTTTATATCAATTGTTGTGGCTTGTAGTGTCACTTTTCTGTGCAGTGCTATTAAAAATGACTGAGGGACATGTTTACTGGATCAATCAATCAATCAATTGCTTATTTGTCCTTCTGGCTGTCTGGCAAATCACCTCCCAAAACCTCACCCTGCCTACAGATCTAATATCAGTGTGCTTATACTCAAGACAACACGATGGCACAGACTCCTACGAAAACACAGTTTCCAGTCAAAGTCATTTTTCTTCTGTCATCTTACATTCTGGATATTTATAAAGAACATTTACTATCAGTACATTTGAAAGAGCCATCTAAGCAAACTCATCGAACATAGATCCAACTGAGGAGGATTACCAGAAAAAGGTATTTACAATCAAAATGCCAACCACTGAAAATAAAAGCTACGTTTGCACATCGAATTCTCTAGAGCTACTTTTTTTTTTTTCCCAAGCTGAAGAACAAAGTAGAAAAGCATGACCTTGACAAAATAAAAGTTTGTGGTACATCTTATAGGTACATCCACAATAAAGTTTAGTTTGACCCTGCCCTGTGCTTATAGTATCCAGACCTGAGTCAAACCACTGACATCCTTCCAAAATCACTCTCTATGGTAGAATTTGTGTATTTTGTGCCGAGACAACTGAGCCTCCTCACTTCTTAATGGAAAGTTAAGTTGTAGTTTAACTCAAATCTGGTAGAAACTGGTCTGAGATCAGAAACAGCTTAGCGTCTGGCCTGGAGTTCTACAAAAACCACAATGAGTCATGATACTTTCACAGCTCTGGACCAAGCAAGTAAAACTTTGGCTAAAGAAAAGCATATGAAGCATTACTGACACATACACGGTAGCTTGCACACTCACACACACATGCTCACACACACACACACACACACACACATACACATACATATACACACTCAGCCGAACCACAGGCCTCATATGCTTTGCAGACCCTGATAGTGGAACATTTATGTGTTTTCCAAAGAAATTAAAGTATCAGAAAAACTTTCTGGTTTTGATTTTCACAATCAGATGAACACTCCTCAGTTAGGAGGTTGCATCCATCACGCTTATTTCCAAGATAAAGGTGCATTACACTGTTTTTTTCCCCCATGCCAGATACATTTTAACCTACTTAACAGACAAATGTTATAGAGAAAACTGTAAATTAAGTGCATAAAAATAATACAAATCATCATAAACAAATGAAAAAAAAAGTTTTGAAAAATGTAAACAAATGGTACGTCACGTTTGCATTGTTGCACATTGACACTTTATGTTTTCTGCTTTCTCTCGTCGTTGTAAACAAACAAAAAAGGCAAAAATTAATGATAAAAACAAGCAATACATGAGTACAATAATGATCTTTTTTTTTTCTTTTTTTTTGTAAAGGTTATCCAAGCCCAGAACTATTCTGCCTGCAACTTTGCATAGCTGTGGATGTGTAGCCATACAATAACACTGACTGGATTTTAATTTCTTACAGAGTGGGCCTGGCTAAGGCTCTGGTTTTTTGGGTGAAGAAAGAAGCTCTTCATTTGTGGCGTGCAGACTCAACAGTGTGGATCTGTGGATTTTTCACGACTGGATAATAAGAAAGGTAACATTATTTCAAAAATAAACCTGCATTTTGATTGTGGTGCTGTAGTTGTGTCTGTATGCCACATATGAATGCCTTTAAAGAGAGAACTGTGTTTTTTTGTTTTTGTTTTTTTGGTTGTGTCAGACCTGATTTAGCTGTGTTAAACCTGATCTCTGATTGGCCGAAGCTCTGGGTGCAAAGGGGCCGTGGGGTTTGGCTGAAAAGGTCAGAGGTCAGTGCTGAGGGGAAAAGCTAGTGGGACAGTTCAACATAAATCTCCCTTTAACAACCCAGAAGCACATAGGAAACACATAGGTGACTCTTCAAGACTTTACACGTCTGCCGTTGCCTTTTTTTTTGGGGGGGGCACATGTGCCCCTCAAATCTAGAACATTCATGCAAGAAATTCACGAGCACGGGCTGTGAAACTAACACAAAATGCTTGACTGTGTTCTCTAAATGGCACATATTCATTTTTTTTTAGGACAACGTGCTAACAAAGTATGCTGTTTGCCTTTTACTTCTGTGCTCTGACACACTGAACCCATGCTTAATGTACAGTGCACGTCCAGATAAGAGTGTAGCAAAAAAGAAGCACCACCTTCCAAATGTGCATGTATGTGTGTGTGTGTTTGGTTTTTTTTGCACATATCCATGACTCAAATATCTGGAAAAATCAAATCAAATCAAAAAATAATAAAGAAGAATCCACCTGCATTTGTCGAGCGGTTAAGGCATTGTAGCTTTTACGTGTCACTCAGTTTGACAGAGGGAGAAGGTGTTGCTGTTTTTATGTACACTCTACATGAGGAGTCAGATTGATTGAATGACGCTATTCAACCGATCTGAATAATGTGATATCTAGACATATTTGGCTAAATTCTTCATAACACTGTAACCACAACTATACAAAAACCACCCAGCTTTACTCAATAGCACCATATGAATATTGTTCCCAAATTATAAAGGGGTAAGGGATTATTGGACGTTAGTGTGTGAATGTGAGTGTGTTTATGTGTGTGTTCAAGCGGTGAGGTAGGGACACATCCCATGTTGTTACTCTACTTTTCACTGTGTGCCTGCATGTTTGTACTAAGCATATCTCCCTGCTGCAGAGGAAAAAACCCTGTGTATGTGTGTGTTTGTGTGTGTGTGTTGTGAGCATGTACACTAAGCACATCTCCCTGCGTCGGAGACTTGCATAGCTTCTGCAGGAAGAGCAGTTGTCCATTTGGACGGAGCCTTTGGCACAGCCTTGGCTGATAACTGAAGGCAGTACACAAGTTGCACCATAATTCAAAGAGACAATCTGCCCTTATTGCACCATAAGTACATGTGTGTTTCATATTTTGCACCATATGAAGTGGGATTAGCAGCCAATTGACTCCATAGCTTGAGTGTGTTGCACCATATGAACACCGACGCTGCTGCTGCTTCTGTTGCGCGTTCGCATCTACTGGATCTGCCTTGCCTGTTTGCAGCAAATTAAGTGATTTGCCCTTTTTTTTTTATTTTTTATTGACTAGCACCACGGGAAAGAAAAATGCAAGCTTGCTCCTTGTTCACATTGTTTAAACTTAAAGGGGGTACTACTAGATTTTCTCCTTTATAACCCAATGAACAAACCTCTTAATGTTGCGGATCATTTAAAGTCACCATGTGGTCATATTTAAGATGCTGGAAATATTTAATTCATGGTTCAACCGCTTCACTTGTTACTGATTCAGTTTCCGTCAGTTGTTATTATTTCCACACCAAAGACAGAGGAAGCAGCTTTAAGCCTGCTGTCAACTTGGCCCCTCGTTAACAGGGACATCTGGACAAAAGTTAAAGAAGAGACTCCAGAAATATGTCAAAGTACCCCTTGTTAACACTGTTAATTTGCTCTTGAAATCTTTCCTTCACCTGCTCGCTCCTCTTGGACAGCAGCAATAAGAAGCGTGTGTGTGTTTGTGTTCATCGTTAATAATTGCACCATTTGAAAATGGCTCACAGCCGGGTTTTACCTGCTCTAAAGGTGTGGACGGTTGAAACTCTTTCACCACCTTTTCCAAACCCCTTGTTTTCACCCGCCACCTTGTTGTTAACAGTGCGCGGTTTCAGGAGCACCGTTCCCGTCGATGGGGCCCATCACTCACATCATCTTGGCTCGTTTGTTGTCGCCTGCCAATGTTAACAGCTTGGATCACGGGGATAAACAAACAAAAAAAATAAATAATGAGCCATACATCACAGCTCAGCCGTGGGTGGCTTTTGGAGGAGTTGATGCTGGACACGGAACAGGAGAAGACGAGTCATCGGGAGTGTTGTGATGACTGAAGTACAAAAGTGTTTTATATCAGCTCCGTTGGCAGCACCCTGTTAGCGTGGGACCGACACGATTAAGACATCACGCAGGGGAAAATGTAGTAGACAGAGATCAGAAATAATTAGTCCTGCATTTGCTCTTTCTGTTCAAAATCTGGACACGATTGCTCTCTCTTTTCTTTTTTTTCTGTCGTCTAATCAGGAATCTGTTGGTTTTGTTAGCATTAACAATTGTTGATGGAGTAAGCAAAGAAAAATACATCTCCCACAACTCCTTTAAGCATAACAGGAAATGATGGAGAACAACTGTTGTACTGCAACAGTGTGACAGGCATCTTCTGCTTTATGTCTCTTCCTGTAGGCACTAAGACTTCAACAGTACTTTAGGTTTCACATATTTGCTTTTAAGGGTGTTAATTATGTGTAATGGCCAACTTTATATAAAACCTGCGGGTTTGGGTTCATTTGTGGGGTAACCTTTTTTCTATGGATATGGCCTATATTCATGAAATCTAAGTAAGTGCAGCTAGTACTTATCTTTAGCTATTGATAACGTAAGCACTAATGTTGTTCATGGTCTCCTAACACAGCGTATGGCTAAGAATGAGCATCCTCTAAGCATTAGCTTAGCATTAACTACAATTAGAAGACAATTAGCCCAGATTAGTGTGAGGACTGAAAGCAGGGGGTAACAGCTAACCTGGCTCTGGCCAAAGTGTAAAAAATCCTCCTACCAGCACCGTTTGTTATTTACTGTAACTATTTATTGGCTGGCAAAGACTCGAGGAAGTCAGTGTAGCCTGCCAAGAAACAGTCACAGCAGGGAACTGCCCATAAACCCACTTCTCCCGCTTTTTTTTAATGCTAACATTAGCTAATTAGCTCCATAGGTAGTGTAGAGACATGAGATTTGTGCTCATCTAACAATCTGGCGAAAAGGAATAAGCATACTTCTCAGGTTTTTTATTTGTTTGAGTGTGCATCAGATGCTAATAACCATCTGTGTCTCCATCTTTCCCGTCATGCTCTGCTACTTCCCGCTAACCTCGTCAACCAACCCCCCTCCCCGAGAAACTATATGCCCGTCCACAGTCGGCAACAACGTAACGATACATAAAAAACATCCCCTCTATACATAGAAAATATATACACTACCTTTTGACTAGACTAACGACAACATGTTCACAAACTCCTTGTATTAAAAGTGACTTTTGGTCTTTCTTTGTCACATCTTTTTATTCTACTGAAACCCGTGAAAGTGTGAGCGACACAACGTAAACGGCATGCGGTGGCCAAACTGCGCTCAATTTTTCTTTTTTTTTTGTTGTTGTTGTACGTTGATTTGTTTGTTTTTTTTTCTTCACAGCGGAGCACGGGTGTGTAAAATTAAAGAAGTGAGACCGGATGAAGAGCAATCAGAGGAGCTGGAGATAGAGAGACGGAGGGATAACGAGAGAGAGAGAGAGAGAGATGGACTCGCGCTGAAGCAGCTTGGTGAGTCATGGCCATGGGACTCGCAGGTCGCAGGTGCCTGCAAGGAAATGTGCGTGCATTTGCATGTGTGCTTGTGAGTGTGTGTGTGTGCATTTGAGTGTAATAGATTGCTTTTGTGTCTGTGTGCTTATATCAAGTGTGACATTGTGTGTGCGTTTGTGTTTTTTTTTTAAATCTTCTCTAACATCCATGGATACATACATTTTTTGGTAACACTTTACTTGAATAGGTATTCATAAGATTGACATAAAACTGTCATAACCATGACATAACAGCTGTCATAAACATCATTGAATACTTATGACAGCTGTTGTTAAGTATCATTCGGTAAGTTATGTCACTTTTAATCCAAAGTTGACATTGTTTGAGATGTTTTTGGTCTGACAACTTGACATAAAGACGACATAACCTATCATAGCAGACTTAATTGCCAAACTTTAAAAATTATGTCAAGTTCTCATAACAAGGACATCTCAAATAATGTCAACTTTGCATCAAAAGTGACATAACTTACCGAATGACACTTAACAACAGCTGTCATAAGTATTCATTGATGTTTATGACAGCTGTATGTCATCGTTATGACAGTTTTATGTCAATCTTATGAATACCTATTCAAGTAAAGTGTTACCCATTTTTTTAAAATAATGGTGGCACATGTGCTTATGTTTGCGATTGTGTGAGTGATTGTGTTGTGTTTTTTTTTGTCAGAGTGAGGACTCGTACTGCAACAGTTCATACAGTAGCGGTCCATCACGGTAGCGGATGCCCACGGCGGCCGGCGTTATATACTGCAGGATATTTATAGTCCTCCGCAGGCGCCTGTCTACGTAGTGGGCGTCCCATGCCGGGTAACGCTTCCTGGGCATGTCGATCTTTATGAGCGGGCCCTCGGGCTTGGCGGCGGTGATGGGCGCCGACCTCACCTGGAAGACGGGGAGACAAGTCTCGGCCACATCCTCTTCCGTCTGTGACTTGGTCATGTGCGCCGGAGTGGGCGGGGCGGTGGGCGGGGCCGACGGGGGCAGGGGCAGACCCCAGAGCAGCTGGGCGCAGCAGGACGAGGCGGGGCTCGGCTGCAGGTGGGCCGTGGCCGGGTGCAGGAAGCCGTAGTACAGCAGCATGACCAGGACGCCGCCGGCGAAGGTCAGGTAGACGCCGCACAGCGCTGGGACGGCGTACGAGTCCGTCAACGCTGGGTCTCTGTAGGCGTACCTGCAGGATGATGGTGACACAAAGGGTTAATTAATACAAGGTCACATGCTTAAAGGGATGGTTCGACAATTTGCCATAATCCTTATAGTCATAGCAGTAGGTTCATTACCTTTAATTATCGGTGCATGTTGTTGTGAGATCCGCGGAGCAGAGACGTGAGCTGCTCAGTGAACACAGTGGAGGTGAACGGTACAGGGTGGGGACTGAGGCCAAGTGTTTTGTTCCTGTGCGGAGTTTAATGTGTGAACACGAGATACCGGGGACTCCCCTGGCCCTCAAAACTCATCAAATACACAATCCCACAACTCCAAAACGCTCTGCTGGACAAGTTGTGACCTGCACATTCACCACGCCATGAAATAGTCATGTAACATTATGAGTTGTTTCTGAGGCAAACGCAGCCGGAACTACATTCCAGACACGGCTGCTGGGCGGAGTGATTTGAAAAATCTCATAGCGTGGTGAATGTGCAGGTCACAACTTGTCCACCGGAGCGTTTTGGAGATGTTGGATTGTGTATTTGATGAGTTTTGAGGGCCAGGGGACCTGTATCATTCACCTCCATTGTGTTCACTGAGCAGCTCATGCACCAATGCACCAATAGTTAAAGGTAATGAACCTACTGCTATAGCTATAGGGATTTTGGCAATTGGCGAATTTGCTAAAATGTTGAACTATCCCTTTAAAAAACAAGAAGAATTCACTTTGACTCACCACAGCCCGGTGAGGATGGTGTTCTCCGCCAACACCACGATGTAGTACGTCACCATCCTGTACCGCGTCCGGCCCTCCTTCACGTTAAACCAGCAGAAAATGTAGACGATGCCCACCACCATGTTGAAGAGCACCTCCTCCCACTTGGACATGCAGAAGTCGGTGCCTCCGTGCACCACCCAGAACGCCATGGCGCACCAGTGAACCACCACGAAGATGCCGAAGTAGATGTGGAAGAGGGAGGCGAAGAGGGCGAGCGAGAGGACGCGAGACGAGATGGTGAAGAGGCGCCAGAAGAGGTGCAGGAGCGCCCCGCGGTAGCTCATGCTGCGCTGGTCGTCACGAGAGTCCCGGAGCAGCTTGTGGTAGGAGGCCAGAACCCAGGCGAGAGACAGGAGCGAGGCCAAGGAGGAGATGCCTACGGAGAGACAGATGGGGAGTGAGTCAGTCAGTCGATCAGGACAAAAAGACCAAATCAAGGCTTCGAGGTCCGTGAAACAAAAAGTACAAATGTATTTAAAGTCAGTGTGGGTGTGATAACTCAAGCACATCCTTAAATAAGTGGTCGTGTGTGACACAGCAGAAGAAGCTTGATGACTCCTAATGGTGTGAGTCGACAATTTAAAGTCATTTTTAGTGGGCCAGCTGCTGTGTGCGCAATGCATCCACCCCCTGCCCTAGTCACATATTTGCATTAAAAGAAGACGAGAGTGTCCCACAACTCCAGAGCGATGGGGATGAATAACTCCAGTGGGTGGCCACAGAGATAGATGATGCATTTCCTGGATGAACTAGGAGAGGAGGAGGCTGATGGCTCGCACATCCCCCCAACACTTCTTTCTGACGGTGCCGTCTTTGTCCGACGACCTGAGCTAGCAGAAAGCAGAGCCATCTGCAGCCGCAAAATTACTAGGCACGACATGTGTGTGTGTGTGTGTATGTGTGTGTGCAAATTGCTAATTACTGTTTGTGCAGCTGTTTGATTCGTATGTGCTGTGTGGGATACATGGAAACAATGGCGTTGTGTTTGTAAACGTGGCAATTCCACCTACACTGCAGCGTCTCGGCCCGGTTCTCCTGGATCATGATGCAGAGCTGCAGGACCAGCTGAGGCGCCGACTCCAGGAAGGTCTCCAGCAGCCGCAGCATGTTGACGTCCGCGTACTCGAACATCATGGCCCAGTACCAACGCCGCTGGTGCTCCTTCTGCCGACGGGACATGACGCCCAGATACAGCGTCCTGATGTACCTGCCGGGGGTCAGAGGTCAGACTGTTAACCAACACCATACACCGCACATTTAGTCGCACTGAGTCACAGTGAGAAATACCAGCTGTGTGAAAATGAAATTCACTGATACTATTTCCTAATGAGTTACAACTTTAAATAATTAAAGCAGAAGTAAGCAGAATATTTGTGTTAATATAAGTCTTAAATAGTTCTATCTTCCGACAGCAATCACTTATATAGAGTGTTTGGTCTGAAACACGGGTCTGTCAGTCACTCTGCTCTGCTGTAAACTTTCCTTGTATCCTACAACCTTTATCCAATGAGGAGAGAGAACGGCATAAAGGGGCGGTCCTCTCTGTGTGTGTGCAGCCAAGGGATGCGCGTGAATGTGGTGACGTGGGGACTGCTAACTCCATCGGCTGACAAGAAGTTAGCCAAAACGACCGGATCGCTTACTTCTGCTTTAATATGATGAATAAAACAAATGCAACTCTTAAAAACAACAACCTGCATCCATCCTCTATAAATACATCCATGTG